>NW_022589713.1:6761154-7019621 GCF_004348235.1 Phoca vitulina | reverse complement strand
TGACCTAGGATGTGATCTATTCTGGAGAATGTTCCATGGGCACTAGAGAAGAATGTGTATTCTGTTGCTTTGGGATGGAATGTTCTGAATATGTCTGTGAAGTCCATTTGGTCCAGTGTGTCATTTAAAGTCTTTATTTCCTTGTTGATCTTTTGCTTAGACGATCTGTCCATTTCAGTGAGGGGGGTGTTAAAGTCCCCCATTATTATTGTATTGTTGTCGATGTGTTTCTTTGCTTTTGTTATTAATTGCCTTATATAATTGGCTGCTCCCATGTTAGGGGCATAGATATTTACAATTGTTAGATCTTCTTGTTGGATAGACCCTTTAAGTATGATATAGTGTCCTTCCTCATCTCTTATTACAGTCTTTGGTTTAAAATCTAATTTGTCTGATATAAGGATTGCCACCCCAGCTTTCTTTTGGTGTCCATTAGCATGGTAAATGGTTTTCCACCCCCTCACTTTCAATCTGGGGGTGTCTTTGGGTCTAAAATGAGTCTCTTGCAGACAGCATATCGATGGGTCTTGTTTTTTAATCCAATCTGATAGCCTGTGTCTTTTGATTGGGGCATTTAGCCCATTTACATTCAGGGTAACTATTGAAAGATAGGAATTCAGTGCCATTGTATTGCCTGTAAAGTGACTGTTACTGTATATTGTTTGTGTTCCTTTCTGGTCTATGTTGCTTTTAGGCTCTCTCTTTGCTTAGAGGACCCCTTTCAATATTTGTTGTAGGGCTGGTTTTGTGTTTGCAAATTCCTTTAGTTTTTGTTTGTCCTGGAAGCTTTTTATCTCTCCTTCTATTTTCAATGACAGCCTAGCTGGATATAGTATTCTTGGCTGCATATTTTTCTCATTTAGTGCTCTGAATATGTCCTGCCAGTCCTTTCTGGCCTGCCAGGTCTCTGTGGATAAGTCTGTTGCCAATCTAATGTTTCTACCATTGTAGGTTACATATCTCTTCTCCCGAGCTGCTTTCAGGATTTTCTCTTTGTCTCTGAGACTCGTAAGTTTTACTATTAGATGTCGGGGTGTTGACCTATTTTTATTGATTTTGAGAGGGGTTCTCTGTGCTTCCTGGATTTTGATGCCTGTTTCCTTCCCCAA
This sequence comes from Phoca vitulina, assembly GCF_004348235.1. Taxonomy (NCBI): domain Eukaryota; kingdom Metazoa; phylum Chordata; class Mammalia; order Carnivora; family Phocidae; genus Phoca; species Phoca vitulina. Next base: position 7,018,512 of record NW_022589713.1, on the reverse strand, counting down.
ATTAGGGAAGTTCTCTGCTATAATTTGCTCCATTATACCTTCTGCCCCTCTCTCTCTTTCTTCTTCTTCTGGGATCCCAATTATTCTAATGTTGTTTCGTCTTATGGTATCGTTTATCTCTCGAATTCTGCCCTCGTGATCCAGTAGTTGTTTATCTCTCTTTTTCTCAGCTTCTTTATTTTCCATCATTTGGTCTTCTATCTCACTGATTCTTTCGTCTGCCTCATTTATCCTAGCAGTTAGCGCCCCCATATTTGATTGCACCTCATTGATAGCCTTTTTGATTTCTACTTGGTTAGATTTTAGTTCTTTTACTTCTCCAGAAAGGGTTTCTCTAATAACTTCCATGTTTTTTTCAAGCCCAGCTAGTATCTTTAAGGTGATGATTCTGAACTCTAGATCTGACATCGTACTAATGTCCGTATTGAGTAAGTCCCTGGCAGTCGGTACTACCTCTTGTTCTTTTTGTTGAGGTGATTTTTTCCGTCTTGTCATTTTGTGCAGAGGAGAATAGATTAATGAGAGAACAAAATGCTAGCAGGGTAACAACGTCCCCAGAAAATATACTCTAAACAAATCAGAAAAGACCTGAAGCAGTGGGAAAAGAAAGGGAAAGAGAGAAAAAAGAAAAGGAAAGAAAAAAAGAAAAAAGAAAAAGGTAAAGATAAAAACAAACAAAAGCAGAACAAAACAAAACAAAACAAAAACAGAATGTGATCAAATATGATCAGGCTGGATTATAGATCAGTGCCACACACTAGATTTTGGGTGTATTTTGGTCTGTTAAAAGAAAGTCCCTCCCAAAATTTTAAAGAAAGAAAAACTTATATATGTACAAAAATAAGGGTTGATATGATGAAGGGATGGAATATGACTGTAAAGATGGAAATTATAAAAAATTTTAAAAAAGGATTTGATAAGTTGTTTGAAAAAAGAAAGAAGAGGATTAAAAAAAAAAAAAGAAAGAAAGAAAAAAGGGAGAGAATGTGATCAGGCAGGGGAGTAGAAAAAAACCATACAGTAGAGATTTAGAGTATATTTTGATCTGTTAGAAGAAACTATCTCACGATTTTAAAGAGAGAACAACTTATATATATATGCCAAAGATACGGGTAACTACTATGAAGGGATAGAATATGACTTTAAAAATGAAAAATAAAAATGTTTTTTTTTAAAAAAGGGATTGATAAGATGTTGGTTGAAAAAGGGAAAAAGAAAAATTCAAAAAAAAAGAAAAAAGAAAAAAAGACAGTTAAAAAAAATAATTAACTTTGAAAGACTAAAGAATCATGGTAAAAAAAGCCATGAATTCTATGTGCAGTATTCCCCTAGCGCTGGAGTTCTGCCGTTCTCATTGATCGGTAAACTTGGTCTTGGCTGGCTGTTCTCGCTGATCTTCTGGGGGAGGGGCCTGTTGCCGTGGTTCCCAAATGTCTTTGCCGGAGGCAAAATTGCCCCGCCCTTGCCGGTCCGGGCTAGGTAATCTGCTCGGGTTTGCTCTCCGGAACTTTTGTTCCCTGCAAGCTTTCCGTACAGCTTTGGAGGCGGAGAGTGAAAATGGCAGCCTCCCAGTCTCCGCCCCGGCGGAGCCGAGAACTCGGGGTCCCGCTCCTCAGTGAGCCCCCAGAGAAAAGCAGTCAGTCACTCCCGTCTCCCCGGTCTCCGGCCACACTCCGCGCTCACCCAGCCTGTGACCGCGCCTTTCTATCTGGCACCCGACCCCGGGTGGAGTCTCCAAACCCAGCAGATCCCCGCGGTGCGCTCCCGCACCTCTCTTCCCGGGGGAAGAAGGTGAGTCTCCCTGGATCTGCCGCTTGTTGGGTCCCTGCTGGAGGAGCAGTGGCCCGACTGTGCCGCGGATCACGGTTTATAGCAACCCCGAGCTGAGAGCCCGCGCCTGGGCTCCGTCTCTGCAGCCTGCTTCCCTGCTCCGATCCCTGGGAGCTCTGCCGCACTCAGGCACCCCCGGTCTTTCTGTGACCCCGAGGGTCCTGAGACCACACTGTCCCGCGAGGGTTCCACCCCCCACTTCGCCACCAGAGTGACGTCCCTCAGTGGAGCAGACTTCTAAAAGTTCCGACTTTGTGCTCCGCGGCTCTATCACTTGCCAGAAGTGGCCGACGGAGGCCCCTCCCCCGCCATCTATCCTCCCGAATAACGCCTCGGATTCACTTCTCCGCACGTCCTACCTTCCAGAAAGTGGTCGCTTTTCTGTTCAGAGAGTTGTTGCTATTCTTTTCTTCGATCTCCTGTTGAGTTTGTAGGTGTTCAGAATGGTTTGATCCCTATCCAGCTGAATTCCTGAGAGGAGACGAAATCCAGGTCTCCTACTCCTCCGCCATCTTGCTCCCCAGAGTCTGTTTTAATTAGCTGAGCCATGAGCGACAATCAGCTTGCTATCATCAATTTATAAAAACAGCACCATGAATCAATAGGTAAAATAATGTTTTTATGGGAGCGGGCATATTATCAAATATCCATTTACCAGGTGCCTAGGTGCCTAGTAGTCCCCATGAAAGATGCTTCTTTTTCTTTTTTTTGAAGAGTTTGTTTATTTATTTATTTGAGAGAGAGAGAGAAAGAGCGCGAGAGACAGAGAGAGCACAAGGAGGAGTGAGAGTCAGAGGGAGAAGCCGACTCCCCACTGAGCAGGGAGCCAGATGCAGGGCTCAATCCCAGGACCTTGGGATGCAGATGCATAATGGATTGAGCCACCCAGGCACCCCTGTGAGAGATGCTTCTTATAAAGTTTATTTATTATTGGATACATTGAACATGATGGGGATAAGTATTTTTAAAATTGTATTTGTACTCTGGATAGTCTACAGACTGCACAATGCAAAAGGCAAAATGACAAACCAAAATGTTTCCCATATTAAATGAATTCAAAACAAAGATATAGTATCTATACGTGTGTGTGTGTACATTTCTATGCACACTCTTATGCCCTTTGGCCTTACTAAAATTGCCCATGCATTTTTTCATGTATCTATATCCTCTCCCACACAAACATCTTAAAAGGCATGTTTTTTTCAAAAATTGGAGTATAGTTGACATACAATGTTATACTGGTTTCAGGTGTACAACATAGTGATTTGATAAGAATTATACATTATGCTATGCTCACCACAGTAAGTGTAGTTACCATCTGTTACCCTAACATGTTATTAAAATATTATTGAATATTTCCCCTATGCTGTACTTTTCATCATCATAAATTATTTTTAACTGGAAGTTTGTGACTCTTAATCCCCTTTCCTATTTTTCCCATCCCTCCAACACCCTCCGCACTGGCAACTATCAGCTTGTTCTCTGTATTCATGAGTCTGTATGGTTTTTTATTTGTTTTTTGTTTTTCATTTTAGATTATATATGTGACTGAAATCATATGTTATTTTCCTTTCTCTGACTTATTTCACTTAGCATAATATCCTCTAGGTCCATCCATGCTGTCCCAAATGGCAAGATCTCATTCTTTTTTATGGCTGAGTAATATTCCATTGTGTATATACACCACATCTTCTTTATTCATTCATCTATTGATGGACATTTGGGCAGCTTCCATATCTTGGCTATTGTAAATAATGATGCAATAAACATAGGGGTACATATATCTTTTCAAAATAGTGTTTTCATTTTATTTGTGTAAATATTCAGTAGTGGAATTACTGGATGATATGGTATTTCTAATTTTTATTTTTTGAGGAGGCTTCATACTGTTTTCCACAGTGGTTGCACCAATTTACATTCCTGCCAACAGTGCACGTGAGTTCCTTTCTCTTGCCATTCTTGTCATCACTTGTTATTTCTTGTCTTTTTGATACTAGCCATTCTGACAGGTGTCAGGTGATATCTCACTGTGGTTTTGATTTGCATTTCCCTGATAATCAGTGATGTTGAGCATCTTCTCATTTGTCTGTTGGTTATTTGTATGTGTTCTTTCAAAAAATGTCTATTTAGATCCTCTGTCCATTTTTAATCAGATTATCCTCTTCTTTGTGGTAAATTGTGTAAGTTCTTTACATGTTTTGGCTATTAACCCTTTATTGGGTATATCATTTGCAAATATCTTCTCCAATTCAGTAGGTTGTCTCTGTGTTTTGTTGATGGTTTCTTTAAACTGTGCAAATGCTTTTTATTTTGGTGTAGTCCCAACAGTTTATTTTTGCTTTTGTTTCCCTTGCCTGTGGAGACATAGCTAAAAAAATTTCTATGGCCAATGCCAAAGAAATTACTGCCTATGTTTTCTTCTAGGAGTTTTAAGGTTTCAGGTCTCACATTTAGATCTTTAGTTCATTTTGAGTTTATTTTTATGTATGATGTAAGAAAATGGCCCAGCTTCATTCTTTTGCACATAGCTGTCCAGAAAAGACATGTTCTTTCTATTTACAATCCCTAGGGTACTTTAAGATGCACTCCTCAGTCAGGCAGATGTCTAGACCAGAATTGGACAATAAACCTAATTTATGCTGATCAGAATTTCTTTTTTTTTTAAAGATTTTATTTGAAAGAGAGAGAGGATGACAGCATGTGAGCAGCGGGAAGGGCAGAGCGGGGAGGCAGAGGGAACGAATGTCGAGTGGACTCTGTGCTGAGCATAGAGCCTGACTTGGGGCTTGACCCCATGACCCCACCCTGAGATCATGATCTGAGCCGAAACTGAGTCCGATGTTTAACTGAGCCACCCAAGAGCCCCTCTTTTCTTTTCTTTCTTTTTTTTAAAGAATTTCAGCAGGGTTAAAGCAGCTGTCAGTGAGATTATGTAAATTACATAAACTAAATGGATGTATTAGAGTGAGGACTGATGTAGATACCATGGTGAGTGAAAGTAATGATAAGCAAACCAAAGTGGCATGGGAGTTTGAAAACATGAGTAAAGTTTGAAACCTTGTGGAAAGGTGAGTAAAATGATAAGCTCTCACATATATCATGGTAGAGATGGAACTTACAAATTTAGTCCATTTTTATGAGATCCCAGGTAAGTTATATAACTTGTCCAAGTTTCTGTCTTTTTCAGTGAAATAAATGAGTTGAACCTGGGAATCTTTATGGTTCCTTTATATTGCTAATTCTGTCTTTTAATGACACAACTGTCTCTGGTATAAATGATTTCTGAAATAGGGGTCTTCTTTGGGAACCAGTAGCAAAATGGACTATTGACCTCATTCCACCTTCATTCACTCATTTAACAAGTATTTATTGAGTATATACATCTCTTTTTTTAAAGATTTATTTATTTGAAAGAGAGAGAGGGAGGAAGGGAAGGGCAGAGGCAGAGAGAGAATCTCAAGCAGACTCCCCACTGAGCACGAAGCCCCACGCAGGGCTCAGTCTCACAACCCCGAGATCATGACCTGAGCCAAAATTGAGTTGGATGCTTAACTGACTGAGCCACTCGGGTGCCCCAAGCATATACATCTTCAGGCACTGTGTAGGTGTTATGGACACAATGAGAGTGAATATGGATTCTACTTTCATGGACCTTATGAATAAGACACATTGATGAAATAATCATCCAAAGATATAATTACAAACTTCTGTAAGTGCTATGAAGAACACCTAAAGCTAGGACAGCATCTAACAAGGGGTTTGGCTGTTCTGGGGTGAGGTCAGAGGAGACATCCCTGAGGAAGTAATGTATGAACTCAGAGAGCTGGAGGATAAGTAATGATTAAAAAGAAGAATATCCAAGGCATAAGGTGATCTTGGCAAAAGCTGCAAAATTCCTTAGTAGTCATTATCAGAAAATATACTTGCTTCCCTGGGTTTGGAATAGATTGTATAGCACTACTGGGATACTTAGGGTTTAAACTCTTTTGCAAGTATTGTACATATGTATGAGCAAATTCTCATCATGGATTGCTAGCCTTCAGGACTATGCTTGTGAACAAGTTTCAGCCTTTAGCTACAATAGCGCTTGCAAAATCTAGGCATCTTAGACAAAAGGGAGAGCTCTTGACTGAACATGACTGAAGATGCTAGCCCTGAAGGGGCTGCCTAATCATTTGACCCAAAAACACAAGTTTGGGATGTTATTATCACCACAGAAGTTAAGTGGGTTGATGGGGGGCTCTTTATATTTACTTTATATTTTTATATTTATTTTATTTACCATCAAAATTGCTTTTTAATGGATGAAAGCTTAGTTTAACAAAAAATGACTGGGTTCCTATGATGTTCTAGCATATTCTATGAACAAGGGATAAATTAGATATAAGAAAGGTCACAGATATCTACTACTGATAAATATTATAAAATGCTCTCTATTCAAGATTGGAATTGTGATCCAGCTACAGAAGGAGTAGAATGATTATTCTGATACAGATAGGGTGAGTGGAAGAGAGCCAGCCTTCCCAGATGAGGTGATTGTCGAGTAGAGTTTGCTAGATGTCTGGAGCCCATCACGCAGAAAAGAAAGGGAAAACTATAGCTGTTGGGCCTAGTCTAGCTTACCACCTCTATTGTTAGGCCCACAGAATTTTTTTTTTTTTTTTAAGATTTTATTTATTTATTTGAGATAGAGTGAGTGAGAGAGAGCACAAGCTGGGGGAGGAGCAGAGGGAGAGAGAGGAGCAGGGAGCCTGATGTGGGACTCGATCCCACGACCCTGGGATCATGACCTGAGCTGATGCTTAACCAACTGAGACACCCAGGCACCCCACAAGAAATGTTTTTACAGATAAAAATTTTCAATCAACTTGAGGATAGAGGACACTAATCTTGAACCCCAATTAAGCAAAGTATTATCTTCCCAAAAAGAATTCTATTATTCTCATTAGTAGACCTATATTTTTTTTCAGTTATATTTTTAATTTTGTCATAAAAAATTTTTAGAAATTTGTTTTATTTTCTGCTATATAAACAGAAAGATAATATCCTCGATTTTCCCTCTTGGCCCACAAACTCTAAAATATTTACTATGTGGCTCTTTACAGAATGAGCTGGCCAACCTCTGAGTAAATGAGAGATAAGAAGGATATCATGAAAGGAGAAGAAATGGACCAGGAAAGACCATCTGGTATGAGTGGCTGCAAGAGGATATTAATTTTCTGATTATGTATTGATTGATTTGGAAAATATAGGAGTGGAATAAATGTTTTTGCCATGTAGAAAAAGTAGTAGCATCAAGTTGCAACTTAAGATCAATGACATTATGCATTTGTAAAAGCTTTATGCCATTTTCAGCAAGTTTAAAGCAGGTAAATAGAATTCCATACATATTGGCATTTTTTATGCATCTTCATGTAGCTAAGGACAGAATTTCTTACATTTTTTAATGCGATTTTAAAAAATACAAGTAATAGTGCAAATGGGTGTGTTTTTTTTTAAATTCCAGCAGTATAAAGTGACACACAGTAAAGAGTGAATTTCCATTTCACTTTAGTCTCCTAGTCCCTCAGTATGACAGTTTTCTCCAGAGGCAATATATTTTGCCACTTCCTTACACTTCATATCCACCATGTATGTGTATATAGCTCCAATTTCTTTTACTCACATTCTACGTAAGGTACTGTATCTTCCTGTCATCACTTAATATAACTTGAAGCTGGTTTCATATCACTTTCTATAGTTCTCCCTTATTAATAGCTATAGACTATTCCAACGGATGAATGCTACAGTAAATTACTGCGTTCATACATCTTGTATACATGTATTACTGGATTTCTATCTGAAACTTTTCTAGAAATGGAATTTCAGTGCAAAAGATATTTGTATTTTAAATTGACAAATATTGTCAATTTGACTCTTAAAAGTAGAATGAATTTATACTATCACCAACTAAATATCATGGTGTATGTTTTCGTCAAAATACTGTAATCATCAACTTTTACATCTTTGTCAGACTGATAGATGAAAAAACAAGGCGTTGCCTTGTAATTTTACTATACATTTCTCATATTATCATGAAGTTGAACATCTTTTCATATGTTTAAAGATCATTTCCTTCTCTTTGAACTGTCTGTTCATGTTCTTGGCTCATTCTTCTATTTGGATCATGTTCTGTTTTAAAAATAAAACAATTCTTGATAGTACTGTGTCAAGGAAAGAAATCGTATTCAAGCCAAATTTTGTAGATGGAAAAAAAAAGTGCCTTATTGTTCAAAGGTTTCAACTACTTTACCAGAAAATGAGAATTTTCCCCACTTAGCTTCCCCTTACACCACATCCTGTGAGAGAGTCACACAAATGTGTGTGATCCAATCAATATTTTTTGTGAGCTAGCCTCCCTATTAAATAATCAGTTATTGGCCCAAAGTCTAAATGAACAATTTCAGAGATACAGATCCAGGGTAGAAGAAAAAGTAAAGTAAAATCCTTTTTATGTAACAGAGCTAGTCCCAAGAAGGCTGGAATAGTAATCAAAAGAGATGAAAAACTAGCTAGTTGTAATTCACACAGAACAGCTGAAAATTATGTAAAGAAGTACACTTAAAAATGGAATTTAGAATGAAAACACACACACATACACACACACACACTTATCTGAGTAAATTTTTAAGGCAAGTTTATTTGTTTCTTTCCTTCCTTCCTTCTTTCAGAGAGAGAGAGAGAGAGAGCACGAGCCCACACTCAGAGAGAAAGGGAGAGGGAGAAGCAGACACTGAGCAGAGAGCACGATGTGGGGCTCGATCCCAGGACCCCGGGATCATGATCTGAGCCAAAGGCAGACACCTAACGACTGAGCCACCCAGGTGCCCCAGCAAGTTTCATACTGTCTTGAGAAAAACATGCTGACCAAGAACATGTTATATAGGAGACAGAAGTTAATGACCAGATTGCTTTTCTTGGGACCTGTGTTCTTTGCCTAGGTATAAAATTTCCTGAGGTTTAACACATAGGCTAAAATCCAAAGTAAAGTTCCTCAGAGGTGGAGGTGTGAGTCTCTCAGCTCAGCACTTTCATGCTTCATTCTGCCAATAAGTTGTTAAAAAATTATAGAGATTTACATGTGTAAGTGGGTAGACACCCAGGAACATGAGGGCATTGAACTAAAGAGCTCCAGATTCTGTGCTTATATTAGGAGGATCCTTAAGGGAGCTCAGTCCAAACTCTGACATATGTCCCTTTCGGGCAATTAGCCACTGTCTTCCATCCAAGTACTAACCAGGCCCGACCCTGCTTAGCTTCCGAGATCAGACAAGATCGGGCACGTTCAGGGTGGTACGGCCGTAGACAGCCACTGTCTTAAGAAACTTTTTTCCTACAGAAAAAGATACCCAAATGCCATCTCAGGTATCTTTCTTGAGGGATCCAGTATGTCAAACACGTCATAGCTCAAGATGCATTGCTACAAATCAAGTCAAAGCCTTGGCAAGAATTTCCTACTTTTATTAGTGACATTTTACTAGCACCCCTTAAAAATGAAAACAAAACTGGAAGCAGCTTAGAGGCACATTTATTGTGACTTTTCTTGCTAAGATAAGGCTAAGGATTCTTTTCAATGTTTTTCGTTAGGAATAAGACTGGTTATTCTGATGTTTTTTCCATAATAGAATATTTGATATCATTAACTACATATGGAGAATTTATTGAGTTGGAAAATCCCTTTACGTATGTATGTATATATTTATGTATATACATCTTTTTGAGCTCTTTTACTAGTTTATACAGTACTTGATGCTCCTGTAAATTTTGGCTTCAATCCACAATTTGATTTCCTGTGCTTAATCACTGTGTGCAGAGTCTAAGAAGCTAAACTTTCCCTTGGAAAACTGCTATTCCAAATGGCCCAATGTTACATGTGTGGCCTTTGGAACACCTTCTCCATCAGCTATAGGCAACAGTGAAATATTCTAACATTTAAATTTTCAAATAAGAGATTGATTTTAGTTGGCTTATCGCATTCACACCATTGGCTTATCATATTTCTACAATAATTTCATTTTATGATCTTCTTTCTCCTCTTTCCATTTCTTACCGCCTATCTCATCCTTTATCGGCCTCTGAACTGCTGCCTGACTTCCTGAGCCAAGGTAGTTTCCTGCCACCCTCCTGCATATCTCTTGTGTTCCCCACACATCTTCACATTCCATTTTCCCCTATCTTTGCTCTTTTAAGTGACCAGGATCCTTTTTGAACATTCTTGGGACAGCATTCTGAGATAACTGAAGGGAGCAGAATCATGATTATCCTGTTAAGAGGAGATTATTTTAAAGCTGTTTATATTGTGTGGATTTTTGTCTTTTTTTTTTTTTTTTTAGGTTTTATTTATTTATTTGTCAGAGGGAGAGAGAGAGCACAAGCAGAGGGAGCGGCAGAGGGAGAAGCAGGCTTCCCGCTCAGCAAGGAGCCCGATGTGGGACTCAATCCCAGGACCCTGGGATCATGACCTGAGCCGAAGGCAGACACTTAACCGACTGAGCCACCCAAGCGTCCCTGGAGTTTTTGCTTTTGATATTTGCTGGAGCAACTTAAGCTATTTGATATTCAAGTGAAGTGGTTAAAAGAGAAAAATCTTGTATCAAAGCAAAAGCCGCCTGTCTTGCTCCCTCCATTCCAATTTCCTCCCTGCAATTATTTCATATGTTTTAAACAGAAGTCTGATCCTGTCACTCCTCTGATTTAAATTGTTCTCTGGTTCCTATGGCTTTTAGGAAAAAATCTCAAATCCCTTAACAGGGCTTCCAAGGTTCCCTGTGATCTGGCATTTCTCTTTATCACTTCCTTATTCTCCTTGCCAGCTCTATGGAGAAGTGAAGGAGTCATGGTTAAGAGCATGGACTCTGGAGACAGAACACTTGGCTGTGGAACATGGTTCTTCCCATTCCATCTCTAGGATCTTGAGTGAGTTACTTCACCTCTCTGTGCCTCAGTTTTTTCACTTGCAATTTGAGATAATAATTGAACCTACATCAGGAGGTTGTTTTGAGAATTAAATGAGATAACATATCCAGGGAACTTAGAGCAAGGTCTGATATACAGTAAGTGCTAAGGAAGTGTTGTAATTTTTACCTCAATTCTTTTAAGATGTTATATACTCTCTGCCTCAAGATCTCTGTACCAGCCTTTCTTTCCTCCTAGAAATTTCTCTCTCTCTCTCTTTAAGATTTACTTATGAGAGAGAGAGAACATGCATGAGCTGGGGAAGGGGCAGAGGGAGAGAATCTCAAGCAGATTCCCCACTGAGCCCAGAGCCCAACATGGAGCTTGATCCCATGACCCTGAGATCATAACCTGAGCCAAAATCAAGAGTTGGATTCTCAACTGACTGAGCCACCCAGGTGCCCCAGAACTTTTTTTTATTTTCACCATTATCTGTATAATTTTTATTCCTCCTTTTTATTAGTCTAAGTTCGTAAGAGAAATATATATATATATATATATATACATATATATATATATATATATATATATATGTAGGTATAGAGGGATTAGCCCACATGATCACAGAGGCTGGCAAGTCCCAAGATCTGCAGGGTGAGTTGGCAAGCTGGAGACCCAGAGAGCTGATGTTGAGTTCCAATCAGAGTCCAAAGGCCTTGAGAGCAAGGAGAACTGGTGTAAAGTTTCCATCTGAAGACCCAGGAAGGGTTGATGATTGATTTTGAGTCTGAAGGCAAGAAAAAAAGCTGATTTCTACTTCAAAGTCAGGCAGAAAGAATTTTCCTTCTTCAGGTAGATCAGTCTTTTTGTTCTATTCAGACCGTCAATTAATAGGATGAGGTCCATCCACAGTAAAGAAGTCAATCTGCTTTACTCAGTCTGCTGATTTAATCTCTTCTAAAAAACACCCTCACAGACACACCCAGAATAATATTTGATTGGGTACACTTTGGCCCAATCAAGAGGACATAGAAAATTAGCCATCACATCTTTCAAGGCTCTGGTTAACATTACTCCTTTGGGGAAGCTTACCTTGGGCCCTGAGACTTCCTGTATTTCTGGACTGTGAGCTCTCTGAGTACAGGGTTGTGTTTGTCTTGTTTTCCCTGTATCTCTAGTGCCTAGCACAATGCTTGGGATGTGGTAGGCTTTCAATGAATGATTATAAGATTAATTGACAGATAAATGTAAGCCTTTTCTATTTCTACTATTGTAAATATTTCAAAATATCCAAAATACTGGACAAAATTCTTTCAAGTGTAGAATGATTAAAAGCCAAGATCATCCCATTTACACTTACTGTAACTATTTAAGCTTTATCAGATTCTGGGTCTGATCCCCAAACTGCCCTGGTGGGAAGCACCTAGCAGAATATGCTGATGTTTACTGGTAGAAAGCATCATGCATTTTAAACTCATTTTGGGATTTATATCCTTTGACAGAATGGATAGAAACAAGTTAGTTTTTAGTTTACCTTGGCAAATATTCTACTTGGTTTGTTCAATGTATTTATGTATTTATAGATACAAATTAGCTAGGAAATAAAAGAATTAACTATAGGACTCTTTAAAGTACAGATTTCTCTGCCCCACCCCAGGGTTTCTGATTCCTAGGGCTAGATTAGAGCCTGAGGATTGGTTTGTGGGTGATGCTGACACTGCTGGTCTGGGGACTACTGTCAGTAGGCTATTTCAGTCAGTTTTACTGGGCAATGTTTCCCAGTTGTAAGCAGAAAGAGTGGGGGCGGGGGGTGCGCCTGGGTGGCTCAGTTGGTTGGGCATCTGCCTTCGGCTCAGGTCATGATCCCAGGATGCTGGGATTGAGCTCTGCGGGGAGCCTGCTTCTCCCTCTGCCACCTCCCCCCCACCCCGCAAAAGAAAAAAAGAAAGAGTAAAGGGTACCCAGCAAAGAAAGATGGGATATAGCTTTTGTAAGACACAGTAGGCATTTTTGGCCCCAGCTATTTTCCATGATCTGTGCTTGACCACTCTACTAGCCCAGGCACACTTCTTGCAGAACTTCCTAGGAGGTATCAGAATTACAAAGACACACACGCATGTGCACACGCACGCACGCGTGAAACACAAAAACCTCAGCTGTTAAGGATTTTAAGGGAACAAAGAGAATGCAGAAACTAATAGTCCCTACCAGGCCAGGAAGTAGCCTAACCATATCAGAAACAATAAGCCAGTGGTAAAACTCCCAGTGATGTTTCAAAAGTAAGCAAGATCTTGCATTCCTTACCTGGGATAACAAGCCCAAGACCCCATGAGTTTATACTGGCTCTCAGAGCATGCCCATAGCCACTTGCCCTTGCCCCACAGTTACCCCTGTTTCATTATAATGTTAAAGTCTCCACCCTAGGAGCACAATCTTCAATAACATAAGGTAGGATGCAACCTGTAGGCATCTTTTCTGAGTGCGCCTGTGCAACCCATGCCCACCTTTAGGTGCGATGACAAAGCTCCCCTTTCTGAATATTCATCCTAAACCCTAAATAAAGCGAACCCGCTCACCCCTGCTCAGGGAGTCACTGCTTTGGAAGTTATTCCCCTGATCTCCTTATTTGCTGCAAATAAAGATTACTTTGTGTGAGAACTCCACCTGGCGTAACCTCTATCGCTAACTCACCACGGAGCAAACTCACGTTAGTCTGGTTACAGTGAGGCTGGAAAGAGAAGAAGACAGGTTGGACTCGTTCCTCTGCTGTGTGTTTGCTAAGTTCTGCCGCCTGTCTAAGCATGCACGTGGAAATGCTTTCTCTGTGGTTGTTTCCTTGATGCACTTCAGCTTTGAGCTATTTATTTTTTTGAGCTATTTAATTCTTTAAAATCTGAGAGTAACTTAAAAAAAAAACCTAATGCTTCTGGAATAGAGCTTTTAATATGAGACTGGGTGGGAATTCTCAATTAATGAAAGCTACTAATGTCATGATATAATATGGGTCAAAGAGGAACTAACAGTTAAACTTTTTTGTTATGCAAAATTTGGAGGGTCCATTGTCCTACTGAGGGTAGGATTGTTGTTTAGGATTCTGTAAGTAGATACCATATGCCCATTTCTGAGAATTTCTCTCCAGAACTCTCACCAAATGTAAAGTATACCTACGGTTTGTTTACCCTAAACCCGTGTTTGTTTCTACAATCTGACTTTGCTCCCTGCTTATTCCGGGAGGGAATATGGGTAGACACAGGCCCAAAAGGGCTGATTACATCTTGCTCCTGAGACTTTGAAACAAACCAAGGTATTTTTTAGATTCATTTGGTTCCAGAAACTGAAGAACATTTATATGTAGGGACAGTAGGGTCAGTTACTTACCCTCCTGTGCAAAGTGAAGCAGAGAAAGTAGCCTGGAGACACATAGACTCACCCACAGAGGGAGAGTGAAACACTGTCTGGGTTCCAGCTGCTTTTCCAACTGCTAGTTCCAGTTCCTAATGAGGTATGTTTTAGAATCACCTGGGAACCAAAAACAAACAAACCAGAAAACCCAAACAAGCCAGCTAATCCTGGCCACATTCCTAGTCAATTAAATCATGAATTTCAGGGTCTGAAGTAGGCAGACATTCACAGATGTTAAAGCTCTCCAGGTGATTACTGGGGTGCCTAGGTGGCTCAGTAGATTAAGCGTCTGCCTTTGGCTCGGGTCATGATTCCAGGGTCCTGGGATTGAGCCCTGCCCCTGTGTGTTGTCAGGCTCCCCGCTCAGCGAGAATCTGCTTCTCCCTCTCCCTCTGCCTCTGCCCCTCCCACTGCTCCTGCTCTCCCTTTCTCTCATAAATAAATAAAATCTTAAAAAAAAAAAAAAAAGCTTTCCTGGTGATTACAATCATAGCCAAGCCTGGGAACCACCACAAGGTTGTGTTTGCATTTGTTTAAAAAAAAGTCATTAACTGAAAAAACTCACAGCTGAATATATAAGCAAGCTAAGCAGTGAGGGCATTCAGGTAAGAGCAGAGTTCCTGTAAACTTAAAAAAAGGAAACTTAAAAAGAAAAGTTGAGAACCATGGAATCTTTTATTCCAAAGACTTTTATAATAATGGCATATATGTTTTAAGTTTTCTTAAGGATATCAAAGTCATATGAGATAGCAAAATATTTGACTGAAAATCCTGGAGTTACCAAGTTAATGTTAAATTTCCTCAGCGGATTCTTTTAAAGAAGGTAAGTAAATGTAATATGTTTTTAAGAAGACTTCTATTAAAAATGGTATGAATAAAATGAGACAGCTTCAGGATTTAAAATAAGGCTTCTCTATGTTAAAAATCTACAATGAGATAATTGTAATCTCAGTGTATCAATAAAATAGGCATTGTGTTTGTGTGGAACTGAGATCGTATGGAACTGAGACAATTTAGGATATGTTAGGCGCTCACAAAAAAGGATTCAATTTTAGTCTGAACATTCAGGTTTTATTGGAAGAGACAGTGGCCCAAGAGACTATTTGGTGGTCCATGGTTTATGCTCATGCTTCACTTTCCTCATTCAGCTTCTGATTCTTTCATCTATTTTCACCACTTTCTCTCTCATTCTATATCACCTCTACTTAATGGATTCTCCAGGCTGTCTTTCGTATGCTTCACCCTTCTCTGTCTATTGACTTGAAGGACCTTCAGTCTTTCCTTCATTGATGTCAGGCATTGGGCCTATAGCAGTAAATAGGCAGAAAATGTCCTTGCCCTTGTGGAATTGGCATTTTAGTGGAAGAAAAAGACTATAGGAAAAGAAGTCAAGATGGTTACAGAGTATGATACATACCAAGAGATACTCTAATAGTGGATATGATGGGGAGAGAAGATGGTGAGATTCTTTAGGTCACTGATTCACAAGTTAGCTGCAGTTAGAATCACCTGTCGAGGCTTGGTTTGTTTTGATTTAATTCTGATGCCAGGGTCCTACTCAGATTACTTCATGGTAGTGGGTCTTAGCTGAAAGTTCGTAAGTTTCCTAGGTGATTCTGATACATAGTGAAAATTGAGCACCACTGCTTTAGAGGAAGACCTCTTGAAAAAAAAAAATTGAACTGAGACCTGAAGGAAGAAAAAGAGGAAGCTGGCCTGGGGGAGGAGACAGGAGATGGTTTCTGAGGGAGGACTGGTAAATGCAAGGCCCTGAGGTGGGAGAGACTTTGGCAGCATGAGAAACAGAATGAAGACCAAGCTGGCTGGAGCACAGTAGGTAGGAGAATGGAGAGGTAAAGGCAGGCAGAAGACAGATCATAACAGTTTGAAATTTTTTTTTTAAGATTTATTTAAGAAAGAGAGCACTTGGGGCTCCTGGGTGGCTCAGTCGTTGGGCGTCTGCCTTCGGCTCGGGTCATGGTCCCAGGGTCCTGGGATCGAGCCCCGCATCGGGCTCCCTGCTCTGCGGGAAGCCTGCTTCTCCTCCTCCCACTCCCCCTGCTTGTGTTCCCTCTCTCTCTGTGTCTCTCTCTGTCAAATAAATAAAATCTTAAAAAAAAAAAAAAAGAGAGCACTTGGCCGGGGGAGGAGAGGCAGAGTGAGAGAATTTTAAGCAGATTGCCTGCTGAGCACAATCTCACGATCCTGAGATGATGACTTGAGCTGAAATCAAGAGTCTGAGGCTCAACCAACTAAGCTACCCAGATGCCCCATACCAGTTTGAATTTTATGTTTTATATGTTTGAAGTTGATATGTAATGAGAAATCACTGGAGAATTTTAATCAGGTGAATGACATTATCTTATGTGTTCTTTAAAAGAACACTCTGGCGGGGCGCCTGGGTGGCTCAGTCGTTAAGCGTCTGCCTTCGGCTCAGTTCATGATCCCAGGGTCCTGGGATCGAGCCCCGCATCGGGCTCCCTGCTCAGCCAGGAGCCCGCTTCTCCCTCTCCCACTCTGCCTGCTTGTGTTCCCTCTCTAGCTGTCTCTCTCTCTCTCTGTCAAATAAATAAAATAAAATCTTTAAAAAAAAAAAAAAGAACACTCTGGCTACTGTATGAAGAATGGTTTTTGAGAGGGAAGTGGTGCTAGTGGAGAAACCAGGTTAGGAGGATATGGCTTTGGTCCAGCAGAAGACGGCGGCCTGGATAGTGTGGTGGTAATCGGATAGAAAGAGGGCATAGGCATGAAAAATATTTTGGAAGAGGAACTGGTAGGATTTGCTATGTATCTACTATCTAACTTTCTAAGAAGAGAATCTGAGTAGTGACTAAGTCCCTCATATTGATCTACCCTCTCCCTTTCCCATTACAGAGCATCATGCTGTCTTATAGGCTAGGTTTCCTTGGGTCAATCAATGGATGGTTGTCTTAAGATCTGAGCTCAAATGAGTCCTGGCCCAAATGGGACAAAGTTATTTCATTCAGAAGCAAGAGCTTTATTTGGAAATGGGTTATAGGTATAATAGTTAATCAGACTTTCTTAGATTCCCCTTTATCACTTTTTTTTTAAAGGGGGCGGGCAGAAGGAGAGGAAGAGGAAAGGGAGAATCTTAAGCAGGCTCCACACCCAGGAAGAAGCCCGATGCGCAGCTCCATCTCACAAGCCCAAGATCATGACCTGAGCCACAATCAACAGGTGGTTACTTAACTGACTGAGCCACCCAGGAGTCCCTAATTTATCACTTTTTAAAATAAGATTTGTCTTTAGTGAATGGCATAATGGTCAAATGTAGAAATCATAAAAACTTTGAATTTCTCACACAAAGATGTGTGTAAATGTGTTTTAATTAAATTCAGATAAGATATGTACATTTCCAAGGCCAAGGTATTTTTGTTTTTGTTTCCATTCTGCTGGCTTTAGGCTGCTCAAGCTACACTGTAATTTTGTATTGAGGGGGAAAAAGGCACACAGTAGGCAGGTTATAAAGGAGAAAGAATATGTAATGCCAGATGGTCATAAATCAAGTTTGGAAAAAAACAGCTAAGAATGTGTTTTTTAATGTCCCTGTCATAGACAAAAATTCGCATATGTTCAAAGAAATCTTGTGAGTGAGAATACCCCTATAAAAATGTTATAAACAGTCTTCAAATTTATTATGAACAAGTACCACCTGGAAAAAACATTTTAATGTTTTCAGTGAAAACTCACCAAATGTTTACCTTACTTTTCCAAGACTTAATGTTCTAAGTCTTTGGGCATTTATTATCCATACATTTTGAAAGTGAAGGCCAGTTACTTTAGCTTGAGACCGCATGGGCAAAACATACATTTGTGAGACGGCACAGTTCCAATATCGTGATTCATTGACCTCTGAAGGAAGAAATCCTCGATTTTATTTCTGTAAAAAGAGAAATAGAAAACATGAAAGCCAGAATAAAAATAGTATCCTTTTAATGTTTTTTTTCTCATAGATTTCTGAACTCTCTGTAATGGATACCTTCCATGAGTCCTTAAAAAAGGGATTTTTTGTTAGCCAGAGAAACTTTCCATTGGCTTTCTTGCTTGCCAAAGTTATTAAGACCTCCTGACACGATATATGCTCGCCCAATAATAACAAACTCTGCATCTAACATTTTAGCTGCATGTAGAAAAACAGCTGAAATCCTATGTTCACTTTGCCACTTGTATTTTAACCTAAATTCTGCTTTCCTTCCTTTTTTTTTTTTTTTAAGATTTATTTATTTGACAGAGAGAGACACAGCGAGAGAGGGAACACAAGCAGGGGGAGTGGGAGAGGGAGAAGCGGGCTTCCTGCGGAGCAGGGAGCCCGATGTAGGACTCGATCCCAGGACCCTGGGACCATGACCCAAGCCAAAGGCAGACACTCAACTGACTGAGCCACCCAGGCGCCCTCCTTCCTTTTTCAAGAATCATTAATATTTATTACTTGAATCACTATACTGTGTACTAGACTGGAAAAGAAATCTTAGCTAGTTGACAACAAACTATGCAGGAATCCTCTTCAATGTTTAGTTTTAGGATATTCTGCTAGTGAATAGGAAAATTGGTCAAATGTGGAAAGTTACAGAAGCTCAGGTGATTGGAATAAATGTTGATAAAGTAGGGAAGTCAACAGCATTGATCATAGAATGATTTCTTTCCTCATCCTCCATTCCTTCAGAATTCTCTTCCCTTATCCGAAAAAGAATGTTTTGTGGTTCTTTTTTTCTGGTCTCCATCTTCCATTTTCCGGTCTTTTGCTCCTGCATCTGGCATGTACTTCTTCCCAAGTTCTCCTAGCATCTTCTTCCCCTCTATCACAAATTTGCTGAAATCTCAGCACTCCAAGGGAAGCCTTGGAAATGCCTGGATAAACATCTCCTTTCTCATTCAACTCCCTTGGGTGTTGCCCACACACAGTGCGAATAAGATGATTTCATAGCACAAACCTAGGCTGTCCTAAGCATAAAGGATGACTGACCATGTGACACACACACACCTGTAGAACCAGTGACTTCAGCATTACAGGAAATGCTTTTTCAGGTGGTGATTAATCTTCCAATGTTTTCTCTTCCAAAAAAAATGAGCCAGAAAGAAAAAGCAACAAAAGAATTTAAGAAGTAAAAAGGATTCCCCACCCCCCAAACAAGCCATTTCCAAAGAGCAAGTATCTGCATCCAGTAGTTTCCTGAGAATTCAATTGAAGGAGGTACAGATACAAACAAAAGAACAACAATTAGAGATATGGGCATATAGACAATAAGACTTAGAGAAACTGAAAAATCTCTGCAAATGAGTGTTCAAGGATGACATAAACAGAAATTCGGGAACAGATGTTTATGGATCAGAACCAGTGCTTATTGATTAGGACGTGGTAGATGATTAGGAAATCACACCCAACTAACAGGAAAGATATTTTGAATTGGACCACGAAAGATTAAGTTCCCTGCTATATTAGCTTCCTATTGCTGCTGTAACAAATTATCACAAATTTAGTGGCTTAATACAGTGGAAAATTTATTACCTTGCAGTTCTGGGGGTCAGAAGTTTGAAATGAGTGTTACTTGACTAAAATCAAAGTGTTGGAAGGAACATAGGGCTGCATCCTTCTGGAGGCTCTAGAGGAAAATCTGTTTCTTAACTTTTCCAGCTTCAGAGGCTTTTACTAATGCCCATCCTTTATTTTTTCCCATAGTTTCAGCATAGTGTCTGGTGAGAGGTGGCTATTTGAGTGCATGCCATGGAATTGTTGGGGAACGAGACTGAGTAGAGGAAGTTGTAGAGATTCTCCGAGGAGTTTGTTAAGTGTATGGAAATCATCCTCTGAGTTCTCACAGAAATGCTTACAAGTTACTCAGCAGAATGGATGTTATGGTGGAAGGAAAATACAGGCAAGAGCCAATGTAATTTGAGTTGTTATCACTGTGATCTTTCGGTCTTAGAGAAACTTAAGTTACATGTATATATTCCATTCCTGAGCTTGGGTTCAGGCATTCTCAGTAACCTATTCTGTTTTAATCTTTATAAACCCTAAATTCTATAATCCATTTAGACATTGCTAACAAAAATTTCTTAAAAAAAAAGATTTTATTTATTTGAGAGAGACAGAGAGAATGAGCACGGAGAGAGGCAGGCAGAGGGAGAGCAGGCCCCCCCCACAGAGCAGGGGGAGCCTGATGTGGGACTCGAACCCAGGACCCTGGGATCATGACCTGAGCCGAAGGCAGACACTTTTCTTTTTTTTAAAGATTTTATTTATTTATTTGACACAGAGAGAGAGAGAGAGAGAGAGAAAGAGAGAGAGTGCACAAGCAGGGGGAGTGGCAGGCAGAGGGAGAGGGAGAAGCAGGCTCCCCGCAGAGCAGGGGGAGCCTGACGTGGGACTCGATCCCAGGACCCTGAGATCATGACCTGAGCCGAAGACAGTCGCTTAACCAACTGAGCCACCCAGGTGCCCCACTAACAAAAATTTCTTGCCCCAGATAAATCCCAGTTGAACTTGCTAGTACATTGTGGCATTGAGGTTAAGCAGTCTCTGTAGATAGCACCACTTATAGAGAGAGTTCTAGCAGTTACTCCTGTTTGGGTGAATCATACATGACCTGAATGGCTCAAAAGTGTCATGATGTAAGAGTTGTATTATTCCAGTTTGCCAGATATCAAAAAATATATTCGACCCTTGATTTACTGTTAAGTATTTTCAAATTATATGTGCATATATTCAATTTAGGATTGAATAAAACCATAAAACCATTCATGTAATTTGCACTTTAAAACTATATACAAAGAGCTGCACATATTTAATGTGTACAATTTGATTTTGGACCTATGCAAACATCTGGAATACCATCACAAGGTAATAGGCATATCCAACACCTACCAAAGTTTCCTTGAATCTCTCCCATCTCCCCTTTTTTGGTGGAAAGATGTTCAATACCATTAATTATCAGGGAAATGAAAATCAAATGCACAATGAGATAGAACCTCAAACTGGCTAGAATGACTATTACCAAAAAATCCCCCAAAATAAGTGTTGGCGAGGATGTAGAGAAATTAGAATTCTTGTACACCATTGGTGGGAATGTAAAATGATGGAACAGCTATGAAAAACAATATGGAAATTCCTTAAAAAATTACAAATAGAACTATTATATGATTCAGCAATCCTGCTTCTGGGTACCAAAAGAATTGAAATCAGGATCTCAAAGAGATCTCTGTGCTTCCATGTTTATCGCAATATTATTCACAATAGCCAAAATATGGAAATAATCCAAGTGTCCATACACAGATAAGCTAAAAAAAAAGTATATACATACAATGGAATATTATTACTCAGTCTTAAAAAGAAAAATCCTGCCATTTGCCACAACATGGATGAATCTGGGGGACATTATACTAAGTGAAAAAAGTGTCACAGAACAAATACTGCAGGATTCCCCTTATATGAGGTATCTAAATTAGTCAAATTCATAGAAGCAGGGCATATTTAATTTGTATTTCAGTGTTCCATATGCTCATGGATATGTGGTTAAACTTTATATACATGATCTTTAATGGGATGGGAAAATAAGTTTATCATACCTCGTCTATCACATCATCTATAATACTGTTAAGTAATCTATTGTTAAAAATATATTCCTTTGTGTTGAGACAATTTTTTTTTTTATAATGCACATACTTCTAAGAAAAGTGGCTCATTATGTTTTTGTTAAGGCATATCCTTTATGAATTTCTTAGATGGTAACTACTTTGCAATGAAGTTACTGTGGAATTGTGAATTTTATGTAAGAAGGGAAGCACTAATTTAGAGTATTCAAGGAGGAATTCTGTTGGAATATAAGAGGATAGAATATTTCTTAAAAAGCTGTTGATATTTGAGTTGGAGAAAGAGATGGAAAGGAAAGAAGTATCAAAAATGCCAAAATGCCCATGGTTACTGGAGGATTCCAAAATTCCCGTTCACATGCTATCATGGGACTTACAAAGCAACAACAGTTGAGGGGCACCAGGACACTGACTCCCTTTAATATCTGTTCCCCTGGCCTCACTGAGATGCTGCAGTGTTGAAGACACGCCCCGCAGGATGCCCAGCTGTGAGAAGGAAGCAGCAGGGTCAGCGTGAGGCGGGCCGTGAGCCTACCCCTCCGCTCAGGGGCTCTGGCCGGGTCTGACTCTGAAACCTTGGTGCTCCTTCCTTGCTCATGCCCAGTCCCATGTAACCCGCTGGCTCCTGCATTGACCAAGGGGCACCTCGCTTGTATCTGTGCATTTAGCTGGGAAGTTACCCTCTATCATGAACTGAATAAACTGTTTATAAACAGAAAAAAAAATGCTAAAGTGAATAGACTCCAAAGATGATCTTTGTTTAATAATTTTTTCTTGAGCATCCCTGGGTGAAGAAGTTTACCATGGTACTTGTTTTAAGAACCAGTGATGTGGTATTTAAAATTTTGGCAGATGAAGAAGCTAACGGTGGTATGGAAGGGAATAAACTTATTTTCCCATCACATTAAGGATCACGCATACGAAATTTAACCACATATCCATGAGCATATGATGGTATGGAAGGGTGCATTTTTTGGTTTGGTTGGTATTCATGGGCCCAATGATTAAGAGAATATCCACAGAAACCCTTATAAAATTGTCCAGGTAATTATCTTCAGTGAGGATTCTGGCTATTTGCTTTCTTTAGTAGTATAATTCTTCAGTGCCAAAGAAAACTTTTCCAGGCTTCAGACTTGGCTTTTAGAGAACTAAACATTTTTCTTATGTTATTAAGACAATAGGTAGGGGGCGCCTGGGTGGCTCAGTCATTAAGCATCTGCCTTCAGCTCAGGTCATGATCCCAGGGTCCTGAGATCAAGCCCCGCATCGGGCTCCCTGTTCGGCGGGAAACCTGCTTCTCCCTCTCCCACTCCCCCTGCTTGTGTTCTCTCTCTCGCTGTGTCTCTCTCTGTCAAATAAATAAATAAAATCTTTAAAAAAAATGACAATAGGTAATTTTGGAGGACACTGAAAAATCTATTTACAAGTGGAGGGAGTTGGGATTATGGGACACGTATAAACAAAATTTATCTCACATAAAAAATGTGAGTTTGTTTATAAAGCAATATCCATCTTACAAACTGTTTGTATTTTAAAAATTCATTTTGAAGTCCATTGTTTGGAACCTAGAATACATTTTTCTCTTAGAACGAAGTGTTCTGTATAGTGGCTACTTCCCACGCTAGTTCTCAAAGGCCTCTTCAACCCACAGCGTTCCTGAAATGTCCATGGATACTAATACCATTAAAAAGAGAGAGAAAGAGAAAGAGAAAGAGAGAGAGCTCTTTGTACAATATTGCTTCTTGGAAAAATGAATTTGACTGACAACTGGGGATTCCTGAATATTCTCTTCCCCTTACTTTCCGCAAGTCATGCAATGAGAGACAATGTAGAAAGAAACTAATTAATTAGAAAAGAGTGTAAGGACCTGGTCCAGAGCAAAGCATAGAGAAAGCAATTAAATAAAAAAAGAATAGAGTAATTGTAAGAGATGGAAAATAAATTGAGAGGCTTCTAGAAGACATATAGGAGAAGAGAAAATAATAGAAAATCAGAGAAACAATTATTTGAAGAGAGAATTTGAGAATTCTTTATATGGAAGAACAAAATGCCAAGAGTTGCTAAAACAGTTTTGAAGGTAAAATTACAAAACAATAGTACATTATAAATGATAGAGATTATAAAGCAATGGTAATCAAATGCAACGATATTGAAGCAGAGCTAAAGGGAATAGAATAAAAAACTAAGAAACATCCAGCTATATGTAGAAATTAGATATAATAATGGAATTGGCATTACATATTAGGAAAGAAATGGCACAATAAATTGTACTGCATAGTTATTCACACTGAAAAACACAGTCATAGCTTTCTATAACCACAGACAAACAATAATTTTAGATATTATATACTGCTAGTAAGCTTATAAATTGATGAGCTCATGTTTGTATAGTAATACTTCTTTGAGGGACTATTCTGCTTCTATTTAGTAAAGCTGAATTTGCTTATGTTTAGTGACTGCGATTTCATCTAGGTATTTCACTTTGGGAAATATTGCACTTGTTCAACAAGACTGTTACAGCATTGTTTGATAGTTAAAAATTAGAGATCTAGATGTGTATCAGCAGGAGCAGGGATAAATTGTGGTCTGTTGATACAACTGAATATTATACAATCATTACAAATAACGAAGTAGAGGCTATGGCTACAGGTGTCAACACGGACCTTTCTCAATAACATAATGTTGTAGGAAGCCATTTACTCTATACAATTTATATAAAGTTTAAAAACCTGAAGACAACCATATTTTATTTATGGACAAACTGCAAATAATACTCACTTAAACTGCAGTGTTTTTAGACTCACCCTTTAGCCTTTGTGGTTAGGCTTCCTCATAAGCACCTCAACTTTTTCTGTAGTAGGGGCTGGTAAATTATGATGCTGTGGGCAGCCCACTTTTTTTTGCGAACAAAGTTTTATTTTAATACAGGCTGCTCACCTTTTTGTAGATAAAGTTTTGTTGGACCAGAGCCATGCTCTTTCCTTTATGTAAATTATTTGTGGCTGCTTTCATGCTGTAAGGGCAGAGTTGAGTAGTTGTGGCTGAGACTAGCCCACAAGTTGAGAATTTTTTCTGCTGGCCCTTTAAGAAAAAGCTTGTTAGTGTGATTGACACACGTTAACACCACTTGTTCATCCCAGACCTTGAGCTGGTTGGTCCCTGGAGATAGAATTGGGTTTAGTGGTTCCTGCCCTAGGGAGCTTAGACTAATAGAGATATGAAATCAGTTCTGTGAAATAGTTTATACTCTAAGGAGGAGGTTATTTAAAACACAATGAAGTGGGAGATGATTTTTTTCTCAGATGTTGAAAAAACAAATAAATGAGGATGATATGTCAGTGTTGTGGGTTTACTATTTTATCTAGATTCTCATATGTGGCTGTCATCATCCTTTGATAATGAGAGCAAAGAAATAGAGGGAAGGAAAGGCAGAAAAAGAACATTTAGAAGAGGGGAAAGTTGAAAGTATATTAAGTAATGAAAGAAAAGGAATGACCCCCTTTTTTAAGTTTTTTTACTTGTTTTTTTTTTTTAAAGATTTTATTTATTTATTTGACAGACAGAGACACAGCGAGAGAAGGAACACAAGCAGGGGGAGTGGGAGAGGGAGAAGCAGGCTTCCCGTGGAGCAGGGAGCCCAATGCGGGGCTCAATCCCGGGACCCTGGGATCATGACCTGAGCCGAAGGCAGACGCTTAACGACTGAGCCACCCAGGCGCCCAGTTTTTTTTACTTGTTAATACAGAATCAACAAAACTATTATTTTTGAAATAGATCTTTTTTTATTTTTTTTTATTTTTTACATTTTTAAAAATTTTATTATGTTATGTTAGTCACCATACATTACATCATTAGTTTTTGATGTAGTGTTCTATGATTCATTGTTTGCATATAACACCCAGTGCTCCATTCAGTACATGCCCTCCTTAATACCCATCACCAGGCTAACCCATCCCCCCACCCCCCTCCCCTCTAGAACCCTCAGTCTGTTTCTCAGGGTCCATAGTCTCTCATGGTTCGTCTCCCCCTCTGATCCCCCCCTTCATTTTTCCCTTCCTACTATCTTCTTTTTTTTTTTTTTTAACATATAATGTATTATTTGTTTCAGAGATACAGGTCTGTGATTCAACAGTCTTACATAATTCACAGCGCAATAGATCTTTTTTTATTAAAGATGTAAAATGGGGGCGACTGGGTGGCTCAGTTGGTTAAACCTCTGCCTCCAGCTCAGGTCATGTTCCCAGCATCCTGGGATTGAGCCCAGAATGAGCTCTCTGCTTAGCGGGGAGTCTGCTTCTCCCTCTCCCCCCATGCCTGCTCTTGCTCACTCTCTCTGTCTCAAATAAATAAATAAAATCTTAAAAAAAAAATATGTAAAGCAGTCATTTTTTACCAGAAACATTGACTTCCCTAGTGCTGCTAACTATAAATGAAGTAAGATTTTTCAAATTATTTTGCTTGGGCTTTCATGCTAATATTTTCTGGAACATACATGCCTATAAATTGTAAATTTAAGTATGGTTTATTTATAGTATGCCAAATAATGTTTTGAAAAAAACCCTCTTTCCTATGAGAGAACACATCTATTTACCTTAACGGATTCTTAAGGTAAAAAAGTATAGATAAGTTGTCATCATAATTCCTACCATTTTTTTTTTTTTTAAAGATTTTATTTATTTGATAGAGACACAGTGAGAGAGGGAACACAAGCAGGGGGAGTGAGAGAGGGAGAAGCAGGCTTCCCGCTGAGCAGGAAGCCCGATGCCGGGCTCGATCCCAGGACTCCGGGATCATGACCTGAGCTGAAGGCAGATGCTTAACGACTGAGCCACCCAGGTACCCCGTAATTCCTACCATTTTATTTACTGAGTTCCTGAGGCCTGTTCAGTCCTCTGCAGAGCATGTTTAACTCCCTGACTTGGTCAATCATGATTCCCAAAATGGCCAGTAAAGCTGTTTTGGCTCATGTTATCTTTCAAGAGGAAGACTCCTTGTATCTGTCTCCAGAATAATAATATTTTATATGTAATATATTTTTCTCTTCTTTACTTCTCTTTGATCAGTGGTCCCATGTATTTGTTGTCTTGGGAATTTTGTTAAAGAGGAGCTGGGTACTTGCCTTGAACATAATGGTTTTCACTCACGTACTGTATTATTATTACCTGGTTTTCCATCTTGGATTTTTTTTTTTTCAAATTTGCAATTCTCATTTAAAGTCTCAGAACTATGAGATTTTTAGAATTAACTTAGGATAGCAAAGCTTCTCAAAAGGGCGTTTTTCTCTTTTCTCTGGTAGAACATCACCAGGCCAGCAATTTCCTTGTAGGACCTGAATTTCTTGCTTAGTTCTATTATGTATAGCATCAAAATGATATTTCCTTAACAAATAGGAAGAAAGCTTTCATCTTTTTCTGAAAAAATGTTTGCTTAAATTCAGTTTAATAGTACTCCTGTGGTTTTTATTAGGCTTCACTTTTTCTCCAACTGGTAATGACCTTCTTAAGGAGGGGCAAGAATGGATCCAGTGAGTAATCTCACAGGAAAGTGTTGTTACATTGGGAGGTAGGAGGCTAGGAAAGCCTTACAAGAGGAAGAGAAGCACACTATTGGCAGTGTTCAGAAGACCTGTCCTGTGAACCATCCTACTTGTCTGTGAAATAAAAGCCTCAACTCCTCCAGGGCCACATTTATAACATTCAGTAGATGAAATTTTGAAGTAGGATAATACTTGAGGGATTAAACATTTCATCTCTGACCCTGACCTCAGAAAGCTTAGTTATTTAATTTTCTTCTTAAAAATTGTGTTTCATTGGGCGCCTTGGTGGCTTAGTCATTTAAGTGGCTGACTCTTTTTTTTTTTAAAGATTTTATTTATTTATTTGACAGAGAGAGAGATAGCGAGAGCAGGAACACAAGCAGGGGGAGTGGGAGAGGGAGAAGCAGGCTTCCCGCCGAGCAGGGAGCCCGATGTGGGGCTCGATCCTAGGACCCTGGGATCATGACCTGAGCCAAAGGCAGACACTTAACCAACTGAGCCACCCAAGCACCCCTAAGTGGCTGACTCTTGATTTTGGCTCGGGTCATGATTTCAAGGTTGTGAGATCGAGGATCCTCCCCAAATGTTGGGCTCCAAAATGGGCGTGGAGCCTGCTTAAAATTCTCTCTCTCCCTCTTGCTCTGCCCCTTCCCCACCTCTCTAAAAAACGGTTTTATATTAAAATGGTAAACTAGAATTTTAAAATAAAAAATGAGATGTTTAGACTTCAGAATGGTTGCTTTACCATTGGTGAATTCGCAACTATTTATACTCTAATGCATAAACTTTGGCATCCAATTTCGAATGCATTTTTTTTTGTCTTGGCCTGGTGCCGTCCATATAAATAAAGATTACATGATACATTTTTGACAATTTTGGATGAATTGAACCAGTAGATCAATTTTAATGCTGGTTTGAATTGAATTAAGAAATTTTGTAGAACAAAGTCTATAAAGTAATTGATTTACAAAAATGTTTTGTTGAGTTGATTAAAATGTCAAAACCACTTTTGCAGTGTGGGTGTGTGTTTATACAGGAAATAATAGCATGATGGTTAAGGTAAAAATTTCTAGGGTAAGCCCTGATCTCCTCTCTATTTATTAGTTCTGTGACCTTGTGAAGTCCCTTAATGTCAATAACCTTAATATTCTCATTTCTAAATGGGGGTTGTAACATTGTACATAAAGAGCTTGACAAACTACAAGAGCACAAAATGTTAGTTGCTAACACTATGTGATGGATTCACAAAGTATTTGAAATGGGTGTCAAACAATAAAGCTCTATATAAATGTGAGGTGCTGTTGCTACATAATTTTCATGAGAAGCATGTAGATTTTCTGCACAGGGCTGAGATGGAAGAACTGTCAACCAATGTCCTTTACGTTGGCAGTGTTTCAATAAGTGGGAGAAAGGTTTAGATAGAAATAATAAAATTAAAGATGCAGAATATTAATCTAAGTTCAATACAAGTTGTTTGTTTTAACCTGAGAGCATGAGAGTGAGCAATCAAGAATAAATATTATGAAAATGTATCAAGGGGTAAATACATTCTGGAGGGTATATCTTAATTGAAGCGATTCTAACATAGATGAAATCTTGGCTACTTTTGGAGCATGTATATGAAGCAGAAGGGTGTGAATGCAAACTTTTTACCATGATATTCAAGGCCTTCACAATCTGGTCTGGATCCCTTTCCAGTTTTTCTTTGCATTATATCCTTCCTTATTCCATAATCTTCACCATTTTTGACCAAGTCATGCAGTTTCAGACATCTTTGTCTCTGTTTAGCGTAAAATATCTTCTCTTCCTCATAATTCAAGTCAACTTGACTTGACATAATACTTACTCGGCACTAGAAAATCCTGAAGGCTTTTCTAGTCAGAGCTTCTTTCCCCAGGTCTCCCTATCACAATTATTTTATCTCCATTTGTACAAATAAGTTATTTTACTTTGAATTACAGTTACTTGTGTTTCTTATTCTTTTGCTTGAAGGCATCTCATTGAGGGCAAGTTTCTTGAGATCATTTTTGTGGTTTCCGGTCTCCATAACTCCTCAGTGCCTGGCCCCAAGCTTTGCACACAGTGAGGACTGAGAAATGATAGTTGGGTGGAGCTGAAATCAGACTTCCTTGAAGTACTGGGAGGTGTTGAAATATGTCAGCTTTCCCATTGGCCTTAACTGTTGGGGGATCACTCTTTTGTGAACTTTGAAGGTTCCAGAGGAAAAGGTCTTTGCAAAAACATAGTACTCTATCACCAAAAATGATCAGTCTGGCAACAGGTATGACCTAATAATTTTGGTTACACCTTTGGCAAAGGGGCATCTTACTAAAAACAGAGGCAGCTTTTTCCTTAATGGTGTTACTCCAAAAGCCTACAACTTTCTGAAATCTGTTTACAAACATTTGCTGAGGGCAGAAAATTATAACACCATAATTTTTAGTAAGTTTATTTATATATATTTGAAGAAACCTATGCATTAAACCTCTACTATGAGCCAGTTTTCTAGTATCTAACATGACATTTCATCAAGACATCACTGAAAATGTATTTAGAAGACTGAATGTCAAATTATGTTTTGTGATTTATAGCAATGAAAATTCACTTAAATGGAATCTTTCATATTCTTCAATTTCTTCTTTAGTATTTTTCCTTTAAAATTTTAGTTTATTTCATCTGTATAAATATACACTTAATTTCAAGCCTTTTTTTAAATCACTTACTGCAAGCTAGTATCTAAAAATACTTTTTTCCTTTATTGTTTCAACTGTGTTTTAATTATTCTTTTTTGGTCTTAAAAAAAAATAGACTCTGAGGAAGTGAAGAAATTTGCACCAAGGGGTAAATAAGAGTCAAAATTATGCTAGGCATATGAAATAAGCTTAATGAGAACCTAATAATGTGGAGTTAATAAAAAAAAATAAGATCTGTATGGGTCAAATAAACTACAAAGGGAAGCAAATATGTAATGCTGAAGGGGAACAATAGAGGAAAATGGCAAAAAAAAAAAAAATGGGCTGTGAGAATTGTGATTAAAATAGCATACAAGGTCAAGGAGTTTGGAAGGATAAAAGATAAATATTGGCTATCAGTAATTCTTAAGATGGCAGAATATTCCTTTAAATAATAGCCAATTGGGGCTTCTTGGAATTATAACCATTATCCATTTACCAAGTTCTTTGTTACTGCTATTTTTTTTTTCATTTTTTTGTTTTGTTCATCCAACATGGATTACAGGTTTCAGAGATGATAACTAGTTGTAATTTAATGTAGAAAAGTAAAATATAAAATTTTTTTTTAAAGATTTATTTCAGAGAGAGGGAGAGAATCTCAAGCAGATTCCCCACTCATCATGGAGTCAAGGGGGTGGGGGTGGGGGGCTTCATCTCATGACCCTGAGATCATGACCTGAGCCAAAATAAGACTTGGATGCTTAATTGACTGTGCTACCCAGGTGTCTCTAAAATATAAAATTTCTAAACCACATCTTGTAGTACAATGGTGACGGTATATTCTTTTTCTTTTCATGGACACTCACTAGGCAAGGTAAAAACATTTTGAAAAGGAGGCAGCATTAAGGAGGGCACTTGTGCTGAGCACTGGGTGTTGTATGTAAGTGATGAATCACTAAATTCTACTCCTGAACTAATAATACACTGAATGCTAACTGGAATTTAAATAAAAACTTGAAATTAAAAATAATAAGGCAGCGTTTTTTTTTAAGATTATTTATTTATTTGTTTATTTGACAGAGAGAGAACACAAGCAGGGGGAGTGGGAGAGGGAGAAGCAGGCTTCCCGCTGAGCAGGGAGCCCGATGTGGGTCTCCATCCCAGGACTCTGGGATCACGACCTGAGCCAAAGGCAGATGCTTAACGACTGAGCCACCCAGGTGCCCCAGACAAAGTGGTTTTATATAGAAACTAACACTTGATCACAGTTTCAAGGAATAAGGAGGAAGAGAGAGAAAGGAAGGAAATTGTAGATTAAAAAAACAGATGTTAAAGTCTGGGAAACTGCCCACTAATAAGAATGACAACTTAAAATATCTACAAGTATTACTCTTTTTAATTTTTATTTTTTTATTATTATGTTCAGTTAGCCAACATACAAGTATTACTTTATATGGGAATATTTTATTCTTGCTTACATTTTTTGACATAGGTCTCATTTCCCTAATAAAAGTAAAAGGATCTTGTGCATACAAAATCTTTTTATATCCCTTATGTTACCTAGATCTGTATCTAGAGAACAGGCAATAAATACTTTATTTATATATGGTAACTGAGAAGACTAGGAGGAAATATACTGTGGGTTGAATTATTTAACCAGTTTAACAAATTACTGTTATTTTAACAGAATTTTCAGTGGGTAGAAAACATTTGGGTGATTCCCATAGTAACTCAAGCAAGTAGCTCTCCTTGGCTCTACAATTTATGATTGTTTCCAACATTCAGGACCAGATTATTAATAACATCAATTATTATTAAACACCTAACTCATAAGCATATTTGCCTGACATTTATGCTCAGTAATTTTGTGTGGAATGTATTGTATTAATCTGTGAGGACTGCCATAAAAAAATACCACAGAGTAGGTGGCTTAAACAGAACTTTATTTTCTAACACTTTTGGAAGCTAGAAGTTCTATATCAAGGTGTTGGCAGGTGAGGTTCCTCCTGAGTTCTCTTTTCTTGGCTTGTAGATATTTACCTTCTTTCTGTGTCCTCACATGGCCTTTTGTCTGTGCATGAGCAGCCTTCGGTCTCTCTGGGTATCCCCCTATTCTCCTCTTTTTATAAGGACACCCAGTTGGATGGATTAGGGTCCATCCTAATGGCCTCATTTTAATTTAATCATCTCTTTAAAGGCCCTATCTCCAAGTACAATCACATTCAAAGGTATTGGAGGTTAGGGCTTCAACCTAATGAATTTGGTGGGACACAGCTCATTCCATAACATCAGTGTTATGATGTAGTGGCTATTACTGCTTGTATAATTCTTCCTATGAACTTTTGAGTTAGCTTGTTTCATTAAAAAAAGTTTTTTCTTAATTTGGTTGGGATGCTTTTACATTTGTAGACTAATTGAGGGAAAATTAATAACCTAGTGCTATAAATCTTATATAAGAATAGGTAGGTTTTTCTTTTGATCAAGTATTTTTCTGTTTCTCAGGAGCATTGTAAAGTTTTTTTCTTAGAAGTTTTTCATTTTTCTTGCTAATTATCATGTAGCTACATTTTCTTGTTTGAACATACTGTGTATATTCTCTCACATTATGCTTTTGAAGTCGTTGTGGTTTTTATTGAAGGCTGTTTTTTATTGAAGACTTACAGTTTGTGATAGTTTTGATGTTGACTCTCTTCGTTTTCCAATTTCTATAATGCTATCATCTGTAAGTAATGTTAATTTAGCCTCTTTCCTTCAAGTTGTATGACACATTTCTTTCTTATTTGTCTAAATGTGTTAGCTAGAAGCCAGTTATCATCTTCTAGTGTTTTTTTTATTAAGCTTAATGCTAGATTTTGTATTTATAAATTACTAGAGAACATCCATCTGTTGTTATAATATGAATGACTTTAATCCAAAATAGTTGCTGAAATATTTGATAAAATTTAATATCTATCTCAGTTATGTATCAATACTGGTCCAGATCTCATACAGTCTTTCTGTGCTCAAATGGAATGCTGTAATTTTGTGTGAATGAGTAGAGCTATTTTAGCTTTTATAAATGAGTAGGCAGTATGGTCTTGCCTCCTAGGCTCACATGGAGAGCGAATTTCTTGTCCCTTGCTATGTGTATGGCAGATTTGACTTCCATACCTATACGGTCCCTGAAGTGCCATCACATATATAATGGTTATAGTTCCATCTGGGTTTAATCTCTGCTTTTGCTATAGGTTTCCTCTGCTTCTGCAACATGAATATTCTCACTTTTTTTTTTTTTTAGCGTGGCTCTGTACTTTTTAGTATTTTTTTTTTTTTAATTTCTATTTTGGTGTGGAAGAAGAGAGATCTGAGTAATGACTCCTTCACCTTGACCCAAGCATCCTGTTCTCTCTCTGTGCATTGTCAAGTCATTAAGTTATCGTGCAGCTTTTATCCAAAGGTGGGTAGCCCTGGTCTACCCAAGAATTTTGAAACAAAAATTTCTCTCTTCAGTCAGGCCATGTGGAATAGTGAAAAGTCCTTAAGCTTTCAGGCCAGTAAGACTTGAGATTGAATCCCAGCTTTGCAATTCACTTGTTTGGTAATCTATTTTAGAGCAAATTATTTAACTCCATTAATATCGAGCCTACAAAATGGAAATGATGATTGTGATCATTGGTTTAAGAACTAAATAAGATAATATAAAGTCCTTCTCAAATAATAGAGGTTCAATAAATTTTGTCATCATCCCTTGTTCCCCAAAAAGAATTACTTGGAGGGTATATGATATGTAACTACATTTTAATACCCATTTTACATTCTTAGGCAAGTGAAAAACATTTCAAGTCAGGGAATGATTAAGACTAACATTGCTGTGTATAGGTTGGAAATTTACTCCTGACACATCTTAATTATTTTGGAGAATATCTTTACTCATGTTTTTTTAAATAGAAAACTTAATTTCATTTTTTTGGGAGAGAGTGAGAAATTATAAATCTGACTGGAAAGATTAATAATAAAATTATCATAGCCAACAGACATAGGCACTTTAGAGTTTGTTTCTTGTATAACGTAGACATGTTAGATTAATGATCCTTAAAGCTCCTTTACTACTAATATTCTCTGATGCTTCTATGGTAATCTAGTTCATCCCCTTCCTCTTAATTACAAGGAAACTGAGTCCCAGAGAATACAGATTGGCCAAACTACATGCAGTAGTTTGCTAGTAGCAGAACCAAACTGGAAGGCAGGGTTCTTAACTCCTCCGCATATTTGAGGTTTCTCAGAGCCAGCGTTTCTACTGAAGACAGGAAACCCAAAATATTTGTCTATCAAAGAATTGGCTAAACTTTCCACCGTGGCCTGGCAATAGTAGACATATTTATTAGAATTGTCAGTTCTCCTATTTCTTGATCTGGATATACTACAATTTATAATTCTAGGGTCATTTATATTCAAGGATGGAGATGGATGGATGGATTCCTATCATTTCAGAACTTTCACAGAAAAATCTATTCTATAATTTGATCCTGACCAAGATAAAATAGTGAACTAAATCTTAATAGGTACGTTTATTTACCATTCATTTTGATGTTGCTTAAGACACATTAGAAATTTGTAGATTGGCTAATTCATTTTCATAATATAGGGGGAAGCCAAAATTGCCTCTTCCATCTTCTCTTCAAGACAAAGTCAGTGGAAGCATATCTGTCAAAATGTTTTCAAACATTTTGTATTCAATATGGTCTAACATTTTTCTAAAATAAGTGTTAAATAAAACAGATTGCCAAAGCATATAACCTTATTATCAGCAATAAGTGCAAAACCTAGCAATAACAAAATCTATATATTTTTTCAAATTGATTTTTCTTTTTACTTTTATTCTCACAGCATCCCTTTTCCCCACAAAGAAGAGACTTTCCAATCTGGGAAACTCAAGCACACAACCTTAGAGTGACTTTCTTTCCATCCTGCGTTTTCCCGCCTATATTTCTACATACACAGACACGCACATGCATACAAATCAAAACTGCTCTTCATAGTTCTCAGCTGGGTGTTTCTCCCATTAAGCTCCAGGACAGAAAGTGCCATATTTTTGACTACTCAAGTTATCACCTGTAGCAACTGCTTGAGAGATAAAAATAAAAACGGATACATTTCAAAAGTCATGTTTTTACTCCTGAAACATTCTATTTTGTTGACTGCTTCCCAAGTGCGTGGACTATGGGCATATACATATTTTAAAAAGGAATCTGTGATTTTACTAAAGATAAATTCCAGCCCATAAAAACTGTAGGAAAATATATTATTGTTTGACATCTCTGAATTCATGGCCTTACTTTTAATAAGATTCCTAGCCTAGATTATTTACTCATTAACTCATTCACTCAATAAATATTACTGAGTACCTGTATCTGCCAAAGCCACCATTTTAGACCTTAGGGACATAGCAAAAAAAAAAATCCTGCCCTTATGAAACTTGCATTTTAATTGAGGGAGTGAGAGAAGATATGAATATATAGTTTCTTAGCCAGTAGTAAGTATTTTGGAGAAAAGCAAATTAGGGAAGGAAGATTGATGGTGGTTTAAGGGAAGATTACAGCTTTCAATAGGGTGGGGGGAAAGGCCTCATTGTGAAGGTGACTTTTAGGAAGGTTTGAAGGAAATGAAGGAGCCAGCCTTTCAGAATTCTGGGGGAAGAGGGTTCTGCTCATTTGAACAAAGCAGTAACAACATAGATATTTCTCTAAACCTTCAGGCTGATTCACTTTGACAGATATGCTTTTGAGGTGATTACCAAAACATTTGAAGTTAGTTTCCTTCTCTCCAAGGGAATTGTTCAAATGAATGAGAGCTTTTATCCTGGCCCTGAGGCAGACATGAACAACCATTGATGGAATTTTCACCTGTAATATTTCCAGAGAGAAGAATTAGGCACATCATGAGATTTAGGGAATAGTGGTGCTAAATGCTTCTCCAGATTTTTCAGACTCCATCATCTTCATTTACTATATATTAGAAATTCATCTTGATGGTCTGCTTGTCTGAGACAGTGATTCACAGCCTAAATATTAGCCCATCAAAAGAGATAATTCTGAGTTTCTGGTGCCTAAGGATTATTAAGCATTTGAGACAAATTTATATATCTATCCTCAACTACATCTAGCCAAAAAAGGAATAAACTGTCTGTTCTGTGACAGTTTATTTCTTCAGGAAAGAATAAAAATGTTCATTTTGCTTTGAAACTTCTCATTTGAAACTTTATAATAAGAGGGTACTAGATATTAGCTTGAGTCTATTTCCTCCCCTTGAAAAAAGATGTTCAAATGATAAAATTTGCCAACTCTGCAGCTTTGTGTATTCATCCTCCAAGCTACCAGGAAAAACAGACACCTATGAACATTAATGGAACATTAATGGGAGAAAAGTATGTGAATCCTAAGTGCAGAGAGAGATCTGTCCTAGCCAGTATTTCCCTTAGAGCTACAGAAGAGACTGAACTGATCTGATAAAGATTGAGGAGGCCTTAAGGCCATAAACAGGAAACTACCTATTTGCTTCCTGTGGAAGTCTGAACATCCAGCTAATTTGGATGCCTCCCATATTTATTAATTTTCAACAGGAGTGAAGTGCTGGAGTCCCAAAGGTCTGGCCTGGGTTTCTTTGGGATAGCTTTTTGAAGAATGGTGCTAATCACTTAAATATATGTCTGAGCTGGGGCACCTGGGTGGCTCAATCAGTTAACCATCTGTCTTCAGCTCCGGTCATGATCCCAGGGTCCTGGAATCAAGCCCCAAATGTAATTGGGTTCCCTGCTCAGCAGGGAGCCTGCTTCTCCCTCTCCCTTTGCCCCTCCCCATGCTCTCTCTCTCTCCCTCTCAAATAAATAAAATCTTAAAAAAAAATAGGTCTGAGCTCTTGCATTGCTAGGTATGGTAGGAAATACAGAGTAAGTCAACCCCTGTTCTGAAGGACCTTACAGTGGAATGGTGGATAAGGAAGAGAGGGTGTTTGGATATTTTATTTCAAATAAGAGACTGAAAGCTGTGGAATTTCAGTGGAGAACAAGACTGTCATAACATTAATTTGGAAAAGGTGTTTGAAATGTACATTGAATAGTGTACCTGTGTACCTGGGTTTGCATCTTGGCTCTGGTGTTCACTGATTTAGGGCAAATGGCTTAATCTCTCTGAGCCTTGTTATTTCCTCATTTGTAAAGAGAGCCTACTCTTTCCTAACTTGTAGTGAGACTGTAGGTATTCAAAGGAGTGCAGAGAAAGCACTTGGCATTTTGTCTAGAACAAAGTGGGTGATATTGTCATAATTAAGAAAGATGAGGAGGGGCATTCCAGAAGCTTGAAGTAAGAGTGCCCAGTGATTAGAATTACGAAATCTGAATTAAAACTGGGTTCTGTCATTAGGTAGCTGGGTGAATGGGAAACCCAGCCTGGGTTGGACATAGTTTGTGGGCAGAATGCTTTGTGGGGTGTAATGATCACTGCCTGGTTCCTGTGATGTTTTGAGAGCTGTGATCATAAATACGAAAGCCCTTGAAGAGGCAAATTCAGGGCACAAATCAAGACCACTTGCACACACAGGGCAACTTGAAGGTACCATTTGGCAGGTATGTCTAGGAGATCGCTAGGAAAAATATGGGCTTTAAAAAGACATTTCCAGGGATGCCTGGTTAGCTCAGTTGGTTGGGTGTCTGCCTTCGGCTCGGGTCATGATCCCAGGGTCCTGGGATTGAGCCCCGCATTGGGCTCCCTGCTCAGAAGGAGCCCGCTTCTCCCACTCCCACTCCCCCTGCTTGTGTTCTCTTTCTCTCTGTCAAATGAGTAAATAAAATCTTTAAAAAACCCTTCCAGGACCTATGAAAAGTTTTTCTTATTGCTTCTTTCAGGACTTTCCATACCTTCTCTTTTCTCCTCCAACTTTTACACTGAGCACTGATTCCTTCCCTCTGCCTCTTCATTTCCAATGGTAGTGCTCTAATGTTCTGTATTGCTCCATGAACTATGTAAGAAATTTATTAGTAAAAATTTCATTGAGTAGCATTACAAGCCAATCTGCCTGTGCATATAATTCAGCTTAAATAACATAGTGAGGGAGGTGGGAGATTGATTTTATTTATTTATTTATTTTTTAATTTTATTATATTAGTGACCATACAATACATCATTAGTTTTTGATGTGGTGATCCACAATCCATTGTTTTTGTATAACACCCAGTGCTCCATGCAGTACGTGCCCCCCTTAATACCCATCACCGGGCTAACCAATCTCCCCTCCCCCCTCCCCTCTAGAACCCTGTTTGTTTCTCAGAGTCCATAGTCTCTCATGGTTCATCTCTCCCTCCAATTCCTCCCCCAATTTTTCCCTTCTTTCTCCTAATGTCCTCCATGCTATTCCTTATGTTCCACAAATAAGTGAAACCATATAATTGACTTTCTCTGCTTGACTTATTTCACTTAGCATAATCTCCTCCAGTCCCATCCATGTTGATGCAAAAGTTGGGTATTCATCCTTTCTGATGGCTGAGTAATATTCCATTGTATATTTGGACCACATCTTCTTTATCCACTCATCTGTTGAAGGGCATCTCAGCTCTTTCCACAGTTTGGCTATTGTGGACATTGCTGCTATGAACACTGGGGTGCATATGGCCCTTCTTTTCACTACATCTGTGTGTTTGGGGTAAATACCCAGTAGTGCAATTGCTGGGTCATAGGGTAGCTCTATTTTTAAATTTTTGAGGAACCTTCACACTGTTTTCCAAAGTGGCTGTACCAACTTGCATTCCCACCAACAGTGTAAGAGGGTTCCCCTTTCTCCACAACCTCTCCAACATTTGTTGTTTCTTTCCCTGTCCATTTTTGCCATTCTAACTGGTGTAAGGTGGTATCTCAATGTGGTTTTGATTTGAATTTCCCTGGTGGCTAATGATGATGAACATTTTTTCATGTGTCTGTTAGCCATTTGTATGTCTTCAGAGAAGTGTCTTTTCATATCTTCTGCCCACTTTTTGACTTGATTATTTGTTTTTTGGGTGTTGAGTTTGAGAAGTTCCTTATAGATCTTGGATACCAGCCCTTTATCTGTAGTGTCATTTGCAAATATCTTCTCCCATTCTGTGGGTTGCCTCTTTGTTTTGTTGACTGTTTCCTTTGCTGTGCAGAAGTTTCTATCTTGATGAAGTCCCAAAAGTTCATTTTTGCTTTTGTTTCACTAGCTTTTGGAGATGTATCTTGAAAGAAGTTGCTGTGGGCGATGTCAAAGAGGTTACTGCCTATGTTCTCCTCTAGGATTTTGATGGATTCCTGTCTCACATTGAGGTCTTTCATCCACTTTGAGTTTATCTTTGTGAGTGGTGTTAGAGAATGGTCGAGTTGCATTCTTCTGCATGTGGCTGTCCAATTTTCCCAGCACCATTTATTGAAGAGACTGCTTTTTTCCATTGCATGTTTTTTCCTGCTTTGTCAAAGATTATTTGACCATAGAGTTGAAGGTCCATATCTGGGTTCTCTATTCTGTTCCATTGGTCTGTATGTCTGTTTTTGTGCCAGTACCATGCTGTCTTGGTGATCACTGATTTGTAATATAGCTTGAAATCGGGCAACGTGATGCCCCCAGCTTTGTTTTTCTTTTTCAACATCTCCTTGGCGATTAGGGGTCTTTTCTGATTCCATACAAATTTTAGGATTGTTTGTTCCAGCACTTTGAAAAATGTCATTGGAATTTTGATCGGGATGGCATTGAAGGTATAGATTGCTCTGGGTAGCATAGACATTTTAACAATGTTTATTCTTCTGATCCATGAGCATGGAATATTTTTCCATCTTTTTGTGTCTTCTTCAATTTCTTTCATGAGTGTTCTGTAGTCCTAGAGTATAGATCCTTTACCTCTTTGGTTAGGTTTATTCCGAGGTATCTTATGGTTTTTGGTGCTATTGTAAATGGAATCGTTTCTTTAATTTCTCTTTCTACAGTTGCGTTGTTAGTGTATAAGAAAGCAACTGATTTCTGTGCATTGATTTTGTATCCTGCCACATTACTGAATTGCTGGATGAGTTCTAGTAATTTGGGGGTGGAGTCTTTTGGGTTTTCCACATAAAGTATCATGTCGTCTGTGAAAAGAGAGAGTTTGACTTCTTCTTTGCCAATTTGAATACCTTTTATTTCTTTTTGTTGTCTGATTGCTGTTGCTAGGACTTCTAGTACTATGTTGAACAATAGTGGCGAGAGTGGGCATCCTTGACGTGTTGCTGATCTTAAGGGAAAGGCTCTCAGCTTTTCCCCATTGAGGATGATATTTGCTGTGGGTTTTTCATAGATGGATTTTATGAGCTTGAGAAATGTTCCCTCTATCCCTGTACTCTGAAGAGTTTTAATCAGGAAAGGATGCTGCATTTTGTCAAATGCTTTTTCTGCATAAACTGAGAGGACCATATGGTTCTTCTCCCTCCTCTTATTAATGTGTTCTATCACATTGATTGATTTGCAAATGTTGAACCACCCTTGCATCCCGGGGATAAATCCCACTTGGTCGTGGTGGATGATCCTTTTAATGTATTGTTGGATCCTATTAGCTAGGATTTTGTTGAGGATTTTGGAATCCGTATTCATCAGGGATATCAGTCTGAAATTCTCCTTTTTGATGAGGTCTTTGCCTGGTTTGGGGACTAAGGTAATGGTGGCCTCATAGAATGAGTTTGGAAGTTTTCCTTCTGTTTCTATTTTTTGAAACAGCTTCAGTAGAATAGGTATTATTTCTTCTTTGAATGTTTGGTAGAATTCCCCAGGGAATCCAATCAGGCCCTGGACTCTTGTTTTGGGGAGGTTTTTGATCACTGCTTCAATCTTGTTACTGGTTATTGGCCTATTCAGGTTGTCAATTTCTTCCTGTTTCAGTCTTGGCAGCTTATAGGTATCCAGGAAGGACTCCATTTCATCCAGATTGCTCAGTTTATTGGCATATAGTTATTGATAATAATTTCTAATAATTGTTTCTATTTCCTTGGTGTTAGTCGTGATCTCTCCCCTTTCATTCATAATTTTATTAATTTGGGTCCTTTCTCTTTTCTTTTGGATAAGTCTGGCCAGTGGTTTATCGATCTTATTAATTCTTTCAAAGAACCAACTTCTAGTTTTGTTGATCTGATCTACTGTGTTTCTGGTTTCTAATTCATTGATTTCTGCTCTAATTTTAATTATTTCTCTTCTAATGCGTGGCTTAGGTGTCGTTTGTTGCTTTTTCTCTAGTTCTTTAAGGTGTAGAGTTAGTTGGTGAATTCGGGATTTTT
The DNA here is from genome assembly GCF_004348235.1 of Phoca vitulina. Lineage (NCBI taxonomy): Eukaryota > Metazoa > Chordata > Mammalia > Carnivora > Phocidae > Phoca > Phoca vitulina. The sequence goes on along the minus strand of NW_022589713.1, from coordinate 6,977,251 downwards.
CTATTTTTTTGAGTGAGGCTTGGATGGCTATGTATTTCCCCCTTAGGATTGCCTTTGCAGTATCCCATAGGTTTTGGACCGATGTGTTTTCGTTCTCATTGATTTCCATGAATTGTTTAAGTTCTTCTTTGATTTCCTGGTTGACCCAAACATTCTTGAGCAGAGTGGTCTTTAGCTTCCAGGTGTTTGAATTTCTGCCAAATTTTTTCTTGTGATTGAGTTCCAGTTTTAAAGCATTGTGGTCTGAGAATATACAGGGAATAATCTCAATCTTTTGGTATCGGTTGAGACCTGATTTGTGACCCAGTATATGGTCTATTCTGGAGAAAGTTCCATGCGTCCTCGAGAAGAATGAGTATTCTGTTGTTTTAGGGTGGAATGTTCTGTAAATATCTATGAGGTCCATCTGGTCCAATGTATCATTCAAAGCTCTTGTTTCTTTGTTGATTTACTGCTTAGATGATCTGTCCATTGCTGAGAGTGGAGTATTGAGGTCTCCTACAATTAACGTATTGTTATCAATATGACTCTTTATTTTGGTTAACAGTTGGCTTATGTAGATGGCTGCTCCCATGTTGGGGGTGTAGATATTTACAATTGTTAGATCTTCTTGTTGGATAGACCCTTTAAGAATGATATAGTGTCCTTCTGTGTCTCTAATTACAGACTTTAGCTTAAAATCTGATTTGTCTGATATAAGAATTGCTACCCCAGCTTTCTTTTGAGGTCTGCTGGCATGGAAGATGGATCTCCATCCCTTCACTTTCAGTCTGGATGTATCTTTAGGTTCAAAATGAGTCTCTTGTAGGCAGCATATGGATGGGTCCTGTCTTTTTACCCTGTGCCGTTTTATGGGAGCGTTTAGGCCATTCATGTTGAGAGTAATTATTGAAAGATATGAATTAATTGTCAACATGTTGCCTGTGAAGACGTTGTTTTTATAGATTGTCCCTGTAAATTTCTGTTGTAGATCATTCTTGGGGTCTTTCTCCTTTTATAGAACCCCCTTTAATATTTCTTGCAGGGCCGGCTTAGTGGTCACATATTCTTTCAGTTTCTGCTGGCCATGGAAGCTCTGCATCTCTCCATCCATTCTAAATGAAAGCCTTGCTGGATAAAGTATTCTTGGCTGCATGTTCTTCTCATTTAGTACCCTGAATATGTCTTGCCAGGCCTTTCTGGCTTGCCAGGTCTCTGTGGATAGGTCTGACGTTATTCTGATGTTCCTCCCTCTGTACGTAAGGACTCTCTTCCCCCTAACTGCCCTTAAGATGGTTTCCTTGGTTCTAAGATTTGCGGGTTTTAGTATTACATGCCGGTCGTGGGTCTGTTTTCCTTATCTTCAGAGGGGTCCTCTCTGCCTCTAGAACATGAATGTTTGTTTCATTCCCCAGATTAGGGAAGTTCTCAGCTACAATTTGCTCAAATACATCTTCTAGCCCTCTCTCTCTCTCCACTCCCTCTGGGATTCCAATTATTCTGACATCGGAATGCTTCATGGTGTCACTTATTTCTCTGATTCTATTTTCATGGATTCTGAGTTGTTTTTCCCTGGCCTCCTCTTTTCCCTTTTTATCTATTATACTGTCTTCCAGATCGCTTATTCTCTCTTCTGTCTCAGTTACCCTAGCTGTTAGATTATCTAGATTGGATTGGATCTCATTGATAGCATTTTTAAGTTCTGCCAATTCACCTTTTATTTCTGCCCTTAGAGACTCTATGTTGCCATTAATTGATTTCTCCATTTTAGCCATTGTCTTCACAATTGCTAGCCTGAATTCCATCTCCGACATCTTGGTTTTATCTGCATCCATTTGTAAATCTGCAGCATAAGTCATAATCTCTGAGTCTTTTCTATTTTGGGGGTTCCTCCTAGTCATTCTGTTGATGGGTGTTTGAGGGAATGTATAGAGTCCAAATTATTGACCAGAACCCAAGCAAGATGCACCTGTTTTCTTGGGACCTTAGGGTTGCTGGCCTCTTGTTTTCCCAGCCTGTCCTCTGCAGGAGGGGCCTGCCACGCTGTTACTCAGGCAACCCTGTTTGGGCGGAGTTGCCCTGCCCCCCCTGTGGTGGGGGATGGGCTCAGCGGGAATCATTTTTGGGGCTTTTGTTCTCTGGCGCCTTTCCCTGGTGGCTTTCCGCGTCTCTTCCGCGAGTCAGAGCAGAAGAGACCATTTCCAACCCTCTGCCTCAGAGCAGAGAGACCGCAGTCTGTTCTTCAGTGAGCTCTCCAGGCCACACTGTCTCCGTTTCTGTCCATGCTGCTGTAAACTGCAGCATCCTGAGTTGTGCGCCCCTCTGCAGCGCTCCCAGTCCTGCCTCCAGGTCGGGGCACGTCTCTGCCTTTTGTGCTTCTAAACCCGCCAGCGCTCCCAGGTAGCATGCCTGACCCCGCAGCTCTGGGTTTCCGCCCTGGGTGCTGCCCTAAAGTCCTTTCCCTGCCGCTGCGGGTCTGCGAGTCTGTGCCCCGTCCCCAGCGAGCGAGGCTGTTGCTCACCGGCGTTGTAGGATCCCCACGGCCAGGCACCGTCCCGCTGCCATTTATCCTCTGTTATCTGCCTGTGGAATCAGGGCTCCCCCCTTCGTACCTCAAAACCAACTGCCTGCGATATTCTGCTTGTAGAGATCCAGATCTTCTTACATCTTAGGCTGGTTTCATGGGTGCTCAGAGTGGTCTGGTAGATATCCAGCTCATTTCCGGGGGCCAGTTGAAATAGGGTCCCCTACTCCTCCACCATCTTTCCTTCGCTCCCTGGGAGATTGATTTTATAATGAAAGAAATTAATGAAATTATTTGTGACTCAATAGTAACTTTTTTTTTCCCCCCAGAAACTGTATTTAAGTATTTAGGTGTGTGCACTTCTCTATTAGGAGGAAAAAACTAAAAATATTGAGAAAAAGATAAAGTACCTGAATCAAAGGTCATAGGACTAACAAGTGGTAGAGCCAGGACTTGAACTCTGGTCTCTTAATTGGCAAAGCCTATTGATGCCCTTTCCAGTACACCCAGCTTCCTTTCTTAGCTTTGGCTCTTGACTTTGACGTTGGGACAATCTTTTCGAAGATGCTGCTGCTGTATAAGTATACAATGTTTCCTTGTGTATTTAACTTCGAACACACCCTCTGCATGGCATTGAACCTGAATACTGCCTTTCAGAGAATTGTTACCTGTTATTAACAGATGTCAGGACATAGTAAAAATAGTCATTTAGTAACTTAACTAACTTCCTTTCCTGTCATTCAATGATTTGTTAAAAGTTATACGTAGAGGGACACCTGGGTGGCTCAGTCGTTAAGCGTCTGCTTTCGGCTCAGGTCATGATCCCAGGGTCCTGGGATCGAGCCCCGCATCGGGTTCCCTGCTCAGCGGGAAACCTGCTTCTCCCTCTCCCACTCCCCCTGCTTGTGTTCCCTCTCTCGCTGTGCCTCTCTCTGTCAAATAAATAAATAAAATCTTTAAAAAAAAAAAAAAGTTATACGTAGAGAAGAATCTAGTTCATAGATAATTTTTACAATGATCATTCAAAGTAGCAGTGTTCAAAATGGTGGTTATTTCAATGAGTCATCATCTCCCTCCTTTATTAGAACTTCCCTTCCTCTTTTAGACAGAAATCTTACCTTGCTCCTTGCTGCCCCTATGCACTTTGTTCCCCTTTCATAACACAACCACATTGCCATGTCTTCCTCTCTCGATGGGCTATCATTTCCTTCAAGACTATAAATTCCTCACTAGACCATAAGTTCCTATATCTTTCATTTGTAGTATCTTAAAGATGGTAGATATCCCAACTATTTATTAGCCTAATTAAATTCTATGTGCAGTATTTTTAAACTGTTTCAGAGGAACTTAATTTTAACCATACCCAGTTTTTTGGTCAGATAATTCATGGAAAATAAAAAACATTAAAGAACTGGCCCCGATAACAAATAGGCAGAAGGAAGAGATTTGGCGCCGGGCCAGAGGATTAGAAGAGAGAAAAGGAACAATGGAAAGGCTTTCAAGGAGCAGCAAAGTAAAATTTTGAGGCCCTGATATTCTGAATATCTTTCAGATATTAGGCATAGGGAAATGTGGGTAACTGAATCGCTTACACTGGAGTCTTTGATGGAACAATTAACGATATGGTAAAAATGAAGCTCTGGATAATACCTGCCTTCTCTACCTGTGGATATATAATAGTTAGTAGAATTTATTTCTGTAGGAAAATGTGTACTTTTGTACAGACTGTGAAAGGAAAAGCTTGGTTGACACCAGTGAGGCTTCATCACCTTTTCCTCTCTCCCATTTTTATTGCTTTTGTCAATTCTCTTCTGGAATCACTGAGATGCCCAGCATGACTTTCGATCTCTGGTCCGAACTTGGACTCATGTGCTGCAGTGACTAAAAAATATTTTTAAAGAGCATTAACTTCTTAAAGAATACCCAAAGCATTTTGATATATGGGGGCTGTTGCTAGCAAAGGGAATCAAAGAACATATGGTGAAAAGCTGTGCTTTTTGTACAAACTCTGAGTAGGACTGGACAGGGGAAATTCCAAGGTAAATGAAACAGGCCTGAAGACTTCTCTTAACTCCCTCGCCCCAGGCAGCCCAGATAGCCCCAAACATTGCTTTTCATCCTCCATCCTCTCCTTACCCCCACCCCCATTACCATGTCTTTGGTCTCAGAAATAGATCTGATCGAGATCTTCACTCTGATATGTTGTGATACATAAACACTATTACAGATTTATAAATAAATAAAACCTACAAAAGTTTTAAATGAATAAGTGAACAACTAACTGTGGAATGTGGGGCATAAAAGAGATGGTTGAAGAAATTTTTTGGACAGTGTCAGGCTTCCCATCAAAGTTTGCCTTCACCTTGGAAGATGATAACTCGAACTTCTTTGATGGAAGTATATAATTTGGAAGAAAATTCTGCGAGCATTAATTTCATATGGGGATCATTCCAGTTGTTTTAAGGTTTTGGTGTTTCTTCTGATTTGGTTTTTTATTTTTCTTTGGCAGTTACCCATTTAAAACAAAACATTCCTTAAATATCTTCATTTTGGGGGATACCTAAAACAAAAATTCTCTTCATTGAAAGATTCTGCTGTTATGGGCATGGGTAGTGAATAGGGGTGTGGGGGTGAGCCCACTGTGAAGGGGAAGGGAAGTGATCCCAGGAGTTCTTAGCCCAGGAGAAGAAAGGTCAGCATTAGGAAAAGTCCCAGAAGGACCAAATTATTCTTTTCACCACCTGTGGTGACCCCCATTGGTCAGCTGTCCCCATCAGTCATCCAATTTTCACAAACAACCACCCCTCTATGGCCTCACCTAAAATACTCTCAACTTGGATATCCTACACCTACTACTTTGAAGGAAGAAACCTGACTATTTCACAACCCAACAAAACAAGTTGAAAGAGCAGATGTTAAGTTTGAATGCCACACATGGTTAGTTTTGGTTCTCAGAAGACCAAACACTATCTAACATCAAGAATTTTCAATCTTATCAATAATGTAACATTTTGCCATCTCCACATTGTCAATGTTTTAAAGGAAGATCTGACTTGCATTAAAGTTCTTTTGATTTTTTTTTTTTTTTAAAGATTTTATTTATTTATTTGACAGAGAGAGACAGTGAGAGAGGGAACACAAGCAAGCAGAGTGGGAGAGGGAGAAGCAGGCTCCCCGCTGAACAGAGAGCCCGATGCGGGGCTCGATCCCAGGACCCCGGGATCATGACCTGAGCTGAAGGCAGACGCTTAACGACTGAGCCACCCAGGCGCCCCGAAGTTCTTTTGATTTTGTACACAGCACATGTTTTCCAGAAGGAGATCAGTAAAATTTGGAGGTAGATTTCATACAACATTTTTCATTCTGAAGCAGCATTTAGATGATTTAAAGGGTTTCATTTAAACTTTGCCAAATCACTCAGGCTTGGGCTTCCCGGTTTTTTGTTTGTTTGTTTTTCGTTCATTAATTCAACAAATACTTATTGAGTATTTACTATGGGCCAAGTATGGTCATAAGTTGTTGGAGGGAGAAAGCTCTGAGGAACTTCATAGTTTGGAGGGGACGACAGTCTCAAAAAGGAGACTAAGCTTCTGAAGGGAAAGGCAGGAGGAGCCAGGACAGGCTTTCCTGAGGAGTCTGCTTAAGAAGGAAGTAGAAATTAGTCAACAAGACATTCTGGGCTACAGGGCAGCATGTGCACAGACCTCATGTTGTAACAACATAGCAAATGCAAACAAATGTATTTAGCACAATTGTATTTGACAGCTGACTTTGTGTCACCAGCTGGAGCAACATTGGATGGTTGTGGTTGCTTTTGTACTTGACTCTACATATCATAAATTTTGACATCAGTGGGGGGTGGGCAGCGGTTTGGGCTATTGTTTTGCCTTTGCCTCGTGGTTAAGTTGGTGGTCCCAAGCTTTAACAATGCAAAAGAATAGCCTGAGTTGGTTAAAGGGGCACTGGGTGTTATACGCAAACAATGAATCATGGATCACTACATCAAAAACTAATGATGTAAGGTATGGTGATTAACATAACATAATAAAATAAAATTTAAAAAAACCCAACACACACACACACACAAAGGTGCATGACTTGGGCCATATTCCCAAAGGGACTGATTTAGTAGGTTGGGATGGGGCCTAGGAACCTGTATTTTTAAAAGCTGTCTAGGGGTGCCTAGGTTGTTCCATCGGTTAAGTGTCTGCCTTCGACTCGGGTCATGATCTCAGGGTCCTTGGATCAAGCCCCGCATCAGGCTCCATGCTGGCTGGGTAGAGAGCCTGCTCTCTCTCTCTCTCTGCTGCTCCCCCTGCTTGTGTGCGTTCTCTTTCCCTCTCTCTCTCTCAAAGAAACAAAATCTTTAAAAAAATTTAAAAAAATAAAAGCTGTCTAGTGATTTTGATTAAGGTAGTCAGAAGATTACACTGTGGGATATACTAGTTTAGGGCAGCTAGAAAATACTGACAGTACTATTTCTGATTTAGCTTTTTATTTGCAGAAGGAGAAAGTGAAAAAGGGATCTAACTATCAGGAGATAAGCTGCTGATTATTTGAGGCTGGGAGGGGCATTTACAGAGGAAGGTATATAGTGGAATATAACAGCAATCACATTATTTAATGTTGTGGAAATCTCGACAGAAAAACAGCTGCAGTGTACAAAGATAAAAACACCTTTTCCATGAATATATTAAGGGTGACCAATGACAAGGAAGAGGGTGGCTTGATTGCACTGATACTTTATTTGGACATTAAATAAAAGGTTGGTCCTAGAAGTTTTTTTTACAGTGTTCAGACAGCATCTCTGCTTGTTCAATTCTGAGAACCATTTCTTTATGTTTATTCTCTCACCATGAGAGAGAGCTAGCAACTGATAAGGCCATGGCTTTTGGGGACCTGTTTGTACTGAAACAATGGAGAACGTCTTGCTGTTGTAATTCTCTAATATCACTTAATTGCTGCTTACATCATCCATTGTGACTCCCATGAATACTGTCTTCCAGTGACTATCCTACATTATTACTCTGCACTGTTCAGTGCCACATACGTATTTGTGATGAGTACAAATACACATCTAATCATGTCTTCTCTGTAACTTGTCAGGTTGCAATGACTACATTCTGAGAATATGCTCCCTTTTAATGAGGATTGCACCTGTGCCTTCCACATGTTGCCACTACTAGGGAGGAGAGATTTGTCCCAAGGGCAAGGCAAAAAGGCAGTCGCATTTTTACAGGAAATGTCCGTTCCTTATTTGTCATGGATGAAAATGACCCAGGAGAGATCACAGTCCCCATGCCAGTCTGAGGCCAGCAAGGACAGTGATGCAAAGGCCCATGGGCATCATGGGGCCACCGTCTCTGGAGCCCCCCAGAACTGGATGCAGGTCATAGACACCAAGGAAGGAGTCATGGGGCTGTTCCAAGTGCCAGTGGTGCAGACACATAGGGTAAAAAACCACTGCCTCCACAGTCCTCAGGTGCTATAAACAGTAAGTGGCACTATGGTTGAAATACAGACAGGCAAGAGATGATCCAGGAGCTCAATTATGTGGCTCAAGGCTAAGTGTTAGCAGTAGCCCTGAGCCTGGGACTTGGCCTATGAGTGAGGTAAGAGTCACTCAAGTCAGCCATTTTTTTGTGGCCCACTCTAATGAGATCCCAAGAAAGAAATACTGTGCTAGTCTATATGAGTGACCCCCTTGTCAGGCCACTGTCCTAGAACCCATGTCTGCAACATTCTCCTAGAACCCATAAGTGTGAGTTCTGATGCTTCTCAGGATCTAGTTGACCCCAATGCAGGATAGAGAGTTGGAGAGCATTCAGAAGAGAAGAAATAGGGTTCAGGACCCACACTGTTCTTCATCTTGGCTCAGGGCATTTTTGCCCAGACAGTGTTGCAGGACCTGCTAGGTCACAGGCACTTGAGGGGAGCTTAGACAATTTTGAGGAAGGCATGGCCAAGCAGAGGCCCTCCTTACGCACATCTGTCCAGGTTCATAATTCCAATTCCACTGCTTATAAGCTCTATGATCTTAGACAAGTTACTTAACTAAGCCTCACTTTTCTCATAGGTAAAATGGGGATGATACCTTACAAGGGTTTTGTAAAAATTATATGAGCTAATTTATAAAGTGCTAACATATGGTAAATGCTTGGTAAAGTCGACTATTACTAGCTATTCTTTTTTCTTTTTCTTTTTCTTTTTTTAAAGATTTTATTTATTTATTTGAGAGAGAGAGAATGAGAGAGAGAGCACATGAGAGGGGGCAGGGTCAGAGGGAGAAACAGACTCCCTGCCGAATAGGGAGCCTGATGCGGGACTCGATCCAGGGACTCCAGGATCATGACCTGAGCCAAAGGCAGTCACTTAACCAACGGAGCCACCCAGGCGCCTTATTACTAGCTATTCTTAACATAGCCAGCGATATGGCTGGAGTCTGACTGAGTTGTTTGGGTGCATAAATAAATTACTTGTTATACTTAGAAAATTCTTGTATATAAATAGTAACATTTTTTTCTAATTATAAAAGTAATTATTTAAAAAATTTTGAAAAACAGACAAAAGCATTAATTTATTCAATATTTATTGAGCACTTACTCTGAGCTGTAGCACTGGTTTTAGACTCTGGTGATCCAGCAGTGAACAAAAAAATAAAGTTACTCTCCTTTTGGAGGAGAGATTAGGATAAACTACACCTATATCAGTTATATATATTTATACCTACACACATTTTTGTATATACATACATGTAGGTTATATGTAATATGTCATAGTATTTCCAATGGTAATATGTGCAAATTAAAAAAATAAAGCTGGGCAGGGGGAAGTGGAGTACCAGGAGGCTTGGAGGTAGGAGTTTTAAATATGGTGGTCAGGAAAGGCCTCACTGAGAAGGTGACATTTGATCAAGGTCCTGACAATATCTGGGGGAAGATCATCCCAGGCAGAAGAACAGTACATCCAAGGGTCCTGAACAGGATAGGGCCTGGTATATGTAAGGACCTGCATGGAAGCTAGCATGGCTGAGGTAGAGTGAGTGATGAGCAGGGTGATAGCAGCATGGAAAGACCGAAAGACATGGGGTGGAGGAGAGCAGGTAGTGCAGGGCCTTGTAGAGCATTACAAAAATCTTGCATTTTGTTCTGATTAACATGGGAAGCTATCATTGGGAGAAATTGCCCTCCGTGGAGCTCTTGTCCTCCTATATGTCTCGCCAAGTATGTCAAGAGTGGAAGGCCCTGAGCACTCTTACCCCAGGCCAATTCTCAGGATCCTGTTTCTAATAAGGAACATTGAGGGATGAAGTGCTAGCTTCCTCCAGGACAAAGAGCAGGATTGCTTAGTGCTTGCTATAAAATGGTGGCTTTCTTTACCCTAGTGTTCCTCTCCTACAGTGCAAGCCATTGCTTATATACATGATCACTTAGCACATTGTGCTGCCTTCGTGGAATCTGGGAGAGATGAGGAACTGATACAAATAGGCTGATGCTCATTCTACTTGCCAGGCTAGGATAATAAAATCTTTATTTTGGACCCAGGAGTCTTGTGCCTTCTGCCTGCATCCATGAAACAGTAATAGGCTAGTTTGTTGACTTGTAAGTAGGGTAAAATCAGATCTCAGGCTCTTCACAATTTTTGGCAGCTGTTGTAAAGTTTTGATCAGAAGAATGACATGATCTGACATGTTTTAAAAGGGTCATTTGGACTGCTTTGCAGGCAATAGACTTAGGGGCAAAGGTGAACATCAAGGAGACAACCAGGATAATCAGGTGAGGGAAAGAGGTAGGTTGGGTAAGGGTAATTGTGTGGTCCTGTTCTGGATATTTTTGAAAAGTGGTCCTCTTCCAGATATATTTGGCCAAATAAGTTTTCTGACAGATTGGATATAGTTTGTGAGAGAAAGGGAATCAAAATGAAGACAAGATTTGGCCCAAGCATTTGCCGTTTGTAAGATGTTTTGTTTTTTGTTTTGTTTTGTTTTGTTTTGGCTGAGATGGAAAACAAAGGGGAAAGATTTTATTGAAGGGCTAGAAATTAAGTGGTTGTTTTTTCATGTGTTACGTGAGTTTCTTATCAGACATTTAAGTAGGTATTCAGTGAGCAGTTAGGTATGTAAGTCTGGAATTCAGGACAGAGGTCAAGACCTAAGATATGACAGTATACGAAGCAAAAATACCACCATAATCCCACTTGTCAGAGACAGACACTGTTCATATGTTAGTTTACTTTCTCTTAGTCTTTTAATGCAGACATATTATTTGAGGAAAAAGAATATTAAAAAATACAGGAGCTTAGCCAGAGCCAATGACATTTTATCTCTTAATTTGATTTGGAAAGACACTGTTGAAACTCTGAAAATGATGGAAAGTCACTTTTTCATAGTGATTTTCTATGCAAAATTTGAAATGATCTGGCAGAGTGCCACCTGGGGTTACACTGCAGATGTTTTCCCAGATGGATTTGGCTGCATTTGTAGTTGCAACTCTGTAAGTTGGGAGTTACTTTTTACCTGGAATGGATTCTGTGACTTAAAACACACAGCTTATTGGCCACAACCCTTCCAAATGAAACTGAAAATGGGCAGTTGTGAAAACCATGCTGGACAGAGAGGAACTGAACTTTTTGTATTCTAACCCACACACTAACAGCTTATGCCACAAACATCACCCTGTTGTGGGTTTTTAAGTGAATTCCCTTAAGGAGAATTCAGATCCTGAGGGTAAAAATTCAATCTAGAAATTGTGAAACAACAGTTATTCTGAGCCCCTGAGACAGGTGGAGAATCTATCAGCATGGCTTTTCCTACCTGTGCAAGTTTGTTACATGTGGTTGCTTCACAGGGTGGAGGTGTTACTGGACTCCTAGACCAGGTTCTTGAGTCTCAGTGTCATAGAAATGAACACTGAACTGGAGAGAAAGAAAGCAGGTGGGGTTTACTAGAGATAGTTTGTATACAAGGGAGCAGACAAGAAAGATGAATGTTGCTCTCTCCGAGGGGGTGGCATGCAAGACTTATAAAGGCACTTTTCCAGAGGGTGAGGGGCTTGGAGTGGGGAAGCATCTTTCAGTCCCAAGGCCATTATCTTGTGGTCATTACTTTTCAGTGGGCACAAGACAATCACATGATGCCTTTTCCATGGTCAACGTTTTTTCAGGCTCCTGGAAAATAGAAATACTTGTGCAAGCAGGCTTCACATTGTTACTTCTAATTTCGCCCAGACGACCATTACTCCCTAACGACTGTTTTCCCAGAAGGAGGTATTTGTCTCTAAGTGTATGACAGCTTTTAACCCTTGCCTCAGACCATTGGTTTTGCAGGAGTTAAGTCCCTCTTGCTTCCCCTGTGCTGTCTCAGTGTGTTGCCGTGGTTCTCAAACTAAGCCTGTATCAGTTGAGAGTTTGTTAAAACTCAAATTTTTAGGCTCCCCCCTCCAAAGTTTGTGATTCGGTAGATCTGATGTGGTGCCCAGGAATCTGAATTTCTAACAAATTCTCAGGTGATGCTGCTGGTCTGGGGAGCATCCTTTGAAAACCACTGATTTAATGGTTAAGAACAAGGACCCTGGAGCCCAGCTGCCCAGGTTCAAATCATGACTTCATCTTGGGTGAGTTACTTAAGCTCTGCATGCCCAGTTTCTATACTGCTCTGATGAGGATAATGGTGGTATCTACTTTATAAGTCCACTGTGCAGATTAGATAAATTGATGGATTTGAAGTACTCAGAAGAGAGGTTGGCACGCAGTAGATGTGTTTTGCTGTTCTTACTAAGACAACCTTCTTGAAATAGTGATTTTCAGCTTCTCCTTTTTATGTCTGTAATTTTGGCTAACGTTTACACTGAGGGCATAATGGGAGATAATAAATTGCATGAAACAAGGTAAGAGATACAAAACTTGAGATGGGGCTTCTGGGTGGCTCAGTTGGTTAAGTGTCTGCCTTCGGCTCAGGTCATGATCTCAGGGTCAAACCCCGCATCGGGTTCCCTGCTCAGCCCGGAGTCTGCTTCTCCCTCTCTCTCTGCCCCTCCTCACCGCTCGTGTGCTCTCTCTCTGCTGTGTGTCTCTCCCTCTCAAATAAATAAATAAAATCTTAAAACAAAACAAAACAAAACTTAAGGAGAATTAGCTACATGGACATCTGGTCATGACCGGTCTAAAAAGTTGAAAAAGCCAAATCTAAATCAAGTGAATTTGCTTTTCTTCCCACCCCCAACTGTAGAACAACACCACGCACGTGTGCACACACATGCGCAAGATGATACTTCTGCCTTTTGCTTCTGAACTGTTCACATGCTGATCATTTAGTCATTTCTTCCATACATTTCCTTTTATCCTATGGCTAAAATGACTGGCCTCACTTCAAGATCAGGTTAAGTAATCCTTTGGCTGTCTTACCCCTGAGGCCTTTGCTCAGTCAAAGCCAGGAAATCTTGCACATTGAGTTCCAGTAATAAGTTCAGCATTTAGAATATTTAATGCAGTTTTCTGAGTACTGCATACAGTGATATGTAGGTTAAAATAGCCCCCAGATTTAGGTTCCCTATATAAAAGTCTTTATTTTTTCCCCTCATGCAAAACTCAGGGTTGCTCTAATAAGAGTTATGAACTACAGCAAAAACTTGAAACATGGATAGGACTGTCTTGATGGTTCTCCAAATGCCATAGAGTTCTTCATGGCTCATTTTGCCTTCTGACAAAATTCTGGGCAAAATTCAGTGTCCATATTGACCCATCCATCCCCTTAGGAATTCCTCCAGCTACCTATAACAAGGTTCATTCAATTTTAGCAACACATTTTCATGCCAATAGTCTGCACCTTTAAACGATGTTTTATCTCTGAAACCTTGCACTTTGACATTCCATCCTTTGGTTACAACTTTTTACACATTTAACTTGCTTTTCCATTGCATGGTGGACTTGATTGTTACCTGTGCTCCCATTTTTTCAGCTCCCTCTTGTCCTTTCCTCTCTAGCCTGGACCCTGTAGTCAATCATTTTAACCTCTTTTCCAGTGGCTCCTCAAGCCCTTTCTCACCACCACTGCCAATGCTCAGCCCAAGGTCCACCAAGCAGTCCTTTTCCCCTGGGTTGCCAAGTGCCGAAGAAAGCACATTAGTGGGTTTAATTGGTGTCATCACAAACTTGTGGTTTAAAAATTTTGTCTGAACCCTCGATAGTGCATAGATGCAGGCATGGGCTGTCAGTCATGGGAACTGTTCCATGTCATGTGCTAGAGGGGAGGGGCCGCAGGGCTTTATTTATTTCATGATGACTAATACTTCTCCAGAGGAGAATTCTAGGGAGACAGCTAATGGAACAATAAAATTTGTCATACAAGGAAAAATAATTTTGGACATTTTCATAAAACTTAATGCTTTCACTGCCAAAATTTCTTCTGCCACTACTCAGGAACGTGACAGTTGCCTTTCTGGAAACTGATCTGACAATTGTAGCCTTCTCTGATTTCTTATATCCTTGTTGCTTTTTTCAACAACAGGATCTTTTTTGTTTTTTCTTAACTGCGTAGAAATCAACTAATCATTTTAGTATAAGCACCAGGCTTCTCAGAGCCCAAACTGCCTACCAGTGGGTAAATTAAAGGGCTCAGTGTGGTGACAGATTTCTGTAACCTTGGTGTTTCTTAGCAGTTACTTGAGTCCCATCTCTTCCTAAACCATATTCTCTTGATTAATTCCTCTCTCCTAATGTAATTTCCAAATTAAGTCCTGATACTACCTTTAGGATCTTCTTCACTGAGGAATCTTGGAGGAATTGTGGTTCTTCTCTAGGCTGACCAACCATCCTCATTTGCTCAGGACTCTCAGCTCTTGGCCACCCTCTCTATGTCCCTATAACCCCAAACTCAAACCAGAAAGGTATTCTCACAGCCTTGAATAGCAGCATTCTCTAAGGCCAACTCACAAGGTAGCCTGTTCTGCTATGGAAGATATTTCTTTTCTCTTCTTCTCCCCCCCCTTTTTTTTATTTAGATTTATTTATTTGAGAGAAAGGGAAAGAGCACAAGCAGGGGCAGAGGGAGAGGGAGAAGCAGACTCCCTGCTGAGCGGGGAGCCCGACGTGGGGCTTGATCCCAGGACCCTGGGATCATAACCTGAGCCGAAGGCAGACCCTTAACCGACTGAGCCACCCAGGCGCCCCTGTGGCAGTTATTTCTAAAACTATATTGTTTTATGCATTTTTTAAAAATTAGTAAAACTAGTTCTTAGATGTGTAGTTGCAAACACCCAATACTTCACTTCCTTATGCTGATAATACAGCTCTCCATGTAAGAGGTTAGTGTCCAGATCACATGCTCTCCATCTGCTCTCTTACTCCCTGCTTCTCTGCACCCATCTTCCTCAGCTGTCAGGCCAGTCTAGAAAGAATGAAAATGGGGTGTCAGCATGGTTTCTCCATCAGTACTATTCTCTTCTGCAGTATCAACCTGTGACTTTTAGTCCCCAGGGCCTGACCATGTCTTGATGCTCACTCATTTTCCCATGACTGATTTGTTGGATATGCCTCATGGGGCCATGGCACTCATTTTGAAAGAACTACATCCTGCTCCAAGTCTGATGGAGCACACATTTTCTTTCATTATCCTTCACCATTTAGTAGCTGTGGTCCCAAATCAGACATTGAAAACATGGCCATTTCCTTGATTGATGGTGTTTCCTCCTGTTTTTCATTGTTTTGATGTTTTCAATGGGTCTCAAGGAGAAGAGTGGAGGAAAAACACCTTTATTTGCTATCTTCACTGGAACTGTTACTTGGAAAAAAAAATATCAATTACACATTTTTCTATTCATAAACTTCTCTTTTTTTAAAGAAAGATTTTATTTTTAAATAATCTCTACACCTAATGTGGGACTTGAACTTCCAATGCCAAGATCAAGAGTTGCATGCTCTATAGACTGAGCCGGTTAGACCCCCTATTCTTACCTTTCTTTTAAGCACATATTGTATATTAAGGAGACACACAGACATTGGATTTTTGGGGCCTCTGGGGCTCTCCTCTTAACCTGACAACCTGGAGATGGATTAAGCACAGATCTATTTGTTTTCATTAGTTTTCTCCATTTTGCTACTTTTTGTTTCCCCATGCCAAAAAAAAAAAAAAAAATCAAATTTTATCAAAATATTTTGACACCTGGGAATTCTTTAAATATTGGTGGAGAAAGTCTTTACAAAATTCATAGTAGTCTTGCAGTAAACATTTTTTCCATCACTTTTTGGAAAAGGACAGGTTAAAAATCCAAGCTTCTCTTGATTCTAGTGAAAGTATTTTGTGGAAAATCAGTAAAAAGTTTCTGTGCTTAAGAAACATAGGAGATGACATTCTCTTTCTGAGTGACTCAAAATTTCCATGTAAAGAAGATTGTGATAACTTATACTTCTTTGTGGTTTCCAAATAAACTATAAGAAAGAAATGTTTCTTTCAGTATAGTTGAATATGCATCTTAAATGTAATTAAGCTGTTATAATTAGAAATCTACATTTTCCCCTTGTAAATCTGAATTTTATAAATCTACATACTAGCTTCCTAAATGTCAAACATTATTGCACATTTATTACTGTGTGATGTAACAGTAGAACAGTTTCAAAGGTTGAACTCTCCTCTGTAAATAATAAGACTTAAAACCAGTGATTCAAGCTGTGTTAGCAGAACTGAAGATTTTATTTGACTGGTATGACATTGGGCAAAAACAAGTGACAAAAACTTTGTAAAACTAGTCTACCTTTGAGACTGCAAACTTTGCAAATCTCGTGGCATTAAAAATAAAAGTAAAAATAGTAAAATAGTATTTTTTCCTCAAAATTACTTACCTTCTAAATAAATCTTTCTGTGTTATGTTCAATGTATCAGACCATTTTTAAGTGTCTACTCTATTCCAAGTTCTGAGAATGAGGAGAAACTCCTTCCTTCAAGAAGCTCACACTCATTATCCCCCACGTGATGATGGTCACTCTGTGCTTTGGAGTTTTTGGAATACTCTTCAAGTCAGTTGTCCCCATAATTTCAACCATATGTTGGAAAATATGGTTACTAGATCTGTGCTAGACATACAGCTTCTCATTTGAAAAATAAAGATTCTGACTCATTATTTGAGACTTAGAATTCCACTCCTTGCCCCTATATTGTGACAAGCGTATTTGATTTGATTACATTTTCATGCATTTCTTTCCTTTGCTTTTCTTCTTCCTCTGCCTTTTTCCTTCTTCTGGAAACCTTAAACCAAGCTAACCATTCTGAATATACTCGCACAACACTGGAGAGGGTGGCAAAGCACTGCACTTCTGGGTTTTCTTCCTACCTTTCTGCTCTTTCTTCCTTAGCCACCTTTTCTGGATCCTGTTCCTCTAATTGACCTCAAATATTAGCTTTTCACAGGACTTGCATTCTCCTTTAACAACATGCTCTCCTTATATTGTGTCATCTGTTTCCATGGCTATAAATACCATTCATCAACTGATTCCACAATGGATTTCTCTGTTTCAGACCTCCTCTTCTCTGAGCTCAATTTAAGAACTGCCCAAATCTGAATATTGGCTCTGCCCCTCATCAGGTATATGGCCTTAGACAAATTTCTTAACCTCTACATGCTTGAGGTTTTTTTTTTTTTTTGTATAAAAAATGGGTTAATTATAGTACAAAACTGGTAAGTTTGTTGGGAGGATTAAATGAGTTAATGCAGAAAAATGGATACGTAATGATATAAAAACTTGTATGAGCCCTGAATTAGTTAACATGACTTAGATTGAGCTGCTATAATTGAATACTGAGTGGCTTAAACAGCAAGCATTTCTTTCTCACATGTGTCTTCTGGAGGTTGGGAAGTCCGAGATCAAGGGACCGGCAGATTCATTGCCTGGTGAGGGTCCCCTTTTGCTTTACAGATGGGTACCATCTTTTTGTGTCCTCACATGGAGAAGACCAGAGAGGGAGGGCAGGTTCTTGTGTCTTTTATAAGAGCACTCATCCTCATTCATGAGAGTTCCACCCTCAAGGCCTAATTTTTCCCAAGGCCCCACCTCCTAATACCATCATCCTGGGTGTTAACATTTCAGCATATGAATTTGGGAGGCACGGGGACAGAAACATTCAGTCCAGAACAATATAGAAAGCTCTTAAATGTGGAGCACACTGAGTTATCAAGAACTATTAGCTATTATACCCAAATGCATTCCCTACATCTCTGCCAGGTTATATCAAAGCATCTTAAACTCCTGATCGTCTCTCTCTCCTTTTGTGTTTTGCTCTTTCCTGTATCAGGAAAGCACCAGCTTCCATGTAGTTATTCAAGCCAGAAGCCAAGGATCATAGTCCTCTTCCAACTTGCCCCTGGTATTCTAGAGGTTGGTGAGTTCTCTTAGTTTCACTCACTTCTCTTCATTTTTACCTCCAATTCTCTAACCAAGTATTTGTTTGTTATTCTCTGGACCATTGTAGAAGATTTCTGACTTCACTGCCTCCTCTTTTACCTCCTACCCCTGCCCTTTTCCCATTGTCTATACTGCACCCATCAGTGCACATATCATCCATCTCCCTGCTTAAAATTTGTCAGTGGATTCCTAGTTCACTTATATCCAGTCAATGTCCCTACTGTGGTGGAAAGGTTCTGTGTCATCTAGCCCTCTGTCTGCTCTCCAATGTTGTTTTGGCTTTCATTCTCTTGCTCAGTATGTTGCAGTTACATGGCCCTAATGGTTCTTAGAAGAAACCAAATTCCTTTCCTTTTAGGCCCTTCACCTTGCTAAGCCTGGACATTTTCCCCCTAGCTCTTCACACATTCTGAGCATTCTCATTCATCAAGTATCAGCTTAGATGTTCCCTGTCAAAGTAGTGTTTCCTGACCACCCTATCTGAGGTTATCCCACTCAATCCAGCCTCATTATTTTCTATCACATTTCCCAGTATTTTCCTTCAGAAATTCTTTTGTCTATTTATTTCACGTTCTTGTGTATCATCTCTTGCCCTAGAATGTATATGACACAAAAGAACAAGGGCCATGTCAGTTTTGTTCGTCATTGTATTCTTGGTATCTAAAAATATGCTTAGTCAATGATACTCATTCTATAAATAGTTCTATGATAAATGCATGATTGAATTCCTCAGTACTTTTAAGATACTGACAGTTCTAAATCTCATCAGAATGACTCTCTTTTGAACTGAGAAGTGGACATCTCTGTCCTCTGAGGCAGGTCTGGTAACTGAAATTGAGGGGGTGGTGGAGAGGCGATTGCCTGGCAGATGTGGCTAATTAATCTGTAGATGTGGGTGAGGTAGGAGTACAGGTGGGAAACTGAGCTGGTGCTAGGTCAGAGGGACTGTGAACAGAAATCTATACCAGATGGCAGGATGAAGTGCTGCTTGTGTCCCTCATGGGTGCAGATGAGTATGGAGCTTTCACTGGAGGAAGTAAACAGCTGACTTAGGGAGCTGTACGTGCCTGCATAAAGCCATCAAGGAACCAGGGGCATTGGAAGGCAGTTCAGCCAGGAGAGATGAAAGAGGGCCAGCCGACAGCAGAGCCAGTAAGGCACAGTAGCTGAGTGTGTTTAACTCCAGATCTCTGTTTTAACAAGTCAATTTGCCATTTCCTGGGCAGCTCTGTCTTGGGTGTTGTCTCTCCTCGTAAAGGAGATGTGTCTGAAAATCTGGGAAACCAAGTGGGAGGTAGGGTGTTGATTTTTAGAGTTCTGACTCATTTAAAAATTCAAATAACTATGACAAAAGTAAAAATATTCAAAACCATATACAATGACCAGTAAATCTCCCTCCCACCCCTTCTTTGTAGCGATTCAATCCTCTTCTCGAGAGGAAATCATCAATACCGGTTTTGTGTATATTTTAGAGGAGACATTCCATTTCACAAACAAGTAAGTATATATGTCATATGAAAATACTTTAGCAGAAAAAAACACAATGCTTTGTATCTTGATTTTCACTGTAATGGTGCATGTTATTCTTTTAAACTGTGGCCAACTAATCCATTGTATAGATGTATACTCACAATTTATTTAGTTAAACCCTTAGTAATAGACACTTAAATTGTTTTCAACCTTTTGATCTTACAAACGATGATAAATAACTTTTGCATATATCAGTTCTCAATGTAAATCAGGTTATATTTATAGAAGTGGCTTTTTTGGATCCCAGTGTACATACATTTATAATTTGAATTGCTAATTTACACTCTCAAGGGTAATGTATAAAAATGCCTGTTTGGGGCACCACCTGGGTGGCATAGCCAGTTAAGTATTAGACTCTTGGTTTCAGTTCAGGTCATGATCTCAGAGCTCCATGCTCTGCGTGGATTCTGCTTGAGATTCTCTTCCTCTCCCTCACCCCTCCCGCTCATGCTCTCTCTCTCTCTCTCAAACAAGTAAATAAATCTTAAAAAAAAAAAAAAAAAGCAAGCCTGTTTTTCCACACCTTTGTCAGCATTTTTGGTTTTTTGAATAAAACTTCATGGTCTTTACCAAACTGACAAGACGAAAATATCTCTAGCTGTATGTGGTTAGGAGTGATTTGAGATTTTATTTTATTTAAATTCATTTTTCTTTTGGTACATGTTGTTTATAGACTTTGCTGAAATTTCAGTTGGGTTGTTGATCCTTTTTACTGATTTGTAGCACTTTATTAGCTATTAATAAAGTTAGCACATTGTCTGTGATTTGAGTTGTAGATATTTTACCCAATTTTGCCTTTTACAGATTTTTTTTCTTGGCCTCAACAATTTTTTTTGGTAGTTAAATTTATCAATCTTTTATTTGGCTTTTCAGTCTTGTGTCACACTTAAATAATTTCTAAGTTTATTTTAAGTGCTCCTTCCTATTTTCATCTAGTAAGTTTAAATTTGTATTATTGTTAATGATATATATCGAGTAAATCATATTATTTTCATTGATTTGAAATGCCACTTGTATTATATACTAAATCCCTTTGTGTGCTCCATCCTCTACTGAATTTCTTTTTCCCACTTTCTTCATTATCACAGCTAATTATATGCTTTTAATTGTAGCTTTATAACATTCATGTACTGGCTTATTATTATTTTGTAATATGCTTTGACTTCTAAAAAACCGATGATCTCTCATTATTCTTCCTGTCCAGAATTTTCCTAGTGATTTTTCTTTGTTAGCTTTCTGTGTGAACTTGAGAATCAAGTTGTTTATTATTTTTTATTTTATTTTATTTTTTTAAACAGCAGATTTTTTTCCTGTAACAAATAGTTTTAATGTAAGTGGTTAAGTTTGTACTATTATGAATGTAAGCAAAATTAAATTGAGCCATGGAACTTAATAACACCTTTTAAAATGTCCTGCTGGATGTTTTTATGGTGTTGAATCTTCCTTCCTTAGGACATAAATTTCCATTTGTTTCCATCTTCCCTTGTGCCCCTCAGGAACATGTTAAAGCTTCTTCCAGAGAGATCACGTAGGCTTCTATTTAATTTTATTCTTAGATGTTTTTATATTTTTGCTGAAATTTGGGGCTGATTTCTAACATTATATCTTTTTTTTTTTTTTGAAAAGATTTCATTTATTTGAGAGAGGGAGAGAGAGAGAGCATGTGCGAGAGAGCACACCAGCGGGGGAGAGGCAGAGAGGGAGAAACAGACTCCTTGCTGATTAGGGAGCCCAACTAGGGGCTTGATCCCAGGACTCTGGGATCATGACCTGAGTGGAAGGCAGATGCTTAACTGACTGAGCCACCCAGGCACCCCAAGAACCATTATTTTAAAGTAAGGAAAGATGAGCTAAAAATGCTCAGGCCTGGCTGGTTGATATTAGACAAAACTGCAGAACAGGGAATCCATGGTTTTCTGAACATTAAATGTATCCATGAAGTTCTGGATTACAAACATAATAGCACCTTTTTCCTTCTTTCCTTCCTTCCTTTCTTCCCTTTTGTAAAAGGGGCACACTAATAATGCAATCTCAAGGTATGCATATAAATGAGGACTAAGTAGGTCATATGTTCTGTTACCTTTCTTTTCCTCAGACTTTGCTTTTCATAAATGTGTTGGTTTTTCTGTTCTGAGAATTTGGTTGTACTTCTCTTAATAATGATCATGATGTGTTTTTTTATTGACAAGCAGATTTTATTTATGTGAAAAGGAGAAGGAAAGCCAGTTTATCCAGCTGCTTCCTTTGGGTACAGGTTCCCTTATATTAGAACAGCATCTTTTGTTTTATTTTGTTTTTTAAAGTTTCTCTTATAGACAGTATTTTGATCCACTGCACAGGTTTCTATGCAGCAAAAAGTGTTTTCATATCTGCACCTATTTTCCCTATTCTAAAGCCTTTTAATGTTGTTATTCTTGCTTTCAAGAGAAGAGACTGACAAACACACATTTGCAGTTCTGCATGTAAAAAACTATATAAGGAGTGACTGCAGGGCATTCAGGATTTTAAACTCAGACCATGAGAGAAGTCAGGAATATACTCTTGACCCCTGAGATGTATTTCTCAAAGAACGAACTATCAAAAACAGCATGGCAAAACTGAGAGGAGCTCACAAAAAATAAATGTCAATGTATTTTGCATTCCTGGGACTCTCCCTTTGTACTATCTCTAAATGTTAATTAAAAGTTTTTGTCTTCCATGACTTCTATTATCCTTTCACAGTGATGTTTTGGAAAATATTACTTAATGGGGGATAAGCACTTTTGTCAACATCAAGTAGATCTTTTGTATTGTAGGAGTGAATACTTCTTGGCTGTTGAAGGGGAGATTGAGAAGTGGTTGTACCAGATGGAGTTGAGGTTAATCTGGTTTTTTTTAAGGCATGCCTGGTTTACAAAGGTACAAGAAACCTTACTGTTTCCAGATTTTCCTGAATGTATTTTTTAATCTTTATTTTTAAATTTTCAGTCTCAAGGGCTTCTTTATCAGTCTTCTGTGTGATGAATGAGATTGGTGCACATAACTCTGGTGCTTTAGGTTCTTAAAGCACTTTAGCTTCATTTTTGAAGTTCTAGAGAGCCTATTTGACAGGCCTTACTAAATTTATTGATATAATCTTGGTTTGCTTTGCTAAATAACTTAACATTCATGGAATATTTCTCTAAAACCACCCAGTTTGTGGTGACTTTGTCATTATCTTCAAAGCATCATTTTAAGATACAAATGAAAGTCAACTCTTTTTCTGGTTGTTAGGGATTAGGGTCAAAAGCCACTAGAAGAATGAAAACAGAAGAAAGAGAGAAAAAGGAAGCTCAGTAGGATGCAGATCACTTGAGCTTGAAATTTCTAACTAGAGCCAAACTAAATCCACTTGGATTTAGTGTACTGGAACCCTGAAAATGTTAAGAAATAGAAGCAAATACTGAAAATTACATGCGGGAAAGGGATAAGTAGGAACCTCATTTCATAAAATAGCCCCGAGAAAGCCATTTTTAAGTGCATGTTCAAGAATTAAATTGACTTCTTATAAATGTGCTTCTTTTTTCTATTAACTTTTTCTTTAACTTTTTTCCTTATAGACTATTATTTGTCCAGTAAAACCATAATCATCCAGTGGAAAATATGGTATATATACAGAAGTTAAATAGGTGCAAATCCATCCACAACAGAATAATTTATACATATGGAAACACAATCAAAAGTATAAATTCCAGGGTTGAATAATTATTTTTGCTTCTTTTTAATAGGTTCGCTTTTTCCTTTTCCAAATTTTATTATGAAAAATTTTAAACGTATAGGCTAATCAAAAGGAGAACACAATGAATACCTATATACCTATTGATGGGGTTTGTAATATAAGTGAGGTTGGGTGGGCTGGGGTCCAGAGCTGACGACCAAGAAAGAATTCTTGAGATGTCTTTGTTGCAAAATGGTGGTTTATTAAAGTACAGGATCAGGACCTGTGGGCAGAAAAAGCTGACGCACCAGGGTTGTGAGGGGTGGCTGATTATATACTTGGGAGTTGGGGGAGGTAAGGAAAAGGGAGGTTTCAAAAGGATTTTCATATGTTAAAGAAGACTCACAGGATTCTGGTGGCCTTGCCATTGTCAAGTTAAGGTTGTTTTTCCCTCTAGCAAGGCATTAACATTAAGATAGTTGGGAGCTTCCTGGAGGAACATTAAACTCTGCCCACTTCAAGTATCTGTCAGTGGACTGCAGGTTATAAAGACATTTAATTGTATCTACATTTCCTTCTGGAAGCTAGGTAATTGATAGAAATGCTTTGTTTTTGTAAATTGCTAAGACATTTGTAAACTGAGGGAGACTCTTGTCTTGCAGGACTGTGATCTCTATAAGTTAACTATTTGTTTTTCCTTTCCTTAGCTTTAGGGCAGCCAGGAGTGTATGAGTGTCCTGTATATCCCATTTGGGGTAGGGGGGGGATGTGGGGTGTCAGCTTCTGCTTTGTCCTCAGCTTGCCTTCTGTTCCTTCATCACTATCATTAAATTCAACAAGCATTAATATTTTGCATACTGTTTTCTCTATATTGTGTTTTCTTTAACTTTTATTTTGAAATAGATTCATAGGAAATCGCAAAGACAGTACAAACAGGTCCAGTGTGCCCTTCACCTGGTAGTAGCTATATTTTTAAAATTCTGGTATGTTTGCCTTTAATTAATTTGAAAGGGCAAAAATTTTCTTACAACTAATTGGGTCTTTCGGTGGAAAAAAAAAAATACACATTTGACCCCAACTTTATTGAGAAAGAATTGACCTATAACATTGTGTTAAGTTTAAGGTGTACAATGTGATAGCTTGATATATTATATATTTTGAAGTGATTACCACAATAATGTTAGTTAACACATCCATCACCTCACATATTTACGTTTTGTGTGTGTGGTGAAAATATATAATGTCTACTCTCTCAGCAACTTTCAAGTATATAATACAGTGTTATTAATTTGAGTTGCCATGGTGGACATTAGATCCCCAGAATTTGTTCATCTTATAACTGGAAGTCTGTATCCTTTGACCAACATCTTACCATTTATCCCTGCACCACACCGCCCCCCCCCCCCCCGGCCCTGAAAACTACCATTCTACTCTCTGTATAAGTTTGGCTTTTTTACATTCCACATATAAATGTTATCATACAGTCAGTCTTTCTCTGACTTATTTCATTTAGCATTATGCTGTCAAGGTCCATCCATGTTATCACCAATGGCAGGATTTCTTTCTTTTTTATATATATAAAATTTCACATTTTATTTCTCTTACAATACTCATCTGTTGATGGAATCTTAGGTTGTTTCCATGTCTTAGCAATTGTGAATAATGCTACAATGAACACCGAGGTGCAGATAGCTTTTCGAGGTAGTGTTTTCATTGCCTTTGGATATATTCCCAGAAGTGGGATTGCTGGATCATAGGGTAGTTCTATTTTTAATTTTTTGAGGACCCTCCATACTTTTTTCCATAGTGGCTGCACCAGTTTGCATTCCCACCAGCAGTGCACAAGGATTCAGGTTTCTCTACATCCTTGCCAAGGCATGTTATCACTTGTCTTTTTTATAGTAGCCGTTCTGACAGGTTGTAAGAGAATATCTCATTGTGATTTTATACCTGTTGTGTGATATATGTACCTGTTGGCCATTTGTATGGTTTCTTTGGAAAAATATCTATTTAGTTCTTCTGCCCATTTTTTAATAAGATTGTTTTTTGTTGTTGTTGTTGTTATTGGGTTTTATGAATTCCTTATATATTTTGGATAGTAACCTCTTATTGGATATAAGATTTGCAAACATTTTCACCCAATCCATATATTGCCTTTTCACCTTGTTGATGGTTTCTTTTGCTGTGCATAAGCTTTTTAGTTTGATGCAGTTCCACTTACTGATTTTTTGTTTTTGTTTGCTTGTAATTTGATGTCATATTCAAAAACTTATTGCCAAGACTAATGTCAAGGCACTTTTCCCTAAGTTTTCTTCCTGGAGTTTTACAGTTTCAGGTCTTACATTTCAGTCTTTAATCCATTTCAAGTTAATTTTTTGTGACACATTAAGATAGGGGACCAATCTAATTATTTTCCTTTTAATATCCAGTTTCCCCAGCACCTTTTATTGAAGAGACTATCCTTTCACAAGTGGGTATTCTTGGCTCCTTTATCAAGTATTAGTTGACCATAAATGCATAGTTTTATTTTGTGACCTCAGTTCTATTTATCAATGTGTCTGTTTTTATAACTATAATATAGTTTGAAAAGTTTGTAATGTAGTTTGAAATCAGGAATGTGTGATGCCTCTACCTTTGTTTTTCTTTCTCAGAACTGCTTTGGCTATTTAGGTTTTTTTTGTGGTTCCATATGAATTTTAGGATTGGTTGCTTTATTTCTTTGAAAAATGTCAATGGAATTTTAATAGGGATTGCAATCAATATATAGGTAGCTTTGGAAAGTATAAACATTTGAACGATATTCTTCTGACTTATAAACATTGGATCTTCCCATTTATTTCAATAATTGTCTTCAATTTCTTTTATCCAGGTCTTTATGTTTCAGTATACAGATCTTTCACCTCCTTGATTAAATTTATCCCGAAGTTTTTCTTATTGTATTTAATGATATTGTAAATGAGATTTTCTTTTTCAGATAGTTTTTTGTTACTGTATAGAAATGCAATTGATTTTTGTAAGTTGATTCAATTTGTTAATTCTACCAGTTTTTTTTTTTTCATGGAGTTTTTAGGGTTTTCTATGTCTAATATCATGTAATCTGCACACAGGTACACTCTTTTTCCTTTTTGTTTGGATGACTTTTATTTCTTTTTCTTGCCTAATTGCTCTGGCTAGGACTTCTAATACTATGTAGAATAAAAGTGGCTGCAGTGGGGATCCTTGTCTTGTTCCTGATCTTAGAGGAAAAGCTTTCTTCCCTCTTTTTTCTTAGTCTAGCTAAATGTTTATCAATTTATCTTTTCATAAAACCAGCTCTTAGTTTTGTTGATTTTTTTTTTCTGGTCTATATTTCATTCATTTCTGCTCTGATCTTTGTTATTTCCTTCCTTCTCTTAACTTTGGATGGAGTATACTCTTTCTAATTCTTTGAGGTATAAAGTTAAACTGTTTATTTGAGAGATTTTTTTTCTTAATGTAGGTGCTTATTGCTGTAAACTTCCCTCTTAGCACTGCTTTTTATTGTATTCCTTAAGGTTTGGTATGTGTTTCCATTTTTATTAGTTTCAAGATTTTTCATTTTCCTTTTGATTTCTTCTTTGATCCATTGGTTGTTCAATACCATGTTGTGTACTCTCCATATATTTGAGAACTATCTATTTTTCTTCCTGTTACTGGTTTTTTAGTTTCTTATCATCATGGTCAGAAAAAGTACTTGATATAATTTCAATCTTCTTATATATGCTAAGGCTTGTTTTGTGACTTAATATATGATTAATACTGGAGAATGTTTTTCATGTGCTTGAGAAGAATGTGTATTCTGCTTCTGTTGGATGGAATGTCCTATACATATCTGTTAGGTCCATTTGTTCTAAAGTATAGTTCAAGTCCAATATTTCCTTATTGATGTTCTGTTTGAATGATCTATCCATTTTGGAAGTGGGGTATTAAAGCTTCTTATTCTTAGGTTGTTGTCTATTTCTCCCTTCAAATCTATTAGTATTTGCTTAATATATTTAAGTGTTCCAATGGGTGCATATATATTTAAAATTGCTTTATTCTCTTGATCAATTGATCCCTTTATCATTATATAATGACCTTGTTTTGGTCCCTTGTTATAGTTTTTGACCTAAAGTCTATTATGTCTCATATAACTTTAGCTATCCTGGCTCTCTTTTGGTTTCCTCTTGCATGAAATATCATTTTCTATTCTCCCATTTTGAGCCTTTGTGTGTCCTTAAAGTTGAAATGAGTCTGTTTTGTTTTGTTTTTTTAAGATTTTATTTATTTATTTGAGACAGAGAGTGAGAGAGAGAGATCAAGCATGAGAACAATTTGGGAGAGGCAGAGGGAGAAGCGGACTCCCCACTCAGCAGGGACTCCCCCTCCCTCCCCCAATGCAGGGCTTGATCCCAAGACCCTGAGATTATGACCTGAGCTGAAGGCAGATGCTTAACTGACTGAGCCACCCAGGTGCCCCTGAAATGAAATGCTTTAAGAAGCATATAGTTGTGTCTTTTTTTTTTTTCTTATTGTTTATTTGGCCACTCTATGTGCTTTGATTGGACAATTTAATCCATTTATATTTGAAGTAATTCTTGATAGTTAAGGACTTACTAATGAATGCCATTTTATTGGGTTTTTTTGGCTGTTTTGTAGTTCCCTTCTTATTTTACTTTTTTTGTGAATTGATGATTTTCTGTAGTGGTATGTTTTGATTCTCTTCTCTTTATCTTTTGTGTATCTACTGTAGATTTCAGTTTTGTGATTACCATGAAGCTTACACAAAACATAGATAAAATAGTCTATTTTAGGTTGGTAACAACTTAACTTTCATACAAAAATTCTGCTTTTGTACTTCCCTATTAAGAATTCTGAGGCTTGGAGTGCCTGGGTGGTGCAGTCAGTTAAGTGTCTGATTCTTGGTTTAGGCTCAGGTTATGATCTCAGGGTCCTGGGATCAAGTTGCACATTGGGCTCCATACTCAGTGCAGAGTCTGTTTGAGATTCTCTCTCCCTTTCCCTCTTCCCCTCTCACTCATGCTCTCTCTCTCTCTCAAATAAATAAATCTTAAAAAAATTCTGAGGCTTTCTCAGAATTTTTATATGAATATGCCTGTTCCACATTTCTTGTTCTCTCTTGAAGAGGAGTTCTCAAGATTGCATGCCTTCTCTGGATCCTGCAAAGCTGAGGCAGGTACTGACAGCCTCTAATTTACTTTCTCAAGGGCAGTGCTGAAGCTCAGGTTTGTGTGATTTCTCCTAACCCTTCAGATAGCACACACTCACTACTCGGCAAAGGCACACTCATTGCTGTTGGGGGCACACATAGGGAGCTGGCCATGGGGTGTGTGTATGCAGGGTGGGGCATGTGCAAAGCACTGGGAAAGCCCATGGGCCAGTTGTGGGGATCTGCAGGAGAGGCAACCTCAAAGGCTTGATGGGTGGGCTTCTTGACGGAGTCTGCAAAGCAGTTAGCAGGATCTGCATCTCTTTGGTAAATTTCATTCTAATTTCTGGCTTGCTGTTCTTCTAGCTGTTCATTGCCCCCCGGCCATGCAGTTTATGACTTAGTATTCTTGGTGGGGTGAGAAAGAGATGGGCCTGTTTGACAGTGTCCCACACAGCTGGGGAAATCGGGTGCTTACTCACTTTTTCTCACTTTCCCCTGGGGGGGAAATCATGGGCTGAGAAGTTCTCTCTTGGCACTGAGCTGTGCCTCCCTGGGAGAAGGGAAAAACCATTTTAGACTCTTCTTGGAACTTGGCTCTTAAGCTCTGGAAAACTGTAAGCGAGTTTTCTGATTTGAATGTCAAATGCCTATTGGAGGTTCCTTAGATTTTCTCCCTGGCAGATCATTTTGTTCCAAGGCCATTTACAGACAAACCAAAAGTTACAGCAGGGGCTATAAATGGGTTTTGGTTCCTCATTTTCCCCATGATGGAAATAAAGAAGACAGAAGGCAGCCAAGTGGGGGAGGATGAATTAATTACCTGTCTTGACTTTGGACTCTTAGAGAGCTAAGTAAGAAATGAATGCCCTAGAGTGACAAGATCAGTCTGAGGAGCTTCCTAGAAATTTGTAGGGAGTGCTCTTTAGAGAATTCTGAAGTGGAAGGGGTCCATATAAAGCTGCTTCATCTTAAGGAGGGCATGGTTGAAAGTTGGGGGATGGTGATCAAAATCTTATCTCCTCAATTGGGCAAAATCATGAGATGTAGTAAAAGTTACCTCAGATATTTGTTCCAGCTATAAGAGTCTCCTGAAGGAAGGGGTCCTCTCTTCCCTATTTGTTCATGTAGTCTCACCAAAAAAGATTCTTCCCTTAAATCTGAATCTACTTTTTTTTTTAATCCCCTTGTGGGCACAATCTCAACTCTCATTTTCTCCTTGACATTTGAAGTTTGAACTTATGAGATATATATATGTAATGCATAAGTGTGTGTATATATTACATGTATATTATATATGTTATATATATTAAATATGTCCAAGTAACATTTTACTTTATAGCTTCCATATGAAATGATTTGTTCTCATAAAGAATAATTTCATAGCATTCATCTGTAAGAGAAGGAGTTAATACAGTCATTCCATTAAAAAAAAAGTCACTCTAGTGAGTAAGGGTTGCTTCTCAAATCCTCTCTGTTATCTAAGGCATATTAAATAAAAAATAACATAGATTTATTCTATTTTATTCAACCACAAATAATCAACAGGTCTATTTAACAAAATTTTTTCTACCATCTACTATGTGCCAGACATTATGTCCTTTTGCTCTTAACCCCCTAATACCCCTCTCTCCTTTGCTATAAAAACATTTTGACTTACCATTGAAGAAATGTGTCCTGTTTAAAATCAAATCTTGGACTACTCAAAGCAAAGCTTATGCATGCCCAGATCCCAAATACTTATTATCCACTGATCTAAAGCATAGCTCAATGTGTTTGGTCTAGCAATTAGACTAATGTTTAGACTATGAAATGGTACATTGAGACT
Organism: Phoca vitulina; assembly: GCF_004348235.1. Classification (NCBI taxonomy): domain Eukaryota; kingdom Metazoa; phylum Chordata; class Mammalia; order Carnivora; family Phocidae; genus Phoca; species Phoca vitulina. The sequence goes on along the minus strand of NW_022589713.1, from coordinate 6,947,157 downwards.
TCTATTTCTGTTCCAAGATGAGAAGCACAGAAATTTAGAAAAATAATAGAAGTCATAACCAAGATTTTTGAATTTGAAAAATGTATGTTTTAATCTTATGTTTGGATAAAGTTGGAGTCTTTTTTTTTTTTTCCAGAGAAAAACCTCTTTTTTTTCTTCTTTGTTTTAATTCGTTTCTGTGGCTCACTCTCCTTGTGATTAGTTCTAGGTTTTCTGAATATTTTTCAATAGGTTTTCAATTTTTCCTAGGCTTGGAAGTTTATTGATCATGGAATTATTCTTCATTTCTTGAAAGTATAGCAAGCCAAATAAAAAATACACTTATGTTAATAGAATATTTCAAAATATTTATTATAATAAACACTAGTTATAGTAGTGGCATATGTTGTAAAACTCCATTACAAATTTCTTCTATTTCAATTTATCATTTTATTCCTTTATTCATTGAAAAATCAATTGCTGGGGTGCCTGGGTGGCTCAGTTGGTTAAGCATCTGCCTTCAGTTGAGGTCATGATCCCACGGTCCTGGGATCAAGTCCCGCATCAGGCTCCTTGCTCAGTGGGGAGTCTGCTTTTCCCTCTCCCTGTGCCTGCCGCTCCACCTGCCTGCCACTCTCTAGTCAAATAAATTTTAAAAAAATCTTAAAAAAAAAATCAATTGTTGCACCCCTTCTTTGTTACTACATGCTAATTTCTATGCCAGGCTTTGGGAATATATGAGTTGAATGAAATATAGTCTCTCTCCTCAAGCCTACTAAGAAAGAATATATGTAAACAAATTAATTATAATTGCTTGTTGCTGAGTGAAATAGCATCACCATGATAAAGTATATTGGAACCAGAGAGTGGGAATGGATTTACTCTATTTGGTAGGGAGTAGGTAAAGGTAGATTGTAGGAAGTGACACTTGAGCTGGGTATGGAAAACAAATAGGTAAATGTTAGGTCGAGATAGTGGAGAGCAGCAGTGTGGTGTGGGGTGTGAAGACTTCCTAAACTTGTGCAAAAGATTAAGAAGCACAAAATAATATTTTTAGAGAAAATACTTGTCCTTTTATTCTTTCACTTGAAAAACATATTTAAAGAGACTTCTTTACCAAAAGTTATATTAAGAAAAACAAAGATAATTAAAAGGCACCTGTCCTTGTGGAGAAAGATAGCAAGAGTAAACAGGATCATGCTAAGAAATAGAGATTTTTATCCTGATGTTGATGAAGAGTCATTGATGACACCAACTAGGTAGGAAATAAGAACAGAACAATGAAAAAAAGTTAATGCTGGGAGTGGTTTGGAGGCAAGGTTAGGGGGAGGGAGGAGAAATGAAAAACATGGAGTTCCCTGAGGAAGCCTTTCAGGAACAGTGAGATAATTAAGGGTGAGTAACAGTTGGAATGAAGAGAAGTTATTGACGTTCAATCGGTTGTAGAATCAAAAGGACTTGGGAGAGGAAAGCATTGGGAACTTGGAAAATGCCATGGATGAGATACTAAAAATCAAGATAAAAAAGAGGTGTAAGAGTAAATAGAGGGGTAAATTACTTATTTGGGGACCTGCTGAGTTTAAAGTTTATTTGAAGTTTACTTTTAGCCCAGTCCACTCCTCTAACCATCTGACATCTAACTACTTACAGATTGTCCCACAGATACTTTAAGCTTTCTGTTTCTATGGTTTTGAGTACCCTCTGTACCTTATATAAGCGGAATCATATAGTATTTTTCTTTTTGTGTCTGGCTTATTTCACTTAGCATAATATCCTCAAGGTTTGCCCATGTTGCAACATGTGTCAGAATTTTCTTCCTTTTTAAGACTGTATAATATTCCATTATATGTATGTACATACACATTTTGCTTATCCAGTCATCCATCCATGAACTGTTAGGTTGCTTCCATGTTTTAGCTATCATGAATAGTGTATATCAATGAATATGGATATACAAACAAATATCTCTGTGAGACCTTAATTTCAATTCTTTTGAGTATATATTCAGAGATAAAGTTTCTGGATCATATAATAACTCAGATCTTTTGAGAAACTACTATACTGTTTTTCATAGCAGCTGCACTATTTTACAGCCATTTTACATTCCCATCATCAGTGTACTGGGTTCTAATTTCTCTGCCTTCTTGTTATTTTCTGTTTTTTTTTTTGGAGTCATCCTAATGGTATTGCATTATAATTTGATTTGCATTTCCTTAATGATTAGTTATCCTGTCATGTGCTTATTGGCCATTTGTATATCTTCTCTGGAAAATGTCTATTCAAGTCCTTTGCTCATTTTTGAATTAGGTTTTATATTTTATATATATGTATATATATTTGCAAATATTTTCTTCCATTCTGTGGTTGCCTTTTTACTCCATTGATATTGCCTTTATTTATTTATTTTTTTTAGAGAGAGAGAGAGAGCGTGTGTGTGTCAGCAGGGGGCAGGGAGGAGGAGCAGAGGGAGAGGAGTGAGAATATTTGTTTTTTTTTAAGATTTTATTTATTTATTTATTTACTTGAGAGAGAGAGAGAGAATGAGCAGGGGGAGGGCCAGAGAGAGAGGGAGAGAATGTCAAGAAGACTCTGTGCTGAGTATGGAGCTGATGTGGGGCTCGATCTCATGACTCGGAGATCATGACCTGCTGAAATCAAAAGTTAGACGTTTAACTGACTGAGCCACACAGGGGCCCCAATATTGTCTTTTGATGCAGAAATTTTTAAAATTTTCATGAAGTCCAATTTGTCTATTTTTTGTAAGAACTCATAAAGCAATAGTTCTTTTCTTTTTGTGAAGATATTATCCCAAAGTCATCTCATAGTTAAGCAGATGATATAAATACAGCATTGCTTTTCAAATTCAAAATACTTTATCAGATATAAAATATGACTTTAATTTTTTCTGAGAACTTTAAAAATATCTTTTAATACAATCTTTCCTTGAAGAGACGTTACACTATGTCTGGATCTCTTTGAGAAATCTTTCATGATCAGAGCATAAGTATTTTACTCTAATTCCCAATTTTTGGTAATATTATGCAATATCATTTGAAAGTTATTTGCAGTAGCTTCAGTGAAGTTTCCCTTATGCAAGCAAATAACTCTCAAATATTTAGTGGTAGTGGTTTTCAACATGTGTTGCGTATTAACTTTTATTTCTTTTCCACGTTTTCCCCTTTCCTTTCAACAAGTATCTAGTAAAAATGGTATTGCTTCAACAACTTTAAAAAACAAATGGGAAATAAAAAGTTAAAGCCCATTTAGAGATTTCATATAATTTTGTGTGTAATTTTGGAATGTGGAGGGCATCAAGGTGGGTCTGGAGAGCAAGGTTTATAACTAGCTATCCCCTAAATGAGAGATTTGTCACATCTCACAGACCTAGTGCAAAGGCCAGCTTAATGAGGTGGGCAGAGGTACAAGTAGGCAAGAGGTCCAGAATTTGGGGGACCTGAGAGCAAACAGTATTTACAGAAAGAAAATACCAAGAGTGAATTGTATTATAGATGACAAGTTAATTACTCTTGACTTCTTTTATAGTCTTTGCTATGTGTAGAAAAGCACATGAAGGTGCAAGTCTGGGCTCCCCACTTGGCCTAGTTGCATAATTTCTATGTCATCACATCTATAACATTTGTACCTTAGTCTTTATCCCATATTTAGTCTTATTTATTTATTTATTTATTTATTTATTTGTGTATTTTAATACGCTAACGATTAAGAAAAATGCTAACCATTGATCCTTTTGCTGAAAGTTTCCCAATTATTGCGTGGATGAAGTTGGATGGAGTTCATTCTCTAGTAAATTCCTCAAGAAGAGTTGCTGAGTACAGAATCTTCTAAATTCTTAGATGTTAGAAATGATTTTACTATGTTGGATATTTGAAGGATAACTTGGTTGGACATAAAATCCTTTTTTCATATTTTCTTGCACTGAATATTTTTATAAAGATTGATTCATCATTGTCTTGTTTTATATTTTGTCTTGAAAATTCTGATTTCAGTCTAATTATTTTGACTTTGAAAATTCTGTACTTCATCATTTTAGGTTGATTTTTTGCCAATTACCCAGTGAAATTTTTCAATGTGCAGATTCAGTTAATGTTTGTTTGTTTGTTTTTTTCTGGAACTTTTTCTTAGACTATAGTTTTATATATTCTATTGTTTTATTTTTCTTTTTCAATTGTTCTGATAATAAAAATAGTATTCCTTCTTTACTGTCTTCCATTTCCACTACTTTTTGATGCTTTTTACTTTTTTATGTCATTTTCATTCTCTTGGTCATTTTCCTACATTTCATCAGTGTCCCTTTTTATATTTTCATTTGATCCTATTCTTCCTTAAGCATCTTGTAATATAATTTTCATTTCTGAGATGTTTGTTTTTTTCTTCCATTTCTTTCCTGAGTTCAATCAATTCTTTATTTCTCCTTTTTTTTTTTTCTATTTCTGTTTCTACTTCTGATTCAAGTTAGTTTTTCAATATTCAAATATTTGTTTGATATATTTACTCCTCTTGATAGGACAAACAAATGAACAAATGAACTTTTTTTGTGTGTGTGGGTGTCAATAGCCTTCTGATCAAGGAAATTATATTTTTGAAGCCATCATACTTTCTCTTTCCTTTTTTATATTTTCTACAACACTTAGCATATGTTAAGCTCACCCTAGACTTGCAATAAATATAAAACTTTTCTGTAGTTTTATATCTATAGATTTAATAACTTAAATAATTATTTTATGAAAATGTTCAATTAGACTGTTGCAAACTATAGATTAAGGAAGGAAGCGAATACTGATCACTTTCTCTTTATTTGAAATGCTGAAACATTCCTTAGTTTTTATCTATATGATTCCATTTATCTATTCATGAAACAAGGTGTAGGAGTATCTGTTTAGTACAGCATTTATCAAACTTTAAGGTACTTATCAACTACCTAGTGATCTAAAATGCAGAATCTGATTCAGTAGGTCTGGAATGGCCTGTAATCTGAATTTCTGTAAGCTCCCAGGGGTGCCCATCCTGCTGGTCTGAGAACCATACTTTGAGTATATACTTTTGCTATATGCTTCAGGCTTCTATCATGCAATTGAAATTTGGTTTGTTTGTATTGTTTATTTGGTTCCAAATTATGCATTTGATACTTTTGTACTTCCATAATGTTTTCTATAAAGACCTCCTTGAAGGGGTATCATCAGAGCTGAGATGTGAAAAGTCCACAAAATTCTCCTGTATCTCTTGATGCTTTCTTTTTTTTATCTAGGTAGATTTACAGAACACTGAGGGGGCTTTTGTGTGTAGGGTTATCCTCAGACATTTCCTGGAGCTTCCCTGGTCTTGGAAGGCACCAGGATCCCTATTGGATCCCTATTGCAGTTATACTTCAGTTACTCCCTTATCACATTATTCCTTGTTTTCTTCACTTACAGTCTTCTTGGAAGCCGTGGACCCTGTAATTACCTATTGTCCTTCCAGCTACTAGTCCAGCTGATTAGCAGAGTCTGAGAAACATTTTCAATGTCAGTGTTCGTCAAGGAGCTTTATTCCCTGAAAGTCTTTACCATCGGTAAAAAGTGCATTTGCCATGGAGCCAGGTATCCTGGGTTAAAATCTCTTGCTGATCTGTAAGTTTTACATGCAAAATTAAGTTTACATGTACTTAAGTTCTACATGCCGTTCAGAGATATTCTGACAGTGTTAAAGAAAATGACCTTTATCATGTTTGTATCCATAATGGGCCATATTACCGTTCTCATGTGTTCAATTGATATTTTTATAAATCCCCTAAGTATCTTGGGAATAGCATAATTATGTTGCATTAATAATTTTTGTGTTAAATGTAAATATTTAAATATCCAGTTTTTATAGAATTATTTAGGCATGTCTTCACTTATCAAAATATTGGTAGCCTCAACAAAAAGGAAAAAGGTGTTCCTCTCTCAAGCTCTGAGAGACAGCTCAAAATGCAGTTGCTGTATATTTATTTTTTATAATATTATTCAACCAATATGACAAGCATTTTCACTCATTTTGCACTTTAACCTTTGCCTTTTTTGTTTCATTGAAATAAATTAAGATTGAATACTGAAAATTATGTTTTAAGAGGGAATTTCTCATCCATAAATTCTTTATAACTGTAAGATAGCAAGTAGACTGTTGGAGATAATATAACAAGACAAGAGGAAAATATAAGCTCATGAAAGATACTTACATGTTTCTAAATTACTAAATCTCCCTTTTAAAAGTGGATTCAATAATTTGATGATGTAAGTATAAATGAATCACTAACATTTGGGTTTGATTTTTCTTACAGTTCATGTGATTGCTGAAAAATGGAATTCTGCCTAATACAATAAATTTTGAATTTTAGCAATCATTTGTGGAGTTATGCATCAGATTTATGCACATTCCTTTAATAATCATATCTGGAAAGTTTATTTACTTGATGTTCTCAAAAGTAAAAACTGAAAGTCACTTTGAGCATAAAGTTGAAGAGATTAACTTGAAAAAAAAAAATGCTTATACATTTACTCAAGCAAAAGGTTAGACAATAAATAGTCAAGCAAATTTCATTTAAAAAAAACTATGCTTTTTTTTTTTTATTTAGCAGGTCATGTTTCTTTTCTTTTTTTTTTTTTAACAGAGATAGAATTTAGTGATTCATCTGTTGCATATAATACCCAGTGCTCATTACATCAAGTGCCCTCCTTAATGCCCACCCCTAGTTACCCCAAACCCCCACTCTCCTCCCCTCCAGCAACCCTCAGTTTGTTTCCTATAGTTAAGAGTCTCTTATGGTTTGTCTTCCTCTGTTTTCATCTTATTTTATTTTTCCTCCCCTTCCCCTATGTTTAGCTGTGTTGCTTCTGAAATTCCACATATGAGTGATATCGTGTATTTGTCTTTCTCTGACTTATTTCGCTTAGTTCCATCCACATCATTGCAAATGGTGAGATTTCATTCTTTTTGATGGCTTGAGTAATATTCCATTGTGTGTGTATATATATACACACATACCACATCTTCTTTATCCATTCATCTGTCAATGGACATCTGGGCTCTTTCCATATTTTGGCTATTATGGACATTAGCAGGTTATTTTTCATGTCACTTTTTTTAAGTCCTGTTTTTTTTGTTTCTTTTTCTTATTTTACTTTATAGTTAGTATGTATTCATTATATAAAAGTATTTCTATTGAAAAGAAGAAAGCATGATCACATGGATTTCTTCCAGCCATTCCAATGTAACCACTATTAATACTTGATTAACATTTTTCTGTTTTTCCATGTATATTTATTTATTTATTTATTTATTTTTAAGATTTTATTTATTTATTTGAGAGAGAGAAAACACCAGCCAAGGGAGGGGCAGAGAAGCAGACTCCCTGCTGAGCAGGGAGCCTGACGTGGGACTCAATCCCAGGACCCTGGGATCATGACCCAAGCTGAAGGCAGACGACCAACCGACTGAGTCACCCAGTTGCCCTTCCATGCATATTTATATCATTGACATTCTGTACAGATATTTTTATTCTGATTATTTTTACTTAACATTTTAACCTAAATATTTTTCCATGTTACTAAACATTCTTTGAAGATGGTTGTTTTTGTTTGCTTTGGTTTTGTTTTTCTTTTAGTGGCTATATAATATATCCCAGAGCTGTACCATATTTTGCTTTTGCATTCCCCTATTGTTGAATTGTTTCTAATTCTCTTATAAATACAGCTATGATGAACATTGTACACAGGAATTTTCTTTGTATATAAAAGCCTTCTCTGTGTTTAGAAGACCCAGAAAAGCATACAAATTACTGGATTAAAGAATAAAAATATTTGTAAACCTCTTGATACAATCATTTTTCTCCAAAAAGATTGCACTAATTTGCGTTCATTTTAGTAGTAGGAATTCTAAACAAATAAGTCATCCTCAATAAAAGGCAAAATGTTTGATCTCATTTTAATTTTTATCTATTTGCTTATAAATCTATTGAGATCTTAGAGGTTTCATTTTTATTTGTAGGAGCTCTTATAAGGAATTAATCCTTTGTTTTCTTTCTATTTACTCTCTCATGTTAAAAGAAGTTTTTGGGGTGCCTGGATGGCTCCATTGGTTAAGTGGCTGACTCTTGATTTTGGCTCAGGTCACGATCTCAGGGTCTTGGAATCAAGCTCTGTGTGGGGCTCTGCACTCAGTGGGGAGTCTGCTTGAGGACTCTCTTCCTCTCCCTCCCCCTTAGCCCCTCCCCCTGCTTACAAGCTCTCTCTCTTTCTCTCTAAAATAAATAAATCTTAAAAAATTTTTTTCAAGGATAAAGAATGGGAATTTGTACTTTTTTGACTATGAAGGAGAAAAGATCTAAGAACAGAGAATGTCTTTCTATTATTCAGGTTTTTAAAGTTTTTTCAATAATGTTTTATGGTTTTCAGAGAATAAGTTTTGTACTTCTATTGGTAAATTTATTCTTAAGTATTTTATTGTTTTTTTTAATGCTGTTGTTCATGGAACTGCTTTCTTAATTTTATTTTCAAATTGTTCATTGCTAGTGTACAGAAATACAATTGATTTTTATATATTCATCTTGCACACTCACAGTGTAGTTCAACATGTTCCTCTATCTTCTGTGATTCCTACAAACTGGCAGCTGGATTAAAAGTCTTTTTTTTGTTTTTTTGTTATTAAAAGTCTTAATCAGACTTGGGTTCCTTCTCTTTGGCCAGGTTGTGTTCTTCTATCAGAAGACACATACTGTTTGGTTTTTGCTCTCTGTTGTTGTTAACAACCATTGATGCTTAGTGCCTAGAACTGCTAACCTCAATTTGGCTTAAAATAAATGTGATATTCTAATTATATCACTTCTTTTTAATTTGTTAGCTGTGTGATTTTGTAAAGAATAACTTCTTGATTCTTTCCCTTTATGTAAGTTTTTAAGATGATGAACTACTTCACTGTCATTCTCAGAAGGTGACTAGTTGGTTTACTTTTAAAATACTGTTATAAACCCATGAATTTAAATGTTATTAATATGCTTCAATGCACTGCAGTTCTCCATACTGAAGCTTCAACTGTTCCATATTTGGTCAGTGGGAGCCTCTTCAAATTGGCTCTTTTGTCCTTTTAACATGACCCTTGCATTTGATAGCTTCCTTATTATCCAGTAAGACAAGGTACTGTTGGCTCAACTAGTACATTTCTTGCACTGAAATCGGTCATTTCCCAAGAGGTTCTGGTTTCTTTCACTTGGAAATGTTATTTCACGATCACAGTCTGGACACTCAGATGCTTATTGCTCATGGGTTGGTTATTATAGATTATTTCTAGGCTTTTTTAGTAGACAAAAATATAAAATATTACATGTGTACATACACACTGAATTATTTATTTACATTTAAAGATTAAACATGTTGTGGTTTTATAATGGCATTTCCTCTTACTATGATTTTATAAGTGCTTCCCCCCACACACATACCCCCACCCCAGCCCTACCAAGAGTAGGACAGTTAAACACAGTTTATTTCCCATGGTGATCTCTGCTCTAATCATCTGAGTCTCCTCTGGCCTGCTGTTTTTATTTATGCCCCTTAAGTTCTCATATTGTTTCTTTCAAGCTCCCAACTGGATTAGACTGAAAGTATGAAAACATGAGGATAGATGTTTTTAGGAAGTTCCCATTTGTATAACAGCAAAACTGTCTTTAAATTAGAATTTAAAACACTATAAATTAATACTATAAGTGCGTAGAGTCTAGATACTTTGAGATAAACTTATTTTACTATTGAACATTTGTTTTATTCAAAGAATTCTAAATTTGTTTCCATTATATATAGTACTCTGATTTGGGAGTGTCTCAAAAATAGTTATATAGTCTTTGAAAACACAACTTTAAAATGTACAATGATGTAATATATTAAGAAATAAGACAATTTTTTGAGCAGCATAGATAATTTCCATCTACCTGGCACATGATTTTTTGCTTTTGTTTGTAAAGTTTTTTGATGTACTGTTTTGCTGATTTCATTTCGTTGCCTGTCTATGTTCTATTCTAGCTCACAGAGTTTCCTTTAGGGCAGTTATATTGAATTCTTTGTCGGTAATAAGATCTCCATTTCCTTAGGGCCAGTTACTGGGACTTTATTTTGTTCCTTTGGTGGTATCATGTTTCCCTGATTCTTTGTGATCTTTGTAGCCTTGTGTTGGTATCTGCTCATTTGAAAAAGAAACACCTCTTCCAGGCTTTGCAGACTGGGTTTGGCAGGGAAAACCGTTCACCAGTCAGCTCAGCCAGAGATTGAGTGGGCTGGCTGATGGGGTCCACCAGTGGGCAGGCCAGGTGCCAGGGATTGCAGCAAAGTCCGTTGCTCTCTTTGCTCTTCCTTCCCCCATGGGAGAGCTTCTGGGCCAATGGGATCTCTTGATACTGCATCCTGAGGGGGTAATGCAGGTACAGGGAAACTGTTCTTCTTACTGTTTCCAGGGCATCTTTGTTCATTTCTGTGTTCCACCTATATGCTATTACCTCTCATCTGGATTCCAAAGTTCTCATGAAGGTATTTTCTACTGTGGAGAATTGTTAAATGAGTGTTTATGTGGGCATATTAGGGTGAGAACCTCCTATTCTGTCATCTTGCTCCTACTACTTCTCAACATTTTCTTTTTTTTTTTTTTGGTTCTTCTTTTGATGAAAGACACTTTGGCCTGGGCCTGTCTCAGATACATGAGATATTTATTTTTATTTATGAGTTTTTATTTTTTGTAGTTGTATTTTTTGTTTGTTTAGCTCAACTAAACATAGAAAATTGATCTATGTTTATTCAAAAGGTAAGTTTATGAAATGAAGCTGTTTGTTTCCATTTGTGCAAAACCTAACCCAGTAATTAATAATAGATGAAAAAAAGCCATTCTCTTTTGCATTAAAATTTTTCAGATAGCCCTTTTAGTATTTTGATCCCACTAAAGATTCCCTATTGAAACAAGTCACGCTAAATATTCTGCCGAACAATCATCTTCATGATTATGTTGATAAATCTATGGTTAAGTCCTCACTCCCTCATTTTTCCTCCAAGGAATGTTAAGATCCTAAAAATTACTGTACACTGGTGATGTGTGTACTTCAATTTCTCACATAATGTGGGCTATTTTGAATGATTTGTTGAAACTACCAGCATATTTTCATAGTAAATATGTGTCGTGGAGTGGAATCAAAATTTATAGGGCATAGCCAAACTGCATCACACGAATTAGTTATATCCTCCTTCTTTTCCTCCCCCTTTTTTGAACACTGAGAGTAGCATTATGGGATGTTTTAAAGATAAAGTATGGCTAACTAGCAAAGTATAGAGTCTGCAAGTAACATGTTTGAAATTTCCATTTCCAAAGTTCTTTTAACCCTTCTTAAACCAATTTGCCTATTTCAGAGTATTATACCTGTTATGATTATGATTTCAAAGGACATGCCTTTATGTGATTTGGTGCATAAAAATTGTACCAAATAAATATTCTTGACGTTTCCCTGGGGATATTTAAGATAGATCATTTTTCTTAACTGCTAGCTTGTTAAACAACAGGATGTTACTGGAAACTTAGGTGGAGCCTCTGATTCTCACCATTTTAAAATAGGGTGAATAGTTAAGAAATTTGGCCACTTATCTTTTTTAGTTCATGGTCTCTTCATTTGCCAAATCAATAGGAATGTAAGCCTGCTGTGTTTATTTTGGATAGGGAAGTTCTACTTCACTCAGGAGCTCACATGTATGATCTTCCTTGGACAAGAAAGTATGCTGAACTGCTATCAAACCCTTTCTTCTCTGTGTCTCAAGCGAGAAGAAAAGTTGCCTTCTTGTTCTTAGCTCTTACTTGTCACAGAGAGGGGAAAAAAAAACAATTTGCATCCTAAGGTAATCTAAAAAAAAAAAGCCTTTGACTGTATATGCATTGGTATATGTCTAAATATGAAGATATTAAAATTGTCACAGGAAGCTTACAGATAATAAAGAAGGAAAACCATCATTCAAAGGAAAATTGATCTTTGAATCTACAGGTAGATCTTAACGAAAGCACTACCTTTTTTTATTCTTGGATAGCAAAGCTTTCTTATAATCATCAAAATAATCTCACTCAAGAGCCTACTCATCTTTTTATGTGCTTTTTTTATGCTTGTGAATAAATTTTTAACAAGATTTCACTTGTGAAAAGACTAGATTTTTTTAAAAAAGATTTTATTTATTTATTTGACAGAGACAGAGACAGCAAGAGAGGGAACACAAGCAGGGGGAGTGGGATAGGGAGAAGCAGACTCCCTGCTGAGCAGGGAGCCCCATGTGGGGCTCGATCCCAGGACCCTGGGATCATGACCTGAGCCGAAGGCAGACGCTTAACTGACTGAACCACTCAGGCGCCACCCCCCCCTTTTTTAAGAAAGTTTATTTTCAGACTAAATCAAGATTATGACTGTTTCCTATAACCATTTAGTATCTTTAAAATTTCATAACACATATTGCCTCCTTTTAAGAGTGACAAATTTAGCCATCAAAACCAGAATAATAGAACTATCGAGGTGTCTTTTACACCCATAAGACTACTAGACTACATCAATAATTTTCTCTTTTACACTATGAAAGGAAAAATGCTAGAAATAATTGTGTCTATATATGAGGATCATGCCATAATTTTAATTAGCTCAGCACTACTGTCAAAACTGTTCGGTTAGCTAAGCCCAAGATATAAGAACTGACAAATCAAAAAGAGAAGCTAATTTTCTCTACAGTAATTTTATGCAAAATGAATATGTTTTAGTGTATTTGCCCTTTTTAGGAAGAATGGAAACAGTCAAGTTTATGTGCATAGACTGCCACAGTAACTATCAATAAGTTGATTATCAAGAGAGTTAGTTTCTAGGTTTAAAATAGCTTGTCAGTTGGTGACAATCATGGCACACATCTTATAGGATAAAGTAAAAGACCCTAGAGTCAGTGACCTCACTGTCCATAATATGTTCTTATTCTCAGGGTACTCATTTACTAAATTGTTAAAAAAATTAATTTGTATGAAACTTCAGTGGGGGACTTTACTCTTCTCCATTCTTATTTTGTTCATTATTATAATAAAATAACCAGAGTCTTTTAGTCTTGTAATCTAAAAGTGCTCTCTGCTTCTTCCTCCCACTTGCCTCAAGTCCCCCACCACAAGGCTCGAAGTATCGTGGAAGAAACATCAAATGAGTGATGACTTCAGTAAAGGACTTCCCCACACATTCTTAACCATTGATTCTATATGACACAGCCTTAGGCATGTGGGGGTCGTCGTCCTGGGAGCAAGATGCCTGTCAAATAAGATTTCTAACACTCCTAATATAGATGCAGAGGACTTTGTGTCAGTATAGTAGAAAATAACTCAAGATCAAATGAATTAGAATGAATTACCTCAGACTGAATGAGAGAGAAATGTAATTTTGCTTAATGTTTTATTTTTTAAATAAAAATATGAGAACATTTACCTTTCTTTGTGATCTATCAATTTTAATAGGTTATCCTATTACAACCTGGAATAAATTGACTCCTTAGAATTCAGTAAAAGTCCTAAAAATTAAAAACGTAATATACAAAATAATACATAATTGGAAAAATTTAAGAAAGAGGATTTTCTAAAAATCAAAGGCACACTATTGGCCCTATTGACAGAAGAGCTCAGAACGATGGTTAAATATTAGGCAAAATGCCTTTAATGTGTTCTGTTGCTCTTTATTACATTGTGGTTATTTGCATAGTTTCAATAAAAATCTTATTTAATGAGGCATGGTAAGTCTACTATTGAAGAACAAAGCATATTTTTTCTCATATGGAAATGATGCCGAAATGTAGTTTTTGGTAACTGCTCTATCATTTATGGATTCCTAGACTTACAGGTAGGAAAAAGAGTCACTTTCTGGAAGGATAGATGTCCCGGAGATCTTAGAGAAACAGAAATAATTCTACATTTGTAAGTACTGCAGGCAAAATTTACTAGGGATACATTGCATTGGATTTTTCTGAACCCTAGCCTTGAAATACATTGTTACAAAAGCAATAAAAGTACTTCTGGCAAATAACAGTGATAACTATGGCCCTCAGAGCTTTACGAAGTCTCCAGAGAGAAATCAAATATGAAGCCCTAATTTCATATGGCTTTAGTTATGCTAACCATGTTAACAAGGATATTTTTTTTTTTTTAAAGATTTTATTTATTTGAGAGAGAGAGCACATGAGAGGGGGGAGGGTCAGAGGGAGAAGCAGACTCCCTGCTGAGCAGGGAGCCCGATGCGGGACTCGATCCAGGGACTCCAGGATCACGACCTGAGCCGAAGGCAGTCGCCTAACCAACTGAGCCACCCAGGTGCCCTAACAAGGATATTTTTTAAGGATATTTTTATTAATTACAGTAACAAAAGCCAAGTAAACAAAGCATCAAATTATTGATACTGAATTAGAAAATAGCTAAACAAATGTATATGGCCAAAACTTCACTTATGTGGGAGTGTAATTTGACCAGAAGCAGGGACTGAGAAGCAAAATGACACTTTGCCCTGCTGGCATTTTGACTCAGCATCTCACATAACAGAAAAAAAGCAATTTATATCCTTAGATGAACTTTATTTATTTATTTATTTTTAAATATTTTATTTATTTGTTTGACAGAGACAGACACAGCGAGAGAGGGAACACAAGCAGGGGGAGTGGGAGAGGGAGAAGCAGGCTTCCCGCGGAGCAGGGAGCCCGATGCGGGGCTCGATCCCAGGACCCTGGGATCATGACCTGCGCCGAAGGCAGACGCTTAACGACTGAGCCACCCAGGTGCCCCCTTAGATGAACTTTAAAAAGCAAAAACATGGTAAGCCTGGGTGGCTCAGTTGGTTAAACATCTGACGATTTCAGCATAGGTCATGATCCCTGAGATCATGTTCTGTGTCCGGTCATTGTTCTGTGTCCAGTCATTACTAAGTGAGATCGAGCTCCAGGACAGGCTCTGTGCTGGGTGTAGAGCCTGCTTAAGATTCTCTCTCTCCCCCTCTCCCTCGGCCCACCCCTCACTTGTGTGCTCTCTAAATAAATACATAAATAAGAAATAAAAAGCAAAAACATTCTGTAGAGCACTAGTCTCTAAATAAGTGAAGCCTTGAGCCGTTTCTGTAAGTGGTAACTCCTTGACTTTTGAAATCCTGATGACTATAAATATGTGATCTTTGGTGCTTGCAGGGATGAAAATCAAGTGAGCAAACTGCTATTTTCCCATCTGGAACAGACTATAACTTAGGTCATTTGTTTGATTTTTGGTTTTTACTTTAAGTACCTTCTATGTTTGTTATTTGGTTGAGTTATTCTGAAGTCATTTTTGCAAAAACATTGCAAGAGGAAAAAATTATTATTTTTGTTAAGGCTTGTGCCGCTCTGAGTTTTCTTTTCACAGAGGCCGTGTGGTGAACGGCACACTATCACTGGCAGACAGAGCACGAACTAAACAAGTTATCTCCTAAAACTAAAATGTTTTACTGTGACTGTGACTCCATTTTGTTTAGTTTAACAAATCTCCTATGTACCTTCGAGTGGATCATTTACTCATTTCTAGGTTTTTCCACTGAATTTGGTTCAGTAAAATTACTGGCTAAAAATAGACACTTGGCTCAAATAAGTTTCTTAACAAATGTTAGATCCCTCCCTTTTCTGTCCTCAGTGGTAATGAATATTCACTTTGTGATCTTGCTGTGAAACCATTTTCTTTAACAGCATAGTTTTCAATTTTCCAAGATATGTTTCCAAAATAGCTTGTTTTTGGTTGTACAGAAAGGGAGACAGTAGGAAGAATGAGATATCACAGATGATTTTCTCATCCCTTATGAGCACTAAATCTTTGAGAGTAATATTAGTATACTCTGGATTCAAAAGCAAAATTAAAACCTATCTTTTCCTGGGAAGAAAGGATAAGTTTTGGTACTACACTGCCTCTCAGTGGTTCATTTAATATTTAGTTCAATCACAAAATGTTTCATAAAATAAATCTAAAATTTGCAAACAGCCTTTTCAATACTTTGAGTTCATTGAGTTCCTAAAGTAACAATAATGTAAATTATCTGGTCTCATGTGTGTATATTGTCACTAATTGAACAGCCAGAAGCCATGATGTATTATAAGGAGAATTTAATGGTCTGCTTTCCCTGAAGCAGGAATGAATGAGTCTATATGCAAAAGAGGGATTGACATAATATGAAAGAGAGAGTCAAGCCAGGCTGAGTACAAGGGCATGATTAGATTGGAAAAATCTCACCTTTGAACATTCATTGTTCTGTGTCCAGTCATTACTAAGTTTTGTTTGTTTTTAATCTATATTTTGGTGCCCTAACAGTAAATCCTAAAAATTAGAGAGCTAAAAGTTTACTTTGAAGCTTCTCTCTGTTAAGTTGGCTACATTCAAATTTAATTGAGAATGTGTGTGTATGTCTATGAACAGGGGACTATGCCAGGAACTTCTAGTAGGACAGAGGCAAATACAGTTTAGTTTCAGTTATCAAGGAATTCATCATTTATTACAACAAAGGGAATACTTCATGTTTTTCCTTTTGACATTACCTAACATTTGTTGAATAAGCAAAACTGTCAACTCTTCTCCTTTTTATAGTGTAATTTATAATTCTCTGAAAGATGTTCTGCTAAGAATAGTGATAAGAATGTGGAAAAAACAGGTTTCAAAATTCTATGGGTTGCTCTCTATGGGGTAAGTACCAAGTGTAGTACCTGATTGAGGTTTTTAAGAAATGCTTGTGTGTTTAAATTGATCTATGATCTTGTAGGCATAATTTACTCAAGATTGTCATTGGTTAGAAGTTTCCAAACAAACTTAAGTGAACTGAATGCTTGCAATAGTGTTGAAAGTATCATCTTATTCAAATTTTTACAATTTCACTTTCATAAAAGTTCTAGAAAAATAATAAGTTAGCCAGAATACCTCTTTTCAGTTGAGTTCAGTATCAATAACAGTTTAAAAATCTTGTTTCAAGTCCTTTGTGGGAAGTGCAGTCCAGTCCTCCTAAGGATCCTATTTCCACGGGAAGCACCAACTAGCTGAGTTTTTCTTTTACTTTGATAGCCATCAATGATCAGAAGCACTCGAATGGGTCCTTGTCGGGGCAGTGGCAGCCCATCTTTTCTCTGGAACATCTTCATGTAGATGAAATCTTTTGGTCAGTAGGAGCAGGAGACTTCTTCCAGGGGGTCACTGCAGGTGTTTATGACTTTGTTTCAGGCTTTCTAGCTAGCAAGGAGATGCCTTTTAAAGTATTGGAATGATTGTAAGAGGATTTGGTTAAATTAGGCACAGGACATGGTCTCAGGCCAAAATCCATAGGCTTGCCAAATATGAGTTCACTGTGAGAGACTCTCTGCTTGCTTGTAGATACGGGTTGCTCTAATTTTTAATAAGGCTGATTGATGGTAGAGTTGTAGGTTCTCCTATCATAGGAGGTTGCAGAATCTTTGCCAATGATTTGTTTTAGGTTTTGATTTATTCACTCTACTTGTCCAGAGGACTGAGAATTATAGGAATCTGCAAACATTTGTATAATTCCTGGACAACAGTAGAAATAAATGACTTCCTAGACCTAATATCCTCCGGTGTGCCCAAAGTGGGGAGAGGTTTTACCACTGTATCTGAATATATTCAGACTACCACTGCCTGAGCTGTTCAGATATCATACACGCTGTAACTCGACAAAATCTTCTACTCTTCATGGGCCTTAATTCTATAAAATCCAACTGGTTCCTGGAAATTTGGTTTAGGGAAAACTTCCTGTGTTTACTTTGGAAGTGGCCTGTATTCTGCTGATAAATAGCACATCTCTGTAATATTTTAAGTCATTTCATCTGTTTATTAGGCATAGTAAAATCTAGGGTCTTTAAAGTCTCTCTTAAATTTAAATGATTTTGTTGATGATACAATACTAACCAAACAAATAGGGACTTGGGCACGGGAATTATTTTGTTATGTAATTCCCATAATCCAGTCAAATTTCTTTTAGCACCTTTTATAGCCTCTTTGTCCATTTTCCTTTGTGAAACATATTTTTGAAAATGAAGAAAAATTTCTTATAGTATCAGAAAATGGGGCTTCTAAGTTTGGAGTCTGCTATGGGTTAATAGCAGCTTTTGAAACTCTTGTCAGCACAATCATTGCCTTTAGAAATATTGTCCTTCTGCCCTGTGTGAGCTCCCCAATAAATCACTGATAATTTGAGTAGGCAGTTGTTAAGCCTCTGACAAAGCACTATCAATTTTCTATGAGGTATTTAGGTTCCCATCAAAATAAAAAAATCCTCTATTTAAAAGAATTTACCCTGTTGCATGACAGATACCAAACGTATATACTGCAAACTTTTGGCACACAGGGAAAAGAGGTCCTTAAAATGAGTAATACCAGGTGGTGAGAAAGGCATGTGAGGAACCCTGGAGTCCTGCGTAGCTTCTCAGTGATATCAGCTTTGCTGGCACTCCAAATAGGAAGGTGTGGTTTTCCTGGTATTAAGGCAAAAATCTTCATTATATGGCACTTTGGTTTCCTTCCTGTGTTGACATTCATCGGCTTAATACCTTGTTCTCTTCTGTTTCCCAGGTGCTGGTCCCTTTGGGCTGCCTCTAGAATCCCCTCGTGACCACCCAACTGAGACCCACTCCTTCTTGAAACGGTCAGTGGTCCCAGTTATCTCCCCTCCTCTTGATATAATCACAATCTCCTGTTTTCAGAGTAGCCAATCTTAGCACTAATTTCGATGATCTTAATAATAGCATCAGTGCTTTACTATGTATTAATTTGTGTTATCTGGTTAAAATAATTCATACTCATTCTCTACATATCTTTCCCCATTCTTTGAAATACAAGATGAAGCAAACATTAACTGCATGATGCCTGCTGTGAAAATTTTGTCTTAATTTCTTAATTTGAATTATTTGGACCATATCTCTTGAAGCTTTATTATTATCCCACTTATCTCTATAGAAAGCAGTCATGGTTTAACCTGTTACCATTTGTGTATCTGTCACATGCATGTATTATTTAGAGTCTTCTTGGCTTTTCTTCTCTTTTATTCTTGCCAATTGTCCTGGTCCTCTCTGTCACTGATCTCTGCTTGCCCTAGTTTCCACCCACTGTTATTGTTGGTAGATTTTAGCCTTTACCCTGCTTAGTCTCCTTAGACATTAATTAATTCATTAATGTTTACTAAATGCCTAGTACAAGCAAAATACTGTTTATTTGAAAGAGCAGGTCTAGAAACAAATAAGCAATTTACAATTAGAATGACCAAAAGTCCTGGTTTTCGCGGACCAGTCTTGGCTTATGCCCATTTTCTTGGTGTGATTAACCATTTTTACTCAAAAAATTGTCCCTGTTTTGATAAGATTTAACAACACTCTGTTGTATTTCTATTAGGCTTTTGTATTTCTCCTTCTCAGAATTAGATTTTATTCCTATACACGATACCTGATTGGAGAAAATTTTAGTACTGATTCCATTCATAGTTGGAAGTCCCCTGTGTTTTTTGGTGTCATGATCTTGATGTGTACATTGATCAACACAGGACATGTTCAGTTCACTGTAGCTCTGAAGAGTCTCCAGGTAAGCAAATCTGGGGAGAAAGTCTACCCCTGAATGGCAGGAACAAGAGTGACATTTAGGCCTGTTGCTTTTGCTATCTTCTCCCAAAAATATGGATATAGGTTTGTGATAGGGATTTATCCTCCCCAGATGAACAAAACTATCATGTAATGCTCTCAAAAACAAGAAATCAGAAACGTACATGAAAACTTCCTAATATTATTGGTCATTAGGGAAGTTAATGAGATAACAATATACATGTAGTAAACTGTCTAGTTTTATTTCTTGTTTGTTTGTAAAGGACAATCTTGGTTTCACTAGTTTCAATGGGTGTGACAGAATTCTGGAATAGCAAAAGCCAGGTGGGGCAGCACTTTATCATCATAGAAAAGGTGAATATACTTTACTGAAGAGCAATGTCACTTCGGGGCTTTGACCTATAGCCAATTAATAGTAATGGTCAATAGACCACTGAGTTCTAAGGGACAAAATCTGTGGGTAGCTCGTAGGGGTTTTCTTGATTATGTATTTGCCTCGTTTCAGAAAAGATAAAGGTGAACAGAAGATTGATATCAGCTGCTCCAATCCCTGATCCAATATTGTTAGCGTAACTACTTTTTAGATTCAGAGCTATATATTGAAGGAGAGACTGAGTCAATTTTAGGAAGGTCCCTGAAGTGCCGCAGCTATTGTATGTATTGAGTAAAAATTCTTCTAGCCCTTGTCCAAAGGGATATATGCCCACTACCTGAATAACTGCTCTGAGGGAAGGAAAATATTCACATATTTCATCAGATGTTTGGTATAGATTCTGAACCCACACACATACCTGAGGACCCAAAGCACCATCACGACATCCCCTTCCCCTGCTTATCCCCCCATTAGAGCAAGAGAGCATAGAAATTAGATAATTGATGTTTTGGGTCAAGTCGATCTTGCAGTGAATTTAATGGATTCACTTACTCCCATTGCTTTCTCTTTCTTTCTTGAATGTATAATGTATAATAAAGATGAACATTGCTAGCAGGTGGTTTTTTGACCTATAGAATGAACGGTAATTGTCATAGGAAATTCTCATCTTTGAGACAATGGGAAAACAAGAGCTTAGCTGCCCAAATGGGAAAAAGATCAGGGCCAATGAGGAAAAGGAAGTGCTGGGTAAAGCAGAGGAGATGGAAAGCACACAAAACTATTAATATTTTGGTTATTTAAAAAATATATGTTCACTTCTATTGACTTTACTATTTCACACATGTTGATTATCTTTATTCCTCAAATGTTTCAGAACAGTGATACTGCTACTTTATAACTAATACAAAGAAGGAGAAGAAAGCAGGCTTTCAATGAGAAATTATGTGGTGGGGGAAAAAATAAAGAAGTGACAATAGCAGATTCTGCTGCAAACTTAGTAGGAAAATCTGGGAGCAGCACCAATTTGATGAAAAATTATAGGATAAGAACTCCAAAACTAACCTTAGGAAAGCAAAACTCAGAAAGATGAGTACACCAAATTCCAGGAAGGTGTGGACTATACCAGCTTTTGATCACCTTTGTAATCTTTTGCCTAATGTAGAACTTAGTACAATATAGGCATACAATAATTATTTGCTTATAGAATAATTGATTTTCATATGGTGAAACTCTAAGATGCACTGAATGTCCAGCATATGGTAGGCACTGAATAAATATTTCAGAATTAGATGAATGAATGATGGAGCTTGGACAAGAATGCTCTATTTTCTCATCCAAAGCTCAATTCACAGCACTAAGCAATGGTTTTTGACTGTTAATGTTTCATTTCAATGGTATTAGCCTGAAGTTGACTAGATCTTAGGAGACAGATTTTTTTTAACCTCTTCTCACTAAATTTGCAACAAACCAATCATATAGTTAGACTTCTTGGTTTATTCAGTGCTCTATTTATATTCTCAAAAACAAAGAAGTGTTGCCTGGGCTCCTGTCCCAGGGTGAAAGGCCTCTGCGAGAGGCACTAATTACCTGTTAATGATGCAGACTTGATTTGCACTCCGTTTCAAAGAGTCTGTATAATTGCAGAAGCAGTTACTACTGTCACTGTCAGCCTTGGAACTGAACAGTAGGTCCAGGTTACTAAGATGATGATATTACCTACGAGGATTCCACTTTTGACCTGCTACTCAGTGTTCGTTATACATGGAGTAGTATCAAACTAATCACTGTGCAGAGAGATTGGAGAAAAGAATATCACAGGTGCAAAGCTGAGTGCTTTGGACTGACTTGTATTCTCTTTGATTATAATGTTTATGCATTCATGCCAGATAACATTGCAGAATGCTGGAGATTGGTGGCCATAGATCTCATTTCAATACTAGTGCACTTGTGATAAGGTTCCTTGCCCCCTTAGGCATGGAAGTCCCTGCTGACCACAGATGAGCACATGCAGACTTTATAATGATTTGCATTTTGAAAGAGTCTCTTTGAGGATAAATCTGGCAAATTACATGTGTTTCCCTGACGTTGTGCAGTAGAGGGCAACAGAATCCTTGCTCCCTCTGGTGCATAAAGATGTGTAGAAAGACAGCAGACACTGGGGCAAGCATAAAGGAAATGCCTAAGGGGGAAGTTTGTGAATTGTTAAATATCTTTATTATGCTTGAAGTTTCCTTAATATTCTCCTACAACTTATATGTGTAGATTACTTCTATTTTATTCTGCTTGATTATTTGTTTAGTGTCCTTCCGATTCAATATCTTCCTCTTGTTCCTGAATTTCATTCAAAGTAGATACCCATAAAAGGGAAATAGGGCAAGGAATAATGTTTTTGAGCTCCTTTGATGTTCCGAGTTTTTTATGTATCTCACTTCCTTTTCCACTATTCTTTCAATATATTCGAAAGTTTATAGAGGAAGAAGCTAAGATTCAGAAGAGGTCACAAACTAGAAAGTGAACCTATGTCCTTTCTGCCAAAGCATGCTAATTCCTGGGGGGTTTTGGTTTTTATGATAGTGATGACAGGAGGTGGCGGTGGACGGTTGATGCCATTTGAGGGTAGGGATCAGCACCTGCAGGTAAAGCAGGGAGTGTGGTGTGCTGGTAAACACTGAATGACTGGCTTTCCAAGAAAAGCCCTGACTTGTAGTATTGGCTGGCTCAGTGCTGTAAATACTACAATCCTGGCTGATTGTAAATGATCGATGTGATGTAGCTGAGCACAAAGTTGGGAAGAGATGTGCAGTAGCCCACCATTATGTATTTTTTCCACAATGTAGATACTAGAGACATAAATACCGCATGTGCATAGATAATAGTAAATATAATAAAACAAATTAGGAAGTGATCAATTTTGAGTATTTATTACCTTATTTTTAATATAATTTAATTGTAAGTTTATGTATTTTTTGTAATGGCTGTATTTAACAAATGGCTTGTGAAAGAGCTGAACATTTAATAATCATTTCTTGACAGCCGTTATGAGCTGGTTCCTTTACCTACTGTTCTGCTTCCTATAAAGTTGACAATGTATCAATCAGATTCATTAGGTACCTCCTGCTGAAAGCCCCATGTCTGCTGAGTCCCTTTTTTTTCTAATCACTTTTAGTGCCTTACATTCTCCCTACCCATAGTTTTCACTGAGGCTGCTACACCTTGATTTAAAGGGGAGTGAAGGAAGAAGTGGATAAGAAGTGACGTTCTCACAGAGAAACCAGTAGGCTATCTTTCATGATTATCTCATATGCCCTTAAACTTCAGAGGGATTGATAGTTACTTTTTTTTCTTTTTCTTTTTTTTTTAAAGATTTTATTTATTTATTTGACAGAGAGAGAGTACAAGTAGGCAGAGCGGCAGGCAGAGGGAGAGGGAGAAGCAGGATCCTCACTGAGCAGAGAGCCCAACGTGGGGCTCGATCCCAGGACCCTGGGATCATGACCTGAGCCGAAGGCAGACACTTAACGACTGAGCCACCCAGGCGACCCAACTTTTTTTTTTTTTCTTGAGAGAGAAGAGAGAGAGAGAGAGAGAGCGCACAAGCAGGGGGAGCGGCAGGCAGAGGGAGAAGCAGGCTCCTCAGACTCGATCCCAAGACCCGGGGATCATGACCTGAGCCGAAGGCAGACGCTTAACTGGCTGAAACACACAGGCGTCCCAATAGTTACTTATAAATTTTTTTAAAAAGATTATTTTTTTAGAGCAGTTTTAGGTTCATAGCAAAATTAGAAGGAAGATAAGAGATATCCCATACACCCCCTGCCCCCAAACATGCATAGCCTCCCCATTAACAGCATTTCCTTTCAGAGTGGTACCTTTGGTATGGTTGGTGAACCTACGCTGACACATAATTGTTGCCGAAAGTCCACAGTTGATGTTAGGGTTCACTCTTGGTGTTGCACATTCTATGGGTTTGGACAAATGGATAGGACCTGTACCCATCATTATAATATCATACAGAGTATTTTCACTGCCCTAAAACTCCTCTGTGCTGTGTCTATTCATTCCCTCCCAACACCTCCACCCCAACTCCTGGCAATCACTGATATTTTTTCCCCACCATGTCTGAGTTGTAAAGCTAAAATAGGACTTTAAGTATGTAGAATAGTAAAGGGTGTGAAATCATCCACACATTTATTTAGTAAACTAGAAACGTATATAAAACTTTGGGTTGGAATTGGAGGGAGAACCTGTTCAGGGCTGAAGGGATGTCCTTGATTTCTTAACTACAACAATCTCCTAAAGGCTATACAAATACAAGGGTCAGTTTATGGAACAACTCCGAATTGCACAAAACCCCATTAGGAAGGAGAAATGGCCAGCATAGAAGGATGTGGGCTGTGGGCTGTGGGGGCAGCCAGTCTGCCACAGGGATGGCTGGGCTGGGGGCTGTATCTCAGGCCCTGGACCTGTAGGTAAGAGCAGGCTGGGAAGAAGTCTAGAGGCAGAGGTTAGTGCATTCACTAAGAGCCCTGCTTTCCAGGCCAGTCTCTAGGATGTTGATACTTTCCTCAGACAAGGCAATCACTGACATTTTTACTGTCTCCATCCTTTTTCCAGAATGTCATACAGTTGGAATCACATAATACATAGCTTTTTCAGATTGGTTTCTTTCACTTAGTAATATGAATTCAGGTTTCTTCCATGTCTTTTCATGGTTTGATAGCTCACTTCTCTTTAGTGTTGAATAATATTCCATTGTCTGGATGTAGCACAGTTTATTTAGCCATTCATCTACTAAAGTACATCTTGTTTGCTTTCAAGATTTGACAATTATGAATAAGGCTGCTGTAAAGATCTGTGTGCAGGTTTTTGTGTGCACATAAGTTTTTAACTTCTTTGGGTAAATTACCAAAGAATGTAAGTACTGGATTGCATGGTAAGGATATGCTTAGTTTTCCATCTGTTTATTTCTGATAGAGAGGTATTTAAGTCTCCAACTATGATAGTAGATTCATCTACTTCTCTTTGCCATTCTGTAGGTTTTTGCCTCATGTAATTGGATGCTGTTGTTAGGTGCATACATGTTAAGGATTTTATGTTTTCTTGGAGAATTGGCCCCTTTATCATTATATAATGCCTTTTTTTTTTTTTATCCCTGATAACTTTTCTTGCTTTGATGTCTGCTCTGTCTGAAATTAATATAGCTACTCCTTTTTTTTTTTTAAATGTTTGAATGGTGTATTTTTCCCCATCCACTTACTTTTAATTTGTATGTCTTTATCTTTAAAGTGGTTTTTTGTAGACAATATATAATTGAGTCTGTTTTTTGGATCCATTCTGACAATCTCAGTCTTTTAATACATGCAGTTAGACACTGATATTCAAAGCAAATATTGATATAGTTAATGTCTACCATATTTGGTACTATTTTCTATTTGTTGCCCTTATTTTGTTCTTGTTTGTTTCATACTCCTTTTCTGCCTTTGTGGTTTTGAGGATTTTATATAATTTCACTTTCTGTATTTTCTTAGCATATTAGTTATGCTTCTACTTTTTAACTGTTTTTAGTGGTCTCTCTAGAGTTTGCAATATACATTTACAACTAATTAAAATCCACTTTCAGATAACACTGTACTTCTTCACAGGTTGCGTGAGTACCTTATAAAACAAAACAATCCTAATTTCTCCCTCTTGTCCTTTGTATCATTGCTGTCATTCATTTCACTTATATATGAGCATTCATAAGAGTATATATACATAAGATATATTTATATATAAGCATACATAATTGAATACATTGTTGCTATTATTATTTTGAGCAGGTTGTAAACTGTTAGATCAATCAAGAACAAGAAAAACAAAAGTTTTTGTTTTACTTTCACTTATTTCTTCTTTGAAGCTTTTCCTTTCTTCAGGTGGAACTGATCTATATTTTCCTTCTCTTCAAAGAACTTCTTTCAGCCTTTCTTGCAAGTCAGGTCTATTGGCAATAAATTCTCTCAATTTTTATTTCTCTGAGGAAGTCTTTATTTTACCACTTTTGAAGAATAATTTTACAGGCTGCAAAATTTTAGGGTGGTGGTTTTTTTCTCTCAAAACTTTAAATATTTCATGCCATTCTCTTCCTACCTGCATGGTTTCTTTTTACCTAGATCTGAAGAGAAGTCAGAAGTAATTCCCATCGTTTTCCTCTGTAGGTAAGGTATTTTTTTCCTCTGGCTTCTTTGGGGAATTTTTTTAAATGCTTGGTTTTCTGTAGTTTGAAAATGATATGCCAGGAGGAATTCTGGGGGCATTTCTCCTGATTGATATTCTTTGATCTATGGTTTGGTGTCTGACATTAACTTGGGGGGAAATTCTCATTGTTTTAAATATTTTCTGAGGTTTAATTCATTATCAATATTGGTCTCAGAATATACAAATCTAAAATTCTACTTTTATTTTCTTAATTAAAAAATATACTTAACTCCCCTTCTAAAATTATTTAATTTTTGTGTTTTTTTATGTGCACAGGACTTTCTAAAAGTAGAAACAAGAAAAGAAGAAAATTAATTTGAGAATTGGTTTAGTCATTGAGTGGCTTTTGCTTATTAAGGACAAAATACAATTTTTTTTCTGACACAATGGGATTATAGCAGCAACATTGTGACTCCAGGAGAGAAATTATATCTTTTAATATGTCAGAAAATAAAAAGTAACCACAGTTCCTGAAAAATATTCATAAGGATGCAATGACAGGGGCACCTGGGTGGCTCAGATGGTTAAGTGTCTGCCTTTGGCTCAGGGCAGTGTCTGCCTTTGGCTCAGGTCATGATCCCAGGGTCTGGGATTGAGCTCCGCATTGGGCTCCCTGCTCAGCGGGGAGTCTACTTCTCCCTCTGCCCCTCCCCCTCACTCAAGCTCTCTCTCTCTCTCTCTCTCTCAAATGAATAAATAAAATCTTTTTAAAAAAGGATGCAATGACACATTTAATTTATACAGTACTCCCCCCTTATCCACTGCATATACATCCCAAGATCCCCCTGGATGCCTGAAACTGTGGGTAGTACCAAACCCTACATATGCTATGATTTTTATTCTATATATACATACCTATGAAAATTTAATTTATAAATTAGGCCCAATAAGAGATTATCAACAATAATTTAATAATAAAAATAGAATAGTCATATACTGTAACAAAAGTTATGTGAATGTAGTTTTCTCTCTCTCAAAATATTGTGCTGTACTCATTCTTCCTCTGATGATGCGAGATGATAAAATGCTTATGTGATGAAGTAAAGTGAGATGAGTGACATAGGTAGTGTGACATAGCATTAGGCTACTATGAACTTTTGATGAACATCAGAAAGAGGGTCAGTTGACCACAGGTAACTAAAACCATGGAAAGAAAGGCTGCAGATGAGAGTAACTACTATGGACTGACTTTGTCAGAAGATACAGTAAGGACTTTGGATCCAATCAGTGGAAACTAATCCCTGTGTGACTTAGTTTCGTTACCTGAGAAGAAAATGGGAACATGTTCCCACCCCATACATTGATTGTATCTAGTAGATTGTATTGGTTGCAAGCAATAGAATGTGACTATGGCTAGTTTAAAGGAAAAAGTAATAGTAGATCTTGTAGGACTTAGGGAATAGCACAGAACTGAAAGGAAAGCCAAAGTACCACACTTTAAAATGTATGTGAGCTGGTAAAGTTCCAGAATGCTAAAGCAATAAGCACTCAGTAGCAGTAACTAGAGTGACTTCCAGGATATAGCTGTGGGGATAAATCAGTTTCAAACATTCTTGTACTTTGTATTTCTGTCTCAGGTCCAAATCCCAGTGAATGAGCACCTGATTGAACACTTGGGTTACTTTCCCATCTATTGACTGAAGGAGGGCAGCCTCTTTATCAACAGCCCTGTTAAAGGTCCCATCCAAGGGCGGAGAGTCGGGGGAGGGAGTGGTAGTTCCCTAAATCAAACCAGGGCACTGTTACCAACAAAATGTTCCCATGGGAGAATCTTTGGCTCCAAGTGCCAATGTGACACATGGCTTCTTTGAGGCCACATAGCATATCATTCACATTCATTATACCTCATTCCCTTTTTGTAATCTCAGGCATTCTTCACAGTAAAAGTCAAGTTCTTTTTTCTCTGAAAAGCCTTTTCTGATTTATCTTGTCTTCCTTAATCTGTCTTTCTTTTTTTAATTCCAAGGTGCTCTTTCACAAAATTTAGAAGTTAATTGTATGTTTTTTAAAGCAGATAGAATGCTGAAACACCTAAAAAATGGTGTTAGATCCAGCTTTGCCATTTCCTAGCTGTGCAAATTTGTTCAGTCAAACTTTCTGGGCTTCAGTTTTCTTATCTCTAAAGCAGAAGGGTTACATAATTTTTAATACTCTGTAAAATCCTAACAAGGTAATATACAAAAATGTAAAATAAGTATGGTGTAACTTATAAGTGTCCACAAAATTTTTAAAATTTCCTTTTTGTGGGTACTCAGCAATGGCATATCACATGATGCTAAAAAGCCTGGGCAGAAATAGTAAGAGGAACTTTGTATCAGTGACAAAAGTATGGGAATCATCCTTTTTCTAGTTTTTTTTTTTTTCCAGGAAAGAAATGAACACTTTTTACTGAAAAATAGAAAATTCAACCTTTTAATTAACACAATAATTTTCAAAAATTTGAATAAAATTGAAGGACTAAATAATGAAAGGAAATTTTTGAAAATAAGCCTACTAAGAAAATAAAGCAGAATTATAAAATCTGTTATTTTCAGGTAGCGTACAATTAAAAAATAATTAGGCCAGGTATAAAAGAAACTGCCAGTATAGTGATGGTTTTTGAATGAAGTTACTCTTATTCTAAAACTAATTATTTAAGATTCCTTCAAAGACAATAATAAGGTACTACTTTATGCAGTGATGTCTCTACAGCTTTATTTGGAATTAATATTCATAAAATATATTTTTAAATTTCATTTCTTTCTTTTTCATATGCATTTACCATATTTTTGGTTTGTATTGTTCTCTGACCATTTTTGTTTTTTTGTTTTGTTTTGTTTTGAAAGCATGAGCCTTATAATTGAGCATTGGGATAGCAGGCAATATAATGGAGTCAGGAAAAAAGAAGTAATTTTGGGAAAAGAAAGCTATTACATTTAGCTTCCCAAAGGAAGCTTAGAGTTCTATTAATCAGACAGTTAAAAGTATTAAAGGCAATTTTCTGGAACCATTAAGGGGCCTTGCAATTAGGACTATCCCCATCTGTTAGGTGACCTTCTCTGTGTCACTGTCCCTCCCCCAAGAGGGGATTCTTGTGCTGTGGCTGCTGCTTTGCCAGCTATCCCAGTGTCCATAATGTGCAACCGGGGTAAAGGGTTGCTGCTGCCTCTTTGAGCCACTCCTGATCCTCCATCCTGGTTTGCTGTTGGTGGAAAAAAACTTTGATGTTCTTCCTGTGCTGCCAACAAGATTTAAAGCTAGTTTTACTCAAAGAAATGGCCTTCATAGACCCACCTTCATACTGTTCTTTCTCTCTATGTTCTGGAAAAATTGCTTTTGAGGACAGTTCAGTTGTCCGTACTCAACTGGAGTTCTCTTTCATGGCTCTGACACCAGTTCTGGCCTGGGACAAAGCATTCCCTGATTTACTAGAAGAGTTTAACTGTGGCACCAGTTTTAAAGAACACAGCTGCTTCCTTTCTGAAAGACTGTCAGATGTGCGATGTTCTAGAAATACCACAGACTTCACAGGCAGCTGGCTGTGTCTAATGCACTGGACACTATCACAAGACTCCAGCTAGGTTCTGTGCCAGGTATCTTCTGACTTGCCTTATGGTTGGAGCCAGCTAGTAATTTCCATCGCTGCTCCTCAGGTTCCCAGTGGCTCAGGTTAGGTCAAATTGAAGCCTCCTTGGATAGCCCTCCCATGTGAACAATGGCCACTCATGGTTCCCACATATCTCTGAAGAGTTTGGTATCCATCCTCAGATAAGTCTGAACACTAAGCAGCACTATTTGGTGACTAATGTACATCTCATGTGTGTCCGGAGGAAAGAAATTCTCACCATCTCAGCAAACTAGCTTCAGCAGTTTGGCACAGGAAAGAACAATAGTGGTCCAATACATCATGATAACAAAGGTACTTTAGCCTGTTCATTTTTCTTTTCTACCAATTTTGTTTTTAATAATTGTATAGTCTGATATTGCTTCTAGGTTTCTTTGGTTTAAAGTTTTTTTTTAACCCCTACTAGAATAAAAGTTTACTCACTTTTTCCCCCTCAACATTTGCTAAGGATTAGATCAAACACCTAACTTCCATCTTTATTTCAAAATGATTTGGCAAGGGAAGAAATTAAACACATGAGCTCTACATACCTCTGAAGCAGCAGAATCTGTCTGAGAAGTGTGTAAATAAAGTCTCTTTGGCCTCTCTCTGTGTATCCACTGAGTTTCTTCCCAATAGTTTTTGAAATTGAAGTTGATGGCTGATCTTCTTAGTTCAAATAATCATCTGCTTGAGGTTGCTAGGGAGAGATGTGGGGCCCAGGAGGTCTTCTGCCAGAAAACTTTGTCTTTGTGCATTTTCATGTAAACTTTGGGATCTCTGTCATGTTGGGAGAATGTAGGGGAGGTGGTTGGTTTCCATTTCCTCTTCGTCTTCTGAGAGCTATAAACCTTCTGGTTTCCATTGCCTCTTGGATTTCACTTTGTTTCCCTCCTTTGGAAGTAGCCAGTAGCTGTGGTGAGAGTTTAACTTAGAGACACATCCTCCAATTATTAAGCTTTTTGTTTAGAGCAGCAGCAGGTAGATCCATGTGTCCAGAATCCGTTGTTGCAGACGCTGTTCTGTACCTGAGACTACTGATCCGGTTTGTTTCCGTCTTGCAATCTGTAGGGCTAGGGGGAAAGTAAGGGGAATGTATAGAAGCTCTACTTGCCCAATAGCTAAGGATAAGCCTTTCTTCTCTGAAAGAAAAAAAAAAAAAGGCTCTAAATGCAATGCCCTGCCTTTCAAACTCATGGATATTAAAGTGTTTTTTTTTTTTTTTTCCTATGACTAATGCCACTTAATTCTTACCACACTGTAGTCTCTCTCAAGAAGGGAAGTTATTATATATTATTTTTGGGTGTGTGAATTCAGTTTGTATTTGGAATATATATGAAATTAGGAATTCATCCTTAGCTTCTATGATCATGATATTCTATTATTATATTTCTTTGAAATGGGGCCCTGGTCCCATATATACATATGTGTACATAAATTCATAATTTTAGTTAGAAAATCTACAAAATTA
This sequence comes from Phoca vitulina, assembly GCF_004348235.1. NCBI lineage: Eukaryota > Metazoa > Chordata > Mammalia > Carnivora > Phocidae > Phoca > Phoca vitulina. Next base: position 6,915,868 of record NW_022589713.1, on the reverse strand, counting down.
GTTTAGTGTTAGAGTTATGATAATTTCCATGTACTTGAAAGACATCATCAAAATTATACAAATATTAATAAGTATTATACTACTTTTTGTAGCTTTATGCTATAGCTAATCTATGTTTGGAGTGAAATTTATTAATCCTGTATTTTGGCAACCTCTGACTCACCTACCATTATAGCTTTCACAGGTAGTGTAATCCTGAAATTAAAAAAAAAAATTAAGGAATGAGCTTGAATTTATCCTGACTCACACGCAAGTTGTACTTAGATGCCACTTCACCAAGAAAATTAGCATGTTCCATCTGACAAGTGATTTGGCAATAAAACTAGTTGACTAAGGAAGAAATACTTCCCAAGCAATTGGAGAAACACCCAACATATGCTATGAAAAAACACCCAACTTCTTTAATGGAGCGCTTTATTTCCTTAGAAGTATAGAAAGAGGGGCACCAGGGTGGCTCAGTTTGTTAAGCAAGTGTCTGCCTTTGACTTAGGTCATGATCTCAGGGTCCTGGGATTGAGCCCCGGGTCAGGCTCCATGCTTAGCCGGAAGCCTGCTTCTCCCTCTCCACCCCCTCTCCACCCCGCCCTCCATCCTTCACCCTCCATCCCCAAACCCCTGCTCATGCTTTCTCTTATTATCTCTCTCTCTGAAATAAAATCTTAAAAAAAGCATATAGAAAGTTATAGTTACAGTGAACCAACCCTTGGAAAATATAGTTATTCATTTCCAGGACTTACTGTGTTTTTGTTGTTGTTGTTGTTTTAAGATTTTATTTGACAGAGAGATAGAGAGCACAAGTAGGCAGAGCAACAGGCAGAGGGAGAGGGAGAAGTAGGCTCTCTGCTGAGCAGGGAGCCTGACGTGGGGCTCGATCCCAGGACCCTGGATCATGACCTGAGCCGAAGGCAGTCGCTTAACCAACTGAGCCACCCAGGCGCCCCTCCAGGACTTACTGTTAATAGGATATCACTTTTGGGTGCCTGGGTGGCTCATTAAGCTCAGATCATGATCCTGGGGTCCTGGGATCGAGTCCTGCATCTGGCTCCCTGCTCAGCGGGGAGTCTGCTTCTCCCTCTGCGCCCCCCTCCCGCACGTGTGTGGGCTCTCTCAAATAAATAAATAAAAGCTTTAAAAAAAATAGGGTATCACTTTAGTTAACCAATGATTCCCAGCTACAGAGTTTGACATCGACCTACTTTCTCACCTGCCAATATGATTTCAAAATAGCTATTGGCCTTAGGTTAAAAGCCTTCAAAATGTGGGAGTTCTAGGTTAAAAGCCTTCAAAATGTGGGAGTTCAGGTTGCCATGAGCACATAGAATTGAATTTTATGGAATTCTGATATTCATAGTATTACCTTTCCATTTCCACCTAAGCCCAGGATAAAAGATAAATACATTACTAGGCTAGATGAAAATTTATAACTATATAATATGTACATGTAGCTCAGTATTTAGTGGATTGTAATTCAAAGGTTAATTTATGATGTCTGGGAGTATAGTGGAAAGAATTATAAAATTAATGTTGGCCAAACTAGGTTTGAATAAGAGCTATAACAATTATTGTATTCCTTGGGAAAATTATATTTCTGATCTTATATCCTTCATCTATAAAATGAAGACAACTGTGTGTATTCTTTCTCTTAGTTTTAATTCATTCTGATGGAATAGATGTTAATATAGGCCAACTGTATTAAGAGAATAAGTGAAATGATTATACTTTTCGGGAAGTGGCAAGGATGGAAATGAGTGGGAAAGTGTAAGTTAAATGAAAATTATAAGGACATTTGTATGTAGTGAGAGAAAACTGTATTCTCTTGCATACTTTTAATTCAACTTGGGTTCATGGAATAGTCTGATGTACTTAAGTTAGTTTGTGATAGCATATTTCATCAGCTTTAATGCAAACAAGATTTGATTTAAAATGTGTTGGTTTCTTGTGGGAGTCTGATTTCCTCTTGCAACATCAGCTGTAAGAATATGAGTGTCCTGCGGGAACTGCCATGTACAGATGATTATTTTAAGAATGTTTCTTAGTCGTGACAGTAATCATTGTTATTGTATTACTTAGAATCTCTGGACTGTGATATCACTCAAGAATGGGAGTTAGTTGCTGATCTTTACTGGGGCTACAATGACATCTTAACAATATTGAGTATTCTAGTAAATAAACATGGTATATTTCTCCATTTATTTGGTTATTCTTGATTATTTTCATCAGTGTTTAATAGTTTTCAGTAGAAGTTTCAATATATATCCTGAACACATTTTTAAAATTTTTTATTGAACACATTTAGTTAAATTTATACTGAAGTATTTAAGCTTTTGCTGCTACTGTAAGGACATTTTTTCAAATTTCAAATTCCAATCGTTTATTGCTATTATATAGAAGATGGACTTTTTTTTAAAAAAAAGATTTTATTTATTTACTTGACAGAGAGAGAGCACAAGCCGGGGGATTGGCAGGCAGAGGGAGAGGGAGAAACAAACTCCCCACTAGGCAGGGAGCCCAATGTGGGGCTCAATCCCAGGACCCTGGGATCATGACCTGAGCTGAAGGCAGACACTTAACCAACTGAGCCACCCAGGTGCCCTGAAGATTGACTTTTATACATTGATTTTGTAGTCTTTGACCTTGCTAAGTTTCACTTATTCTTGGGAGATTTTAAAAAAATGATTCTTTTCAATTTTCTATGTAGACAATAATGTTGTGTGTGAATAGAGACAATTTCACTTTTACCTTTCCAATTTGATGCCTTTTATTTCTTTTTCTCATCTTATTGCAATAACAAAACTCCAGGTACAATGATGAATAGTTATGAGAGAGAACATCTTTGTCTTATTCCAAATTTTAGGGGGGAGTAATTTGGTCTTTCACCATTAAGTTAGCTGTATAGAGTTGTTAGAGGTCTTTTTATCAGATTAAGGAAGTTTCCTTCAATTCCTTTACTGAATGTTCTTATCATTAATCAATGTTGAATTATGTCAAATGCATTTTCTGTGCCTTATTTAATCACCTGTTTTTTTCTTTATCATTTATTAATATAATGAATTACATTGATTGATTTTTAAATGTTGAACCAGGCTTACCTTCTTGGAGTGAACCTGCTTAGTTGAGATATATTATCTTTTCTGTATTTTTCTAGATCATAATTCTAGATCATAATATTTTGTTTAGAATTTTTGTATCTAAGTTTCTGAGGGTTGTTGGTCTCTAGTTTACTTGTTTCTGTAATGTCTTTGTAGGATAGGATAATGTTGGCTGCATAAAATGAATTTGGAACTGTTCCCTCCTTGTTATGGGTTGAATTGTACCCCACCCCACCCACAATTCATACATTGAAGTCCTAACCCTCAGTACCTCAGTGTGACCTTATTTGGACATAAAAATCTTCACAGAGTTAGTCAGGTTAAAGTGAGGCTATTAGGGTGGGCTCTAATCCAATATGCTGGTAGCCTTATAAAAAAGAGGTATTTGGACATGGAGATACGCATACAGAGGTAAGGTAATGTGAAGATATAGGACAAAACTATGTGAACCGGCAGATGGCCATCTGTAATCCAAAGTGAGAGGACTGGAACTCAAAGCTCAGGAGGAACCAACCCTGCCAATATTGTGAACTTATATCTTTCACTACTACAAGACAATGAATTTCTGTTGTTTAAGCCACCTAGTTTGTGGTACTTTTTAATGGCAGCCCTAGTAAGTAGATATATTTTTCTAGTATTTATATATTGTGTCAAATTCTTTCCTTTGATTTCAGGAATGAGGCAAGATTGTCTACTATTGCCATTTGTATTCAACATTTTACTGAGAGTCAAAGCTAAAAAGTGTAGTAAGTCAAGAAAACTAAATAAAAATAATATGAATTAAGAAAGGAAATAACACTTTTTAAATAATATGATTATTATAAAAAAATTCAAAAGGATCTTCTGATGACATAATATAATAATTTAAAGCTGGTAATAAAAATCAGTTGCATTTTCCTTACCCAAACAAAAAGGCTATCATTTTAATAGTGACAGGAAATATAATTTCTTATATACCTTATAAAGATATCCAAAAATAAATGTAACAACAATAAAAATCTAAAACTGAACTCTATGGGAAAAGTAATTAAATATTACTGACTGAAAGACATTAAATAATCCTAAATAAATGAAGAGGTATACCATGTTCATGGATTAGAAGACCTAATATCATAGAGTTGTCAGTATAACTCAAAATAACTTATGATTTCAATGAAATTACATGTAAGATTTCAGTACCTATGATGAAACTTGACAATCTGTTTCCAAATTTAAATGGAAGACAGAGGGTTAAGACTGAAAAAGATTATGTTATGTAGTTATGAACAAGTTTTGGAGATTTTCCTGAGCTATTAAGACAAATGAAGCTATGTTAATGAAAAAAGAGTGATATTGATTTGAGGTTAGACATACAGACCCATATGGGGAAAAGAGTTGAGAGTACAGAAAAGAATTGAAAGTATGAAATATGACAGTGTAGAAATAACAGATAAGTAGCAAAAATATTTACTATATGGTGTAGGGCTAATAACATTTCTATATTAAAAGTTATAGAATATAAATTTATAAAAATTTAATATAAATTTAAAAATATAAAAATTTTGAAAATTGGACCCATGATTCACACTATATATAAAATCCATTTTTAGATGAATTAATGTAAGTGAAATTACAACTTCAAGAAATAATTATAGAATATTTTTAGGGCATCTAGGTGGATTTCTGAGACAAGGCATAAAATACATAAATCAAGGAAAAAAGATTGAAACTTTTTTTTAAAGCAAAAGATACTATATAAAATAAAAAAAGATGAGCCACAGGGTGGGACCCTGTAATGGTAATTCATATAACAAAGAAATAATTCACATTTTAAATATGTGAAACAAAATCACAAATCTCAGATATATACTAGACTCAAATTTACCCATGTGTTTAAAAAAGTTTCTTATTTAAAAAGGTTATATTTTGACTAGAGTACATTGGTGTTTAAGGATTAAAGTAGGAAATAGTGAGGACTTGTATTTTAGTCATTTCCTTCCCTCTTATTGATGAAATCAACATCTCATGTTAAAGACAGTAGTAAATATCAGCAGTTTTAATATTTGAACAAAATTAAAAATCCACCTGTTAGTAGAGACTTTGTTTCCATTCTAAAATGCATTATCTATATAGGTTTCATATAGGCCTTAAGGAACTCTCAACCTAAGACTATGTGTACTACTACTTCTAACTGTAAGGTCTTTTAACTCAAATGGAGAGCTTCAATGTCCCTCCTCCCCTACTGACCACAAAAAAATTTTCTGAGCCTGTAACTTTGACGTGTTATCGAATTAAAGTGGGATTTCTACTTCCACTAATAGTGAACCAAGTAATAAAACAAACCCTTTGGTTGCAAACGTTGGAAAAACAACATATGGTATTTAAAACAAACAAACAAACAAACAAACAAAACCTACCTGAAGGAATTGTGGAGTCAACATGGCATTGACAAATTTCAAGGCCAATATCCAGGTAAAGAAGAAACCCAATAGTAACCTGAAAATTGCTCTTTTCCCCTAGAGCTCATTCTACTTGAGCTCATTCTGAGAGGCTGGGAGGCTGAGCAGATCTTTTGCATTGCTCATGGGTGTAAAAAGACAAAAATTGAAGCCCATATTTTGTTACGAAGGTGCGGCGCTTGTGGGAATCCCGAAAGTTTGGTTTGGGACCCCTTGAGTAAATATGACCTACAGTGGTTCCAATAGGTATTGAAACTCACAATTTTTTCTCAATTGGTATACTTGGATTAAGGTGATTGAGGAATTTATCAGAATGAAAGTGAAGAGGAACAGAACATGATCCTAAGTCTCAAAATTATTTCGAGTTTTTCCAGTACAGTGTCAGATACTCAGAAATGAAATGTATGCCCGGGCACATGAAGACGCAATGTCACTTGATAAAAATCCAAAGGAAACAGAGACCATAGAAACGGATCCATAGGAATCCAGATAATATCAGAGACAGCTTTAAAATTTTCTATGCTTTGTTCAGAGATACAAAGGCACAATTCAGAAAAATTGACACATAACTGGAAATTATTTAAAAAGTAGAAATTCTGGAGCTGCAAATAACATAAAACACAGAGATGAATTTATTTATAGTGAGAAATAAATTTTGACAGAAAATAAGGAACTTAGCATTTCTTGCCCATATCACTGAGAAAATGAGATCTGTGCCTGCTGCATAAGCAAGTACGGTACTGTGCTTTTGGTACTGTACTGGAAGTCTCTACTGCTTTAGGAGGGAACACAAAAGGATAAAGTGGTCAATCCTTCTTGTGAGGGTTCAAAAAGGCAACATGGAGATAGGTGAGGTTTGAGCTGAGAAATTAAAAGCTATTCCACAGGGGAGAGAGAAATGTGACAAAAGTTCCAGTGGCCTTATGTGGTTGATGCCTTAGGGAACCTTCAGTAGTTGAGGCTGGCCTGGGTTATAGAGTCAAGAGAGGTCTCCATTAAGGCCAGACACATATAATGCCCTGCTCTGATATTTGTACTTATCATGGAGAAAATTGGGAGAATATTATTTATTATATACTTGTTTGAGAACACATGTCTGTCTCAGAAAAGCTGCCAAATCTGCATGGATATTTGTTTAACACAGTTTCCATGTGATGGAAATGTCACAGAGAAGATATAATAAGCATACTGCCCTGAATGGTTTTCATGCTGCCTCATTTACTCACAAACCAAAAGAAAAAAACTGTCTACATGTTCCAGAAAACTCTTGACCTTCTCATTTTCAGTGAGAAAAACAAGTTAATTGTTAATACAGCTGAAGAACAATGATGCAGGGAGCTCCTGAGTGAGTTGGAGAAAATGTTCACATTTTGGGGACCTGGGAGAAGCTGGGATGAGTTTTAAACCTTCTGTAAGTTTTGCATGGGATCTTTTTTCCCTTCACTTATTAACAATGTTATTTACAGGGATGTGTGTCATTGCCAGAATAAAAAAATCACAGACATCAGACCTGAATCTAAAGAATGGCAAAAAAAGTTTGTGAATGTTGTCCTTTCTCTACCTCTACATTCCTCTTTCCAGCTCCCCAGGTGCTGGTGCCCTTTGATTGCCCTCTGGCAGGCACCAGAAAAATCCCAGTTGGGGGACATACTTCAAAGTAACTGATTGGCACTCCTCAAAACTGTCAAAGTCATCAAAGACAAAGTCTGAGAAACTATCATTGCCAAGAAAAGCCTAAGAAGACATAATTAGCAAATAGAATCTTGTGTAGGATCCTAGAACAGAAAAGAGGCATTAGGTAAAAAAAAATAAGAAAATCTGAATAAACTATGAACTTCAGTTAGTCATGTTTCAACATTGGTTCATGAATTTTTAATAAACCATACTAACAGAAGATATTAGTAAAAGGGGTTACTGGGTGTGGGATATATGAGAACTTTCTGTACCATTTTTTTCAGTTTTTCTGTAAATCTAAAGCTCTAAAATTAAGTTTTAAAATAAAAGAGTGATGGAGTAAGGACCTTGGCAAATACCGCCCCCCAACGATAAAACTGCAAAAGTCATCAAAAAGAACCATAAACCAAAATGAAAAAAGTAACGTATCGAGTGTCAGGCTTTGGAAAGTCTCATTCTCCTCTCATTTCATTGAGTAATACAAGATGAAATTTAAAGCCATCCACAGAGCAGTGCTGCGAACAGCTCCTGGAATATGGTCTGGCAGAGGATGGGCTCAATTGTACTGCTTCTTCATCTCACACAACTGATCTGTCCTTAAACTGAACACTGATGAACTGAGAGACATGTGTCATTGCCAGAATAAGAGAAAATCCAGACACACACCAGAGTCTAGCTGCAAAGTGGAACAGAATCTTTGTGTATTCTCTCTTGATCTGCACCCTCACTCCCCAGCTGCTTGTGCCCTTAGACTGCTCTCTGGAGACGTGAAGTCCCCCACACTGATTATCTACTAAGACCTGTGCCTCATGAAGGACCCCGTACTCCCTGGTTTCTTCTTTTCTTGGTGTCAGCTGCAATACATGATATTTCTAAAATGACAATAAGTAACAATCCCTCAATGCTTACTATGTGCCAGGCAAACATGTATAATATGATTAGAGTGATTCAGTCATCATGTAACATATATTTTACCCTCTTTCTAAATAAAACATATTTGGTTATTCTCTGACTTTCTTAGGTCAGAGATGAGAGCGTGTTACCATGATAATGTTTTATAACTGCTTGTGAGTGCATTAGTTATAACACTAACTGCTGTTGTAACTGCCGATGGGCATATTTGTAGCTGGTATAACAAATTACCACAAACTTAGCGGCTTAAAACAACACAAATTTGTTACATTACAGTTCTGTAGATCTGAAGACTGAAATGGGCCTCACTGGGCTGAAATCAGTGTTGGTACAGATGCATTCTTCACTGGAATCTCTAGGGGAGAGTCTGTTTTCCTGCCTTTTCTACTTTCTAAAAGTTGACTGTGTCCTTTGGCTTCACAGTACATCACTCTGATAGTGATTCTGCTGTTAGAGACCCTTGTGATTATATTGAAACCACTCAGATATTCCAGGATAATCTCCCTATTTTAGGTGAGCTGACTAGCAACCTTAATTCCTCTTTTTGTGTCGTATAACGTGTTCATAGGTTCCAAGGCTTGGGAACATGAACATCTTTGGAGGGTCATTTTTCTGCCTACCACAGTAGTTCATTCCAAATTCCAAATTTATTCCAAATTTGAGAGAATGAGCCTTAACCATTTCGTGTCCAAGTTTTGAAAGTTTTCAGACACCTACATGTAATTTCCTTAACTATATACATTGGCCCTTTCGTTTCTACATATCTGCAGCTGCAATTTAGCCTCATAAAATCACTCTCTTTTCCTCTCTCTCTAATGAGTAAGGTGGTTTCAAGACAGGAAATTTGTTTACTCTAACTTCTATTTCCCTTCTTGGCCCTTCTCATCAATGGCCTCTCCTAGTGTTTATTCCAAATGCTAATGCAGTGGGTAGATTTAATATGGTCCATGCCTTTGTGCCTTTAGGCACTAGTGAATTAGACATTTTAAAATTCATTTTAAAATATTAAGCACATACTATATACAAAGTACTAAACATTTAGGAGTTACAAAAAAAAAAAAATCTTAACGATGCCTTCCATCAATGTGTTTACTGCCCATCTGGAAAGATACACAAAACATGGTGAAAGTGTTATGATTCCATAAATGGCAGGAGTGTCAGTTGCCAGAACTGTAAAAAATTATGAATATTATTATTATTATTATTATTATTTTTTAAATATTTATTTGTCAGAGAGAGCACAAGCAGGGGGAGCGGCAGGCAGAGGGAGAAGCAGACTCCCCGCTGAGCAGGGAGCCCGATGCGGGACTCGATCCCAGGACCCTGGGATCATGACCTGAGCTGAAGGCAGACGCTCAACCGACTGAGCCACCCAGGCGTCCCTGAATATTATTATTAATAGTGCTTGTTTCACTCTCAAAAGTGCTCTGGTTTAAATGACAAATTATGTGGCCTAAGTCAATCTAAATTCCAAGCAATAATATATGACTATGCCTCATTGCCATTCTTGCAATGAATTGTTATCAAAAGTTTTATTCTTTACCAACATAACGGGTGATACATGGTTTTTATTATAAATTTAATTACATTAAATATATTCCTCTTTTAATTCAGTGTGATCATTCTTTCATGTATTTTAAAACCAGTTTTATTTTTTGATGGATATTTCATCTTTTTCTCACCAATTTTTGGTAGTTCGATATGTAATACATAAGTTAGAGTTTTGTTTATGATATAAATAGCATCACATTTTTACTTCGGTTTTCGCAGGTTTTTTTAAAGATTTTATTTATTTGAGAGAGAGACAGCGTGAGAGAGAGAGCGTGCGCGCATGCACGAGCAGGGGGGAGGGGCAGAAAGAGAGGGAGAAGCAGACTCCCCACTGAGCGGGGAGCCTGATGGGGGCTCGATCCCAGGACCCTGGGATCATGACCTGAGCCAAAGGCAGACACTTAACTGACTCAGCCACCCAGGTGCCCCAGCAGTTTTTTTTTTTTTTAAGTAGTATTTAAAAATTTTGTTTATGTGCGTGTATTTGTTAGGTTCAGCTGTGGTTGACAGAAAACCTATAGTCTGTCTTCATGATACCAATTTTTTTTTTAAGTTTTCATTTTAATTCCAGTTAACATACAGTATTACATTAGTTTCAGATGTACAACAGAGTTATTCAACACTTCCATACATCACCTGGTGCTCATCATGACAAGTGCACCCTTTAATCCCCCTCATCTATTTCACCCATCACCCCCAGCCACATCCCCTCTGGTAACCATCAGTTTGTTCTTTATAGTTATGAGTCTGCTTCTTGGCTTCTCTCTCTCTTTTTCCCTTTGTTCTTTGTTTTATTTCTTAAATTCCACCTATAAGTGAAATACAGTATTTGTCTTTCAATTTGGCTTAGTATTATACTGTCTAGCTCCATCCTTGTCGTTGCAAATGGCAAGATTTCATTCTTTTTTTATGGCTGAATAATATTCCATTGTGTGTGTGTGTGTGTGTGTGTGTGTGTGTGTACATATTTTCTTAAAATTTTTTATTTAAATTTAGTAAATATATACTGTATTATTAGTTTCAAGGGTAGAGTTCAGTGATTCATCAGTTGCATATAACACCTGGTGCTCATTATATCAAGTGCCCTCCCTAATGCCCATCACCCAGTTACCCCATCCCCCCACCTACCTCCCCTCCAGCAACCCTCCATTTGTTTCCTAGAGTTAAGAGTCTCTTATGGTTTGCCTCCCTCTCTGTTTTCATCTTATTTTATTTTTCCTTCTCTTCCCCATATGCTCATTTATTTTTCAAATTCCACATATGAGTGAAATTATATGGTATTTGTCTTTCTCTGACGTATTTCACTTAGCATAATATGCTTTTGTTCCATCCACATCATTGCAAAGGGCAAGATTTCATTCTTTTTGATGGCTGAGTAATATTCCATTACACCCCCCCCACACACACATCTTCTTTATCCATTCATCTGTTGTTGGACATCTAGGCTCTTTCCATAGTTTGGCTATTGTGGACATTGCTGCTATTAACATTAGGGTGTATGTGCCCCTTTGAATCACTATGTTTGTATCCTTTGGATAAATATCTAATAGTGCAATTGCTGGGTTATAGGGTAGTTCTATTTTTAACTTTCTGAGGAACCTCCATACTATTTTCCAGAGTGGCTGCACCAGTTTGCATTCCCACCAACAGTGTAAGAGAGTTCCCCTTTCTCCACATCCTCACCAACATTGTTGTTTTCTGACTTGTTTGTTTTAGCCATTCTGACTGGTGTGAGGTGGTATCTCATTGTGGTTTTGATTTGTATTTCCCTGATGATGAGTGATGTTGAGCACTTTTTCATGTGTCTCTTAGCCATTTGTATGTCTTCTTTGGAGAAATGTCTGTTCATGTCTTCTGCCTATTTCATGACTGGTCTTTGGTTTGGGGATCAAGGTAATGGTGGCCTCATAAAACGAGTTTGGAAGTTTTCCTTCCATTTCTATTTTTTGGAACAGTTTCAGAAGAATAGGTATTAATTTTTCTTTAAATGTTGTGTAGAATTCCCCTGGGGAGCCATCTGGCCCTGGACTCTTGTTTGTTTGGAGATTTTTGATTACTGATTCAATTTCTTTACTGGTTATGGGTCTGTTCAGGTTTTCTATTTCTTCCTATTTCAGTTGTGGTAGTTTATATGTTGCTAGGAATTTATTCATTTCTTTCAGATTGCCTAATTTGTTGGCGTATAAATGCTCATAATATTCTCTTTTAATTATTTGTATTTCTTTGGTGTTGGTTGTGATCTCTCCTCTTTCATTCATGATTTTATTTATTTGGGTCCTTTCTCTCTTCTTTTTGATAAGTCTGGTTAGGGGTTTATCAATCTTGTTAATTCTCTCAAAGAACCAGCTCCTAGTTTTGTTGATCTGTTCTACTGTTTTTTTGTTTTTTGTTTTTTTCTATAACATTGATTTCTGTTTTAATGTTTATTATTTCTCTTCTTCTGCTGGATTTAGGCTTTATTTGCTATTCTTTTTCCAGCTTCTTTTAGTGTAGCTTTAGGATGTATATTTGAGACTTTTCTTGCTTCTTGACGAAGGCCTGTATTACTATACACTTCCCTCTTAGGACTGCCTTTGCTGCATCCCAAAGATTTTGAACTGTTGTGTTTTCATTTTCATTTGCTTCCATGTATTTTTTTAAATTCTTTAATTTCCTGGTTGACCCATTCATTCTTTAGTAGGATGTTTTTTAAACTCCATGTATTTGTGGTTCTTCCAAATTTCTTCTTGTGATTGACTTCAAGTTTCATATCATTGTGGTCTGAAAATATGCATGGTATGATCTCAATCTTTTTGTACTTGTTGAGACTGATTTGTGATCCAATGTGTGATCTATTCTGGAGAATGTTCCATGTGAACTCCAAAAGAATGTGTATTCTGCTGCTTTAGGATGAAATGAATGCTCTGATTATATCTGTTAAGTCCATCTGGTCTAGTGTGTCATTCAAAGCCCTTGTTTCCTTGTTGATCTTCTGCTTAGATGATCTGTCCATTGCTGTGAGGGGGTGTTAGAGTCCCCTATTATTATTGTATTATTATCAATGAATTTCTTTAATTTTGTTATTAATTGGTTTATATATTTGGCTGCTCCCAAGTTAGGGTCATAAATATTTACAATTATTAGATCTTCTTGTTGCATAGACAGCTATATTATGACATAGTGCTCTTCTTTATCTCTTATTACAGTCTTTGGTTTAAAGTCTAGTTTGTCTTATATAAGGATGGCTACTCCAGCTTTCTTTTAATGCCCATTACATGATAGAGAGTTCTCTATCCCCTCACTTTCAATCTGGAGGTCCTTCGGGTCTCAAATGAGTCTCTTGTAAGCAGCATATTGATGGGTCTTGTTTTTTATCCATTCTGATACCCTCTGTCTTTTGATTGGAGCATTTAGTCCATTTACATTCAGAGTAATTATTGAGAGATATGAATTTAGTGTCATTGTATTACCTGTAAAGTCACTGTTCCTGTAGATTGTCTCTGTTCCTTTCTGGTCTTTGTTACTTTTGGGCTCTCTGTCTACTCAAAGGATCCCCTTTAATATTTCTTGCAGGGCTGGTTTAGTGTTTACAAATTCCTTTAGTTTTTATTTGTCCTGCAAACTCTTTTTTTTATTTAATTAATTTATGGGAGGGGGCAGAGGGAGAAGCAGGCTCCCCCCCCCCCCCCCCGAGCAGGGAGCCTAATATGGGGCTCAATCCAAGGGCCCTGGGATTCTGAACCTGAGCTGAAGGCAGACACTTAACTGACTGAGCCACCAGGTGCCCCTGTCCTGGAAGCTCTTTATCTTTCCTTCTGTTCTGAATGGCAGCCTTGCTGGATGAAATATTCTTAGCTGCATATTTTTCCCATTTAGTTTGTGAATATATCATGCCAGTCCTTTCTGGCCTGCCAGGTCTTTGTGGACAGGTCTGCTGCCAGCCTTCTCTGTTTACCCTTGTAGGTTAAGGACTTCCTGTCCTGAGCTGCTTTCAGGATTTTCTTTTTATCTTTAATTTTCAAGCTTCACTATAATATGTCAAGGCACTGATCTATTTTTATTGGTTTTGAGGGGGTTTGTCTGTGCCTCCTGGACTTGAATGCCTGTTTCCTTCCCCAGATTAGGGAAATTCTCAGCTATAATTTGTTCAAATAAACCTTCTGCCCCTTTCTCCCACTCCTCATCTTCTGGGATTCCTATAATATGGAATATTATATTATATAATATTATATGGAATATGGAATATTTCTCTTTATGGAATCGCTGAGTTCCCTCAGCTTACTTTCGTGATCTAATAGGTTTCTTTTGCTCTTCTTTTCAGCTTCCTTATTTTCCATCATTTTATTGTCTATATCACTGAGTCAGTCTTTTGATTCATTCATCCTCATTTTTATGACCTCCACTTGGGACTGCATCTTGGTAATAGCATTTTTAACTTCAGCCTGACTAGATTTTAGTTCTTTTATTTCTACAGTAAGGGATTCTCCAGTGTCTTCTATACTTTTTTCAAGCCCAGCTAGTATCTTTATAATCGTGGTTTTAAATTCTAGTTTAGACATCTTACTGATATCCATACTGATTAAATCCCTGGCAGTGAGTACTATCTCCTGTTTCTTTCTTTTGGGGTGAATTTCTCTGTCTTTTCATTTTGTCCAGAAAAGAAAGGAGAAAGGGAGAAAGGGAGAAAGAAAAAGAAAAACAACAACAACAACAACTTCAGGAAGTGTTTCTGGTGTATGCTGTGTATACACTCTGCTGTTGCATTTTGGCTGCTGTTTCCCATCGGTCCATCCTCTACTGAGTTCCTCCTTGCTTGTAGTGGGGAGTGTTTGGACCTTTAAGTAGGTGTGCTTTGATTCGTTTGTTGATAAACCTGTAAAAGAGAAAAAAAAAAAAAAGCCTAATCCAGGACAAAAGGAAAAGGAACAAAAATGCAAACTAACAGATAAACAAAAAACTATAAGCCTGATTCCAAAGAATAAGAAAGAAAGAAGGAAAAAAAGAGTAAGGAAAGAAGAAAAGAGAAAAAAAACCCTGATCTGAAAAATAAGAAAAGGAAACAAACAAACCAACAAATGAACAAAAAATTATGCCTAGTACCAAAAAAAAAAGATAAAGAGAAAGGGAAAAAAAGAAAAAATATATAAAAGATAAGAAAATTAAAAATAGGGGCACCTGGGTGGCTCAGTCAGTTAAGCGTCTGCCTTCGGCTCAGGTCATGATCCCGGGGTCCTGGGATCGAGCCCCGCATCGGGCTCCCTGCTCGGCAGGAAGCCTGCTTCTCCCTCTCCCACCCCCCTGCTTGTGTTCCCTCTCTTGCTGTCTCTCTCTGTCAAATAAATAAATAAAATCTTTAAAAAAAAAAGAAAATTAAAAATAAATAGAAAAATAAAAAATTTTAAAATTTAAAAAATTAAGAAAAGAATAAAAAAAAGAAGAAGAAAGAGAAGCAAGCCTGGTCCTATTTCCACCAGAAGCTGTCGTTTTGGACCATTCTTTAATCAGTAGACTTGGTACCTGTGGGGATTTCTGTGTTGATCTTCTGAGGGAGAGGCCTGCTGGGCTGGCTCACAAGCTGACTTGTATTTGTAAAGATGCCCCTGCCAGATGCAGGGGGGTGGGGTTTAGTGTAGGGGACTCCAGTCTCCACTGGAGGCGCTATGTTTCTCTCTGAAGTCAGACTGTGCTGGTGGGAGGGGGAGAGGGAGGGGTGGTGGAAGGAGAATGTGGCATCAGCCCACCTTCTGTCCCTGGGGAGGGGAATTCTTGGCCACTGCTATTCAGGAGACCCTCTCAGGAAAGCAAACAATTTCCTGTGTCCCAGGCTTTCTTCAGATCCTTGCCCTTAACCTGCCTGTGCCCGGGCCATCAGCACTCCTGGGGCCATTGATCTCCTGTATTTTTTCTCTGGCAGGTGGCTGCAATTCAAAACTCGAAGTTTTAAATGGCCTGGCAAGGTGTGAACCCACTCCTCTCCCCCAGAGGAGAGCCTCCCGGCTCTCCCAGCACCATCCTGTCCCAGAAAAGCAGTTGCACAGTTTGTGCACAGAGGCTGGAGTTTATTGTAAGGCTCAGCAAAACGCTGGAATCAGGTTATCAGACATCTGTGCTTGACTCAGTCCCCTGCTCCATTCTGTCCCAGAAAAGCAGTCGCACAGAGGCTTGAATCTATTGTGGCAGAGAGCGAAAAGCAGTGGCCAGGTTACCTGCTGTCTGCCCGTGTCTGCTCTCTGCTCAGTTCCGTCCCAGAAAAGCGGCTGCTCCGCGTGCATGTGGTGGTTTAAGTCTATTGTGGCTCACAGGGAAAAGCTGCTACAAGGTTATCTGCCCTCTGAGCACACCTCTGTCCCTGCTGGCCTTTTGTCCTTGGAGAGGCAAAATACACTCTTCCAAATGCACTCAGGGAAGGGGAGAGATCTCTCCCAGTGCAACCCAGGGGATCTCCTCACCGGGCGAATTGTGCAAGCCCTGCTTGCTGTGCTCTCTCCTGCTCTCTCCCTCCCCTTGACTTTGCTCTGCAGAATGGGTTCCCGGCCCTTAGCGGCTGTGGGGTTTTCCTCTCCCCTGGTTCATGGCTCCAAACCTCACATCTGCCATGTTCTCTCCCTCCAACTGTGCAGATTGTTTTCTTAATCCTCAGATCACATTCCTAGTTGTTCAAAATAGTTGGACATTGATCTAGCTGGAACACAGCTAGATCAATGTCCAACTATTTAGCTAAATTCTGTGCACTTGCTAGGTGATTGAGAAGGAAAATCATGTAATTTTACGTGTCAGGAAAAGGATGTATCCTGTAGTTACATTAATTGGGATTTGAAATTTGCACTGGGGACAGATTGCAAAATCTGTTTGTGGTTGGTTAAAATGAGTTTTCTTATTTATTTCTCAGTGTAAAGGCTTTCATTAGGTTCTGGGATAAACCAGAGGGCTGGGTCTTTCAGCCTGGATGGTTAGATCTGGTTATAGTAAAATACCCTATTTAGATATGATTCAGGTTCTAAATGGAACCACTTTCTTTTATGTCGGTATATAAAAATATGGAAATGGTGAATCCTAATGCTTTTATGACTTAGCTGAATGAGATGGTTGAAGGTCTACTCCAGTGGGAATCAGTAGTGGTACTTCTCTGTGACCTTGTCTTGCCTTTGCAGATGTCATGCTCTCTGATTGGCCTGTGCTATCTGCATCTGGATGCAGAGTCCTCCAAAACCCGTTTTGAAGTGTACCTCCTTTGCAGAGATCGTAGACAGAGGTGTGTACTATTTCAAAAATAGGATATCATATTTTTGAGGCTTAATGATAGGATATTTAGAAGGCTGGGAGACGTGCTAAGTAATGATTGTGTTTGCTTTAATCCAAACGTGCAGGTTTGCCTGATACATGTACATGTTCATTTGATTTTAGTTTGTCGTTGTTGTTATTAATGTTTTCGTAACACATCAAATCAGTTCTCTAAAGGAAAAGAAGTTGTGATTAGAAGGAGAGAATGAGACGTGAGTTAGGTAGCATGGAAGCCCTACAGGGAAGGGAAGATCTGAGAAGGGGTGGCCACAGGGGGGATTCAGACCTTTGAAGGTGACTGGGGAAGAAACTGCCGAAAGTGGGATAGAGAACACCTGAAGAGTTCGAAACTTTGTAGTTCTCCATGGCTCAGCCCTGGGTGCTATTATGGTCCCTCAGGGAGCTTTTGCCAATTTTAGAGAAAGACATAGAGCAGACCTCTCCTCATTCCAGACTTAGCGGGTAGGAGCTTTTTTCCTATTGGCCTAAGCCGTCGGCCGCTTTGCTTTATGATGGGCTTTAGCTTTTATTGTTTCTCCTTCTTGCTGAAATATCAGGATATGACTCTGCAGTTCTAAATACAAAGTCAGGCTTTTATGAGTCTGGGAGCCTAGTTTGTGAATCTCTGCCCTTTGACTTTAAGCTTATGGAGCAACAGGAGGATGGTTATTGCACTCTCTCCCAGGGTTTGCATCATGCACAATTCAGTGTCATCAGATCTTCTGTGGGTGTTGGGGTGTTTTTTTTTTTTTTCAGTACATTTCCCCCATCAGCCTAGCTACATGAAATCAGACATGTGGTTATTCTGAAGACGTCTATAGATGAATGACCAAATAATTTATTGTACAAACCAACGTAATTGTGAAGAGGAAGGGTTGTTATGAACATGGATGCAAACACAGCAGGAAGAAATTGTGATGACCTCAGGCAAAGAAAAACATACGGTCACCATTCCCCCAGTTCCCTCAAGATAAAACATAAACTCTTACTCATGACCTATACAGTTTCTGTGCCTCAGGCCAATTTATCTATCTCTGCATCCAGAATTATACTTGTAATTGCCTAGAGTTAGGCAATCAAAGAAACTTTAATTTGAGTTTTTCCTTCTATGTAGAAGGTGCTACTTCTTACCCTCTCTCCACACAAATACACGGGGACCACTTGCTTGTTTCATTTCACATCCTAAAAGGTACTTACCAACTCTGTGATGCATTTTTGTGATATTTTCTGGGTAGAATTAGCCACTTCCCCCTTTTGTCCTACCACTATCATAAAGGGGGAAAGTACACAAATTCACAAACTTACATATTTATAGGCATAGACTGTTTCTATATATCTGGGGTTTCATTAATTCTTTCAATGCTAGTGGCAGAGAGGGAGGGTGAGTGTGCCATTTACCCCCCTTTATCTTTCAAGCTGTATTGCATGTGAATTAACATCTTCTGCAAATGAGTGTTTTGAAAACATTTGAATCATGCTCAAGATATTTCCAAGGGTTCTTAAAAATTTTTGTAGATTTAAGCAACTAATAAAACATCATGACCAAGATCCAACTATTTTGTGTATTTTACATGCATCTTGATTTGATTGCCACCAATTTAACATTTTTGCATCTATGTTCATGAGTGGTAATTTTGTATAATGTTCTTTGGAATGTCATTGTCAGGATTTGATTGTAAGGTTATACTGAACTCATGAATTTCTTCTCATTAAAACGTGTGAAAGAATTGGGGTAGCATTGTTCTTTCTTACTGAAATGTTGGTTGTCGGCACATGTTATCATAAGTAGCGTTGTCCAGAAGCAGATCCACAGACAAAGGGACATGTCCCAATAATTTCTTAAGGAAGTGTTCTTAGAGAAATCTGTAAGATAATATAGAAAGTAGGAAAAAGAGGGTGATGAAGCCATGTAAGTATATGGTGTCCGGCTAGGACCCTCAGAATGTAGCTTCAGCCTGATTCCCCACAAAATTTCTGGAGTGCAGTTTGCACTGCAGAGCTGTCTGGACCCTAGGAAGGAGAGCTGGGGCTTCCATATTACATTACTTGACACAATACAGCTAAGGCATGAGTGGTGGTGGTTGTGCTATGAAGTCCAAGGCACTGTGATTGTTTAGATTTGATGTTTGTCAGTATGTACTGGTTTAGCATCCCAGGGAAGGTCTTCAAAATGAGACAGGTGGATGTCTGTTCAGACTTCATGGAACACAGGATACACAACCCAGGATAAACAAAATAGTTTAAAAGGTATCTAAGAAGTTCTGAGCAGCTCACCTACACGATCCGTTACTGTACACATATTACACTGCACAGATTACTTGAATCTCAAATTTATTCTCTTCAGTTGTGTATTATTCAACATAGTAGCATGTTTTGAATGATTCCTACTCTTTTAAGTTCATTAAGGTGTTTTTATGGCACCCATCGAGGTCTATCTCATTCCTTGTGAGCTTGAGAAGAATGTATTTTGCTGCTGTTGGATGAAGTATTCTATAAATATCAATGAGATTCATTTGTCTGATGGGGCTGTTCAGTTCAACTATATCTTAACTGATTTTCTGCTGCTAGATCTGCCAATTACTAAGAGAGGTTTTAAAGGCTTCGTTTATAATAGTTGATTTGTGTATTTTACCTTATATTTCTATCATTTTTTGCATCACATATTTTGATTCTTTATTGTTAGGTCCGTACATGTTCAGGATTCTGATGTCTTTTTGGAAACTAACCCCTTTATCATTACATAATGCTTCTTGTCCCTGATAAGTTTCCTTGTTCTGAAATCTGCTTTGTCTAAAATTATCATAATAAATCCATGTTTCTTTTGATTCAGTGTTAGCATGGTGTATCTCTGTCTCTTTACTTTAAATTTATCTGTGTCTTTATAGTTAAAGTGGGTTTTTTGTAGATAACAAAAAACCAAGTCTTGTTTATTTATCCATTCTGACAGCTCTTTTGTTAGTTATTTAGACTATTGATATTTGAAGTGATCATTGGCATAGTTGTATTAATATCTACCGTGTTCATAATCATTTGCTATTCATTACACTTGTTCTTTGTTTCTTCATGTCTTTCCCTCTTTTCTCTGTTCTCGGATTTAATTGAACATGTTATATTATTCCCTTTCCTCTCTTCTCTTAGCATATCAATCACACTTCTTTCACAAAATTTTTTAGTGGTAGAATATATATTCACAACTATTTATATGTTTTCAAATAACATTATAGCATTTCACTCTTAGTATAGGCGCCTTATAACAGTGTTCTCAATTATTCCCTCCCATCCCTCATAACATTAGTCTCATTAATCTCACTTATCCAAATGTTAAAATGATACAATACATTGTTGCTCTTATTAATTTGGGCAGTCATCTATTGATCGACTAAGAATAAGAAGAAAAAAATTTGGTATTAACTTTGTTTATTCTTTCTCTGATACTCTTCCTTTCTTTATGTAAATCTATATTCCTCACCTATATAATTTTCTTTATCTTTGGAGAACTTTGAACATCTCTTTCAAGGAAGGTCTACAGATGATAAATACCCTCAGGTTTTGTTTGTCTGATGAATTCTTTAATTTTTCTTTACTTTTGAAGGATACTTTTGCTGAATACAGTATTCTACTTTGTTGGTTTTGTCCTTCAATGTTTTAAATATTTCACACAACTTTCTTCTTGCTTTCATGGTTTGTAAAGAGAAGTCTGATGGAATTCTTATCCTTGTTCCTCTTTGTATGGTGTTTTTTCCTCTGGCTTCTTTCAAAATTTATTCTTTAAATAGATTTTTAAAAATATTTTTCCTGCTTGGTGTTTGCTGAGCCTTCTGGATATGTGGTTTTGTGTCTGCTATTAATTTTGGAAAATTGTCAGCCATTATTACTTCAAACTTTTTTTTTTTTTTGGCTCCTTTCTCTTTTCTTCTCTTTGTATTCCCATTAGGTATATGTTCCAGCTTTTATAATCGTCCCACAGGGCTTAGGTATTCTCTTCCTTTATTTATTTTATTATTATTTTTTAAGATTTTATTTATTTGACAGAGAGAGCACAAGTAGGCAGAGCAGCAGGCAGAGGAAGAGGGAGAAGCAGGCCCCCCATGGAGCAGGGAGCCTGATGTGAGGTTTGATCCCAGGACCCTGGCATCATGACCCTAGCCGAAGGCAGACACTTAACTGACTGAGACACCCAGGCGCCCCATACTTTTTATTTCTTTTACATTATGTTTTATTTCTTGAATTTCCTTTTATTTCTCTTTTAGTGCTTCCATTCCTCTGTTTAATATTACCCATCTGTTTTTCCATATTGCCTACTTTTCCTTTAGAGTCCTAAATATATTGATCACAGTTATTTCAAATTCCCTGATAATTCCAAAATTAGTGTTACATCTGAGTCAGGTTTGCTGCTTGCTCTGTCTCTTTAGACTGTAGTGTTGGATTTTATTTGTTTGTTTGTTTTTGTTTTAGTGGCTCTGAGTCTTTGAGCTGTGACCTTTTAAAATACTTCTTAGCCTTTTCTTTTTTCTCCCTTTATACTTAACATGAGACAGGAAGATTAAAAGGGGCTGGAATTGGCTAATTACTCTTCCCCAGGTGAGAGAGATCTTTTTCCCTGGAGAGGAGGCCTTTCTTATAAAGAATAATCTGAGAAAATTTCAAAATTTTTTTTTCCTCTCCCCCTACTCAGGATAGGAAGGGTTTTTCTCCACTCTTCACCATGACAAACTACTGAGTGGAGGTCCTTGATGTAACACCCATGAAAGTGTGGTGAACCCCTTATGTCTGGGTCTCTAGAAGGTTTTAACTCCCCAGTTTGCCCACACTCAGCATCCAGCCATTTGTCAAAATTATCATTTAAGTCTTTCTACCAGTTCCTGGTTCCAGTGGCTTTTGCTTCAGATAATTTGATCTTGGCTGTGATTCTTTGTACTTGCACGTCTGTCCAGATTTGGGGAGGTTTTTTGCCCTGTGACCTCAATTCTCTGATGGATCTAAGAAAAAAGTTATTGGTTTTATGATTGCTTGGATTTTGTCTTCTTGTGAAGATTGTGTGATGACTTATAAACTCTTTATGTGTTGGAGCTTATTCTAAAAAGAATTTTATTTTAAGTTTCCATCTTGATAAATTGATAAAATTTTTGAGTGTATCTTCCAGGTTGCTCTGGAAGAGTTTGAGGATGTGGTTTTTGATTACCTGTTCCACTGGAAACAGGACAGGGAAAAGGTGGGTCATGAATGAATGGAATCTGTGGAGGCACAGACCAACTTGTACCCTCCCCTTGCTGTGTGAACTGAGGCTTCCCTCCCCTGGGACCTGGGTCGAGGATCCACTTGGTATATGGGGCAATTCACACAACACCCAGAGCACAGCTGGAAGACTGAGGCCCCATCCCAGGAAACTCAATTTCCCCTACCTTTATGAAAATGTATTTCTCAATGCTTTTCAGAGTCATAGGAGTATTCCTTACAGAAAAGAGGAAGGAAGGAAGGAAGGAAGGAAGGAAGGAAGGAAGGAGGAAGGAAGGAAGGAAGGAGGAAGGAAGGAAGGAAGGAAGGAAGGAAGGAAGGAAGGAAGGAAGGAAGGAAGGAAGGAAGGAAGGGGGCGGGAGGGGACAGACTGTTTTTAAGGTGTATTGTTTGAGCTGGGGTTGGAATGAACCTACCTGCATCACCTTGTTGCCATGTTCCTATGTTTTTTTCTCTAGTCTTGGGGTCCCTAATCTGTCCACCCTCTTGTTTCCAACTTTTAGAGTTTTCGTTTATTTACCTCTTGCACTGTTTTAGAGTTTATAGTTGTACCTAAAAGAAGCAGGAATAAATGAGTCTATGCCATTTTGTTCAGACTGGAAGGTCTATTTGGCTCATTTTTATACTTTCCATGTTTCTATATAACCTATAGAACATTTTGGTATACAGTTATGAACACTCTCTTAATGTCTTTGGCTGATAATGCTGACATTTGTGCCAGGCTGTTCAGTTTTGATTCATTGATTTATTTATTCATTATGTGTTTCTTTCCTCAGTATATTTGCATGCTAGGTTGTTTTTTATTGGGTGCTGGGAGTTATGAATTTTTCCTTTCTGTGTGCTGGATATTTTTAATAATTTGACTCTTTTAGTTCTTGCTTTGAAGATTTGTAGGCAGAACAAGAGCAGTATTCAATGTAGGGCTAATCAGTCCCCACTCCTGAGGTAAGGCCTTTCTGTGTTTTCAGTTTCGCCCCATGAATCTTCAGATTTTCCAGTATGACTCTTAGAACAGCCACGAGTCCTGGCCCTCTGTGAATACTAATCATTGTTCACTCTAATTTTTTCAACTGGTTCTTTCCTTTGCCCCAGGTATTTTCCCCATATGCATGTGTCAGTTAGTACTCAAGGAGGACCAGCTGCAGATCTCAGAAATTCTTTTTCTGTCCAGCTCTCAGCTACGGTCTTCTGTCCTAATGAACTGCAGCCACAGTGGTGTCTAAGGACACCTAGCTTTGTTTCTTCATCTTAGGGAATCACCAGGCTTCTCCTGGTTTCCCTTCTGTATGGCACAGGAAATTCTCCCAAGGCAGTAAGCTTGGGCAATAATTGGACTCATTTGGCTGATTTTTCACCTTTCAGGAATTACACTCTTTCTTTTCCTGATGTTCAGTGTCTTGAAAACTATTGCTTCATATGTTTTCAATTGTTTTTGTGTGTATTAGGTTTTCTGTCTACATGTGTTAGGGAGGGTAGACCTGCCTATCACTGTATTTTGGCCAGGAAACTAAGAGATTTTTAAATGTTTACTTTTAAAATTTATATTCGAATTCTTTGTTACTAGCATGTGAACGTATATTAGATTTGTAATATTTATATTTTATTCAGTGATGTTGCTAAATTTACATTTCAGTTCTAATGGCTTGTTTACATGTAGTCTTCAGGATTTTTTGTATGTATGAGTGTATCACCTGAGAGCAAAGAGAGATTTATTGTTTTCTGTCTTTATGCCTCATATTACTTCTTCTTGACTTATTTCACTGGATTAAGTGAGTAAATAACCAATAAAAGGTAGAATAGAATTAGTGGGAATGGATATACTTAACATGTTTCAAACCCATTTTGGTTTCTTCTTGCCAGCTGGTATTATTCTCTGGGATTATTTTTGGATTTTCTGGTATTATTTTGGTTTTTCTTTTATCAGTCTTTCTTGCACTGTGAATCTGCTGGTGACAAATTAGCTTTGTTTATCTTTATTTTTCCTTCATTGAAGGATATTTTTTAGATATACAGATTTTATATTGGCAGCTACTTTCTTTTTTTCCCTCAGTATTTTAAAGATATCATTTTATTGTCTTCTGGTATCTGTTGCTTTGTTGCTTGGTGTGTAATATCATCCATCTTTCTTACTATTGTTTTCTTTAATAAAATGATGTCCCCTTCCCCCTTAGTTTCTTTTAACATTTGTAGGAAAGAAGGCTTGCAAAATGAAATTGATATTTTAAAATGTTGACTTTTTCATTATGCACATGTTGGGATGTTCATATTTAGCCTATTTTTAGCCTTTTCTTCCTCTTCCACCCATGTGGTTTTTATTGCTCAACTGTTTTAGAATGATCTTTTTTCCTGTCTGTCTGGTGCTAAGAAATATAATAAATCAGGGTTACAATAAGGAATTATGGCCTGGAGATAATACAGCAACTATAGTAACAATAACAACTTCTGCTGCAACATGTGTGGAGAAACAGAAGGGGCCCCAAATTAACTCTTCTATGATAAAATTTCCAAAAATGGTCTTAGGAAATGGAAATCAGAAAGACAGAGAAAGCTCCACAAAGGAATGGACAAATGCCAGGTTTTGCTCAATTTTGTATCCATTTTATCTAATACTGATTAGTATTTATAAGGCATGCAATAAATATTTGCTTAATGAATACCTTTCCCATGATTATACAATAATACAGGTTGAAATTTTTCATATGTAACATTGGGTAAACACTCCATAAATATTTCTCTACTGGATGAATTAATTTTGGAACTTGGACAAGAATACCAGTTTCTTCTTTTCTTATGTACACTCAATTGGTTCACCTTGGATTTTAACTTTGTTAGTGATCTATGCCACAAGCATTAGCCATGAGGTTGACTAAATATTACCTGACAGTTCCTTTTTTTAAGCTTCTTTTCACTAATCCTTGCAAAAAACTAATGGGAGAAACAGACTTCATAGCCTATCTTTGCTCTCCCAAGACTCTCAGTAAAACTTACTGTGCTGGGATGATTATGCTGTCAGAGGGTGAAAGAACTTTGGCCAGCATTTTAAATTATTTACTACTCTATCAGGATACTTGATGGGATATATTGTGAACTGTATTTCAGATACAGTGTGTAATTGTTAAAACAATTGCTACTGTCACTGTTAATGTTGAAACTGTTAGGCGGATGTTGCTAAAATGGTCAGATCACTTGAGAGAGCCATTTTCCTTTGTCCTACTACTTAGCATTTAGTATGTAGAGTGGCATTAAATTATTGCTATATAAGATTGTGAAAAGAATATCATGGGGTACAAAACTCAGTGCTTTGGACTGACTTGTATTCTCTTTGCGTATTATACTTATACACCGATACCAGAAAACACTGAAAAATCTAGGCAGGTAGGGGTTGTGCATGCTTTCATAAAAACTTCACTTATAGGAATTCTTTTCCCCAGAGAATTGGGATGCTTTGTTGCAAGTACATGTCAACTTTCTTTGAAAGAGACTTTGGTTTTCTTTTAGGACAAATCAGCCAAATAATGCTAATTTAATTAAATTAATTATTAACAAACCAATTTAATCTCTAGTACAAAGCAGAGGGAGATAAAATTCTTGCTGATAAGAGTCTATATCTAAAGATAAATACACTGTATGTTGTGATAAGAATAAAAAATTGTATTGTCTAAGTGGAAAATTTGGAAGGTTGTCAAGTAACTTGATTATATTTGACATTTCTGAGGGAACCTGGTCTCATACATTCTCTTAAAATTTACATGTATGTCTTGATTATGTTTATATTTTGATGTATTTTTAGTACCTTTTTTGTTTTAACGTCTTTCTCTTTCTCAGTGGTTATCAAACTTTTTGATTGCAGGAACTGTATAAGTTATTATGGACCCCAAAGAGCTTTTTTTCTATTTATAATATTTATCAATATTTACTGCATTAGAAACTGACCTCATTAAAAATTCACTTAATGATGGTGATAATAATCTCATTGAACGTTAAGAGAGATAATAGTTTTATTAAAATTAAGTATATTTTTAAGACAAGATAAATTAGCTATGATAGTGACATTGTTTTCCATTTTTGCAAATCTTTTTAATGTCTCACTTTATGAAATATAGCTGGATTCTCATACCTGCTTTTACATTTAGTCAGTTGCAATATCACATGTTATAGCCTCTGGAAAACCCCACTGCTTACTCATGAGGGAGTTAGACTGAAAAGAAAAGGCAGGGTGTGTCAGTATTATGCATACTCCCTGAACATGTTTTAGAGTACCACAGGGATTCCAGCACCACACCTTGAAAACCACTTTTTTTTTTGAGAGAGAGAGAGAGAGCGTGCGCAAGATGGGGGAGGGTCAGAAGGAGAAGCAGACTCCCTGCTGAGTGGGGAGTCTGATGCAGGGCTTGATCCTGAGACTCCGGAATCATGACCTGAGTCTAAGGCAGATGCTTAACTGACTGACCCACCCAGATACCCCACTGAAAACCACTTCTTTTGTCTATCTTGAATCCTAAATTGCTGGATTTTGGATTTTTTGTGACATGACAGAATTTGAACTCAGATCTGCCTCATTAAAAATATTTGCTCCCCTGTGAAAACATGCTGCTGTCCTGAGGCTTGTGGATGACAGTGACAATAGGAAGTTTAGGGAGAATGCATCAACAGGTAATAAGTGTTCAGAGGAGAGCAACACATGGTATAGGCTGCCTCGGGTGCTACACAGATGAGAGATCTGTCCAACTAGATAGTTGAGATATCTCCTGCTCAAAATCCAAAGTATGCTGAGTCACCCCTGGCGCCATTTCCCCCCCCCCCCTTTTATTGCTAATGATTCACCTTTTCATTCACTGGATAATAGAGGAATAGGTACATGAGCAAGTGCCAGCCCTATAGAGAAACTACTGTGTTACCTTCCCAAATAGCTCATATATTCTTTAAACTTCAGAGGGAACTAACTAAAGCTTATTTCCTCATCAACGGTAGCACATTCTGAAAGCATGCAGCTGTAGAATTCAACTTCTACTCTACCAAATGCAAAATAGATTTAAGACATTGCACATCTAAAATAGAACTGACTACAAATAATGTACACACAGACATATGAATTATGGTAGTAATTGATCAGCTTCTACCTGTTAAATGAATAACCATGTTGTCTCCGTCATATCTGAATTATAGTAACTCAGGTGGTTCCCAGAGAGAAGTTTAATTTTTTAATATATGCCAGGAAAGCAAACATCACAGTTCTTGATAAATTGGTGCAGAATAAATGTGAGGTTGTGAAGTTACACATTCAAATTATAGATAGCATAAAGTAGAAGAAAGAGCATGAGCTTCAAAGCCAATCAGATCTTAAAGAGTCTACTTAATCCTTTTGTGGCTCAGTTTCTTCCATGGTAAAATAAGAAATGTAATCCACATGTTGCAGCTTGACTCTAATAATAAAAGGTTCTGTGTTTTAAGCATCACTTAGTAATGTCTAAATGGTGGCTGTTTATCATTCATTCTCTAGTGAGAGAGCTAGTCAGTATCTACTCCTTGGAGCTGTGAGAGATGAGGAGCCAAAACTCTATAAAAGTTAGTTTTAAAATGACATATTTACTAAATTGAAAAGATCTTCACTGTATCATTTTTAACTAGCAATGAAAATATTTAAGAATATTTTTAATATACATTCATAATGAAAAAAGTTAAAATGTGTTGAACATTTACAATATACCCTGACCAACTTTACTTTTCTTAAAAGTATTATTTAACATTTACAACTGCCTTTTGAAGAAGTCACTGTCATTATCCTCATTTTATTTATTTATTTATTTATTTAAAGGTTTTATTTATTTATTTGACAGAGAGAGAGAGACAGCGAGAGAGGGAACACAAGCAGGGGGAGTGGGAGTGGGAGAAGCAGGCTTCCCGCGGAGCAGGGAGACCTACGCAGGGCTTGATCCCAGGACCCTGGGATCATGACCTGAGCCGAAGGCAGATGCTTAACGACTGAGCCACCCAGGTGCCCCCATTATCCTCATTTTAAAGATGAGGAAAATGAGGCACAGGGAATAAGTAAACCGCAGACTTACAGTTAATCATTTGTGGAATTGGGAATCAAACCCAGACCGTCTTGATTCAGACTCTAATTTTTATCATTGTGTCACATTTTACATTTAATTTTAACTTTGTGTATAGCAAAATTTGTTCTGTTTGTCATACAGTTTTTTTTTTTTTTTTTTTTAAAGATTTTTTCACTTATTTTACAGAGAGAGAGATAGCGAGAGCAGGAACACAAGCAGGGGGAGTGGGAGAGGGAGAAGCAGGCTTCCCGCTGAGCAGGGAGCCCGATGCGGGACTCGACCCCAGGACCCCGGGATCATGACCTGAGCCGAAGGCAGACGCTTAACGACTGAGCCACCCAGGCGCCCCTGTCATACAGTTTTATGCGGTTTAACATATGTTAAAATTATTTAACACATGTTAAAATCGATTCAAGTAACCACCACAATAATCAAGAAACACAACTGTTCAAAATCACCTTTATGCTGCTCTTTTGAGTAAACACTTCCTCACCTGATAAATCATTCATATATAGGCTTTTGTTTGAACAAAAATTCCATTTTCTGTTGGGTAAATACCTAGAACTAGATGTATTGGGTGATATTATATAGATATTATATATTTAACTTTATATAAAACTGCCAAATTGTTTTCCAAAGAGCCTATCCTGTCTTGCATTCACATCAACAATGTATGAAAGTTCTAGCAGTTCTGCATCATGATCATCACTTAGTATTTTCTGTTTTTCTTTAAAAGCCGTTCTAACAATTTTTTAAAGATATTTATTTGTGAGAGAGTGAGAGACAGAGACAGAGAGAGAGTGACTGGGGGAGGGGCAAAGGGAGAGGGAGAATCTCAAGCAGTCTCTCAGCTGAGCATGGAGCCCAACTTGGGCCTCAATCTCACAATCCTGAGATCATGACCTGAGCCTAAATGGAGAGTCTGATGCTCAACCAACTGAGCCACCCAGGTGCCCCTCTTTAAAAACCACTCGAATAAGTGTATAGAAATATCTCATTAATATACATTTGCATTCCCTTAGTTACTAAAGATGACAAGTGTTTTTTTTTTCATGTACTTATTTGCTATTTCATATTTTTGTGGCGATGTATATGTTCAAATCTTATCTTTATTTCAAGAAAAATTTGCTCTTTGTTTTATTTTTGTTGAATATTGAGAGTGTCTTATTCTGGACACAAGTCATTTGGCAGATATTTGATTTGCAAACATTTTCTCTTAGTCTGTTGCTTCTCTTTTTATTGTCTTACATTATACAACAAGAGCTTTTAATTTTGTTGAAATCCAATTTATCTTTTTTTAAAAAAACTTTTATGTATTATTTTTTAGTATCATATCTAAGAACTTTTACCTAACCTAAGATCACAAGGATGTTCTTCTATGTTGTCTTCTGAAAGTTTTGTAGTTTTACATTTTACATTTAAGTATTGAGCTCATTGTGAGTTAATTCTGTATTAGGTGTGAGGAGCAGGTCAAGATACATTCTTTTTGCATATGGATATGTCCAGTTGTTCCAATTTGTTGAAACAGCTACTTTTCTTCATTGAATTGTCTATACTGATATGTCAAAAATAAATTGGACAAATTGATTTTGGTTTATTTCTGGACAGATACTATTTTCCTCCCTGGATCTGTGAGCCCACCATTTCCCAATACTACACTGTATTAACTGTGATAGCTTTTTAGTAATCTTGAAACCAGGTTGTGTGAGTCTTCTAAATTTGTTCTTAATTTTCAAAATCATTTTGGCTATTATAATTAATCTTCCTTTCCATAAAATATTTAAACTTATCTTATTGGTGACAAAAATTCTGATGAGATTTTGACTGGGATTAGATTAACTCTATAAACCAATTTAGAAAGAATTGGCATTTAACAATATTAAGTCATCTGATCAATTAACATATAATTCTCAATTTAATTAGGTCTTTGGTTTCTTCCATCAGTGTTCTATGCTTGTCAGCAAATGAATACTGGATGTATTTTGTTATATTTATAACTAAGTATTTCAGTTCTTGGTGCTGTTGCAATTGATATTTTTAAATTTTGATTTGCATTTGCTCATTGCTAATTTTGAAATAAAAATATTTTTTATATTGACTTTGTATCCTTTGGTTTAGCTAAACCTACTTATTCATTTTAAGGGCTTTTTATTATTTTTTATAAATCCCATAATATTTTCCACTTAGATAACCTGTTGACTGAAAACAGAGAGAGACTGTTATTCCTTTCTTTCTGATCCACATAAACTATTCTTTCTCTGCTTTGTTGCACTAACTAGGACTTCCACCCAAAGCAATATACAGATTCAATGCAATCCTTATCAAAATTCCAATGAAATTGTTCACAGAGATAGAAGGAACAATTCTAAGATTCAATGAACCACAAAAGATCCTGAATAGTCAAAGCAATCTTGGGAGAGAAAAACAAGAGTTGGAGGCATCACCCTTCCTGATTTCAAACTGTATTACAAAGTACAGTAATCAAAACAATATAGTATTGGCATAAAAAGACACATAGACCAATGGAACAGAACAGAAAATCCATAAATAAACCAAGGCATATATACTCTATTAATTTTTGATAAAGTTACCAAGAATATACAATGGAAAAAAGGCAATCTCTTCCATAAATGGTGTTGGGAAAACTGGATATCCATATGTAAAAGAATGAAATTGGACTCCTATTTTATACTATACACAAAAATAAACTTCAAATGGATGAAAGACTTAAATGTAAGATCTGAAACCATGAAAATTCCTGGAAGAAAATGTAAGGAAAAAACTCCTCGACATTGGCATTAGCAATGATATTTTGAGATGACACCAAACCACAACTAACAAAAAGCAAAAATAGGTGGCATTACATCAAACTAAAAAGTGTTTGCACAGCAAAAGAAACAATAAAATGAAAGTACAATCTACAGAATGGGAGAAAATATTTGCAAACTATGTATCTGATAAGAGCTAATATCTAAAATACATAAGGAACTCATACAACTCAATGGCAAAAAATTTTTAATTTAAAAATAGGAAAAAGGGCCTGAATAGACTTTTTTTTTTCCAAAGAAGACATATAAATGGTCAACAGGTATATGAAAAGGTGCTTGACATCACTAATCATTGGAGAAATGCAAATCAAAACCACAAAGAGGTATCATCTCACACCTGTTAGGATGGCTGTTATCAAAAAGATAAAAAATAACAAGTGTTGGTGAGGATGTGGAGAGAAAGGAACCCTTGTGCACTGTGGGTGGGAATGTAAGTTGGTATATCAACTATGGAAAACAGTATGGAGATTCCTCAAGAAACTAAAAATAGAACTATCCTATGATCCAGCAATCACTATTCTGTGTATATACCCAAAGAACATGAAAGAGATATATGCCCTTTCAGGTTGATTGCAGCATTATTCACAATAGCCAAAACATGGAAACAACTTAAATGTCCATAAGTGGATGAATGAATAATCAAATGTGCAAATATACAGTGGAATATCATGAGCCTTAAAAAAGGAGATCCTGCCATTTGCAACAACGTAGATGAACCCAGAGGGTGTTATGCTAAGTAAAATAAGCCAGACACAGAAAAAAACAAGTACTACAGGATTTCAATTATATATGGAATCTAACAAAGTCTAATACACAGAAGCAGAGAGTAGAATGGTGGTTGCTAGAGGTGGGGTGGTAGAAATGAAGAGATGTTGGTTATGTAGAATCTAATGTTCCGTAAGATGACTACAGTTAATAATACCATATTGGATACCGGAAATTTGCTAAGAGGGTAGATTTCAAGTGCTCTCACTACATACACAAGAAAAGATAACTGTAAGGAGATAGATATGTTAATTAGCTTGACTATAGTAATAATTTCACTATATGCATATCAAATCAGTATGTAGTATACCTTAAATATATGTGATTTTTATTAAAAATATTTTTTTAATTTTGTAATATCTGACAATTTTTCCATCTTCTATTCTTGATTCCTAGTTTAATTCTATTATGGTCAGACAACATAGTTTCCGTGAGTTCAATTTCTTCAAGTTTGTTTAAAAGCTCAGAATGTGGTGTATTTTAGTGACAATTCCATATGCATTCAAAAAGGTTGTGTATTCTTCCATTTTTGTGTA
Source organism: Phoca vitulina (assembly GCF_004348235.1). Classification (NCBI taxonomy): domain Eukaryota; kingdom Metazoa; phylum Chordata; class Mammalia; order Carnivora; family Phocidae; genus Phoca; species Phoca vitulina. The sequence continues at coordinate 6,883,524 of NW_022589713.1, read as the reverse complement.
TGCTACAAATGTCACATAAAGTCATTCAGGCTTTTTATAACTTTAATGAGTTTCTCTCTATTTTTTCCATCAATTACCAAGTGAAAAGTGTTGATGTTTATAATTATGTGGATTATCTATTTCTCTTTGCAATTCCATCAGTTTTGTTTCATGCATTTTTGAGCTCTATTAATAAGCACTTACTCATTTTGCATTATTGTCTTGGTGAATTGATTTTTATAATTATGGAATGTATGTCTTTAACCTGAGTAGTTTTTCCTGGTCTGAAGTCCACTTTTTCTGATATAAGCATAAGCACAATAGTTTTCTCTTAATTATTGTTTGCATGCTATATATTTTTTGTCCCTTTACTTTCAACTATCTATATCATTATATTTTTATATTTGTGAGTTTCTTATACATAGCATATATTTGAGTTTTATTTTAAAGATTTTATTTTAGAGAGAGAGAGCATGTGAGTAGAGAGGGGGCAGAAGGAGAGGGAGAGAGAGAATCTCAAGCAGACCCCCCACTGAGTGTGGAGCCGGATGTGGGGCTCGACCCCAAACCCTGAGATCATGACCTGAGCTGAAATCAAGAGTTGGACACTCTACTGACTGAGCCACCCAGGCGCCCTTATATTTGAGGTTTTTAAAAATCCTTTGAAAATTCCTAATTGATGTGTTTGTAGTTGATATAATCTTTGATATGTTAGAATTAGATCTAAAGTGTATTATTGTTTTCTGTTTAGCCCCTTTACTTTTTGTTCCTCTGTTTCCTACCTTCTTTTGGATTATTTGAATATTTTTAATTCCATTTTGTTTTTCTACTACATTTTTGGCTATTTTCATAGGTAAGCACGTTCTTAGGGTGGGTATTATTTTCACAGTTTTAGAGATAAAGAAGTAGACACAGAATGGTTAAGTAACTTATTCAAAGTCTTACTATTAGTAAGTGGTGGAACCAGTAGCCAAAACTAGCCTTGCCAGCAGGACCCACAGGACTCACCCTCACACCACTGGTGAACAGCCCCATCGGTGCCCCCCATGCGGCTTTAAGATGCTGTGCCTTACATGTAGTTGGTTCCTCTCCTTCATGCCAATGACTCTTCTTAACCTTCAGCACACTTTCTAAGCCTCAGTTCATCCTCCCTGAGCTATCAAGGACATATGTCCATAATCCGACACTGCTCCCCTCCCCCAGCCCACCTCACATGCCCTTAAAAATTATTAGCACTAGGGGCGCCTAGGTGGTTCAGTCAGTTAAACCTCTGCCTTCTGCTCAGGTCTTGACCCTGGAGTCCTGGGACAGAGCCCCTTGTGGAGCCCTGAGTCCAGCTCAGCAGGAAATCTGCTTCTCCCTCTCCCTTTGTCCCTTTCTGCCACTCGTGCTCTCTCTCTCTTTCTCTCAAATAAATAAATAAATAATCTTAAAAAAATTATTTGCACCATATTAGTCCTTTAGCTTTACTTCTTTCTATTTACGTCCTTGGAAAAGGCATTTTTATCTTTGGGCAAAGTTGAATCTCTCCACTTCACTTGTGCTATTTCCTCCTACTATTTGGTTTTATCAGTTTTTCTCTTTCATTTTTCTACCTACAAACATGTCCTCCCAATTGACTCCTAACATGTTACCACTTGTACTTTGTTCCTAAGTCCCTCTCTCTAGGTAGTTCTCTTTTCTTTCTCAGACTCATTTCTATACACTGTGAACTCTATTTTCCTCTTTTGAATAATTCTCTGTGTAATTTGAGAATGGCCATTCCCCTCTACTTCACTGAATCTCTCTGCTCCCTTTGTTCTATGAAACAAATTTCTTCCAACTTCCTTTTGCCCCTCCCCTTTCCCTTCATCTGCACCTCCCTCTTCAAAACAGCACAAACACCAACACACAAAAACAAGTTCTCTGTCTTTACTCTTTGTAAGTGTTCATGTTTCTCAGTATTCCTTTCTGTAGTTTTTGACATTCATGCTCTTTTATTTAGTCCTCCAAACTTTTCAACCTTACCCACCTCTACCCACCTGTGGACCTCCAGATTTGTATCACCAACTATTTTCCTTTGTGGTTTTGCTTTATACCCCTACTCCTCTTCAAATTCTTATTTCAATTGTATTTAACATTTATTTCCCTGAGCTTTTTATGCTTTGTCATGAGTCTTTGTCTTTGAATATATTGTCTTCTGCAGTGACGTTCTCCATTTGGTGGCAGTCATCAAATCTTTTATCTTTGAATATCTCCACATGGCAACAGAAAAAGTGAGAATATAGGGATTCCACCAGTTAATCATATTTCGATCACATTTCACAAGTGTAGATGGTTTTCCATTTTTTTTATTGACGGTATATGTATATATATATATATATATATTTTTTTTTTTTTTTTTTTTCATTTCAGAGCAGATGGCTTGGGACTTGCTGAATAGATGCACAGCAAATAAACTTGATGCTGTTGTTGTGGGAGTAGAGTAACAGAATTATTTCTTTCAAAAACATTATTATTCTTGCCCCTGTGATAGAAGTCTGATTTCCAGAGAAGGCACCCAACCCTCAGAAAAACCGGGATAGGTATTTGGGGTTCAAGTCAATACGTTTTATTACTGTTGTATCATCCACCCCTTCCCAAAGGGGCCCAGCTTCTTGTCTCTGCCGGCGTAGTGACCTCTCAGAGCTGCTGGGTGAGCATTTTTGGCAACACAGCTGTGATAATTCTAGGACTGTCTAAGTGCTTAATTACCCACTATACATTTGAGCTGTTGGGTCTTGTTTGAGCTGGTAATTAAAAGATTCATTTTATAGATATTCTTGGTTGGAGGAACATTGGGTGGCAAACGTTGGGAGCATCTCAGAATCTTAAGTGATTGTCAAAAGGAGAGATCTTAGTTGCTCATGATTTTTGCCTGAATTTTCAACAATATACCAGAAGGACTAGTAAATGCCAAGTACTTTCTGACCTATTCAGAGGTACTCTGTACTTCATCGTCAGTATGAAGAATTTTCTTTTCCCATCTCTCTTATCCATTACATAGTACAGAATATACCTGGAGACTTCTACCCAGTACATGGTGGAGTTTCTTGGTAAAGTGAGAACCTAAGCAAGTGGAACCAGTGCTACCCTAGTCATAGTTGCTGCTTTAGCGCAACTGGAAGAATCCCTGTGTTTTCACAGATATTTATTGTTTATAATTTAAAAGGATAGTCTTCCTTTCACGCTATAATTTTAACCTAATAGACCACCTTATCATTTTAAATATACTTCTGAAATGGTGGTATGTATTGTATCTGGCTTGAGAACTCCATCAGTTACTTACGATATTTGTTCTTTGCCCTGAAGAGCATTTAAAGTAACAGTTACATTCTGATATGTTACTTTGTTTATATCTTATTATATTTCAGATAATTTTAGCTACAGATTACAATATGACAAACATGCAAGGGCCATATGGTCAGTATTTAATGTTTAGTATTGACATTGTTAATTCACCAATTTTTATGGAGAGTAAGATTACTAGTATAGGTAGAAATAAAAAAATAAGACAATCCAATAGAGGTTGCTCTTATATTCAAAGAAAATATATATATATACACACACATACATATCTGTACACATATACATATACGTATGCATTAGTGGGTAGTGTGATAATTTGCTTTACAAATGTCTTTCTGACCATTGAGCCAAATCCCTTACTATACTTAAATATTTATATTTCAAAGCTTTTATTTTGTTTTCTTTTTTTTTTTTAAGATTTTATTTATTTATTTGAGAGAGAGAATGAGAGAGAGAGAGCATGAGAGAGGGGAGGGTCAGAGGGAGAAGCAGACTCCCTGCCGAGCAGGGAGCCCAATGCGGGACTTGATCCCGGGACTCCAGGATCATGACCTGAGCTGAATGCGGTTGCTTAACCAACTGAGCCACCCAGGCGCCCCTGAAAGCTTTTATTTTGAATCAAGAATTCGGGTAGTGCTCATGATATAAAATAGGATATGCCATCTTGAAGATTTTCTACCTAAATAAATTTCTAATATAAGATACCCACAAATCATTTGCTCTCAGATGAGCTGCATTTAAATCTCTTGTGCACTCTCAACAATGGTTGTGAAAACTTTGAGTCACTAATTCCATCAAGAATCTGATGAACACTACAGAGCATCTCCCTTACTAACTGTTTTTTGCTGAAAATCTTACATATAATTTTACAAGGATGAAGACATAATCCTTATCTCTCTCATCTCCCCATAGAGTCAACATTTTAAAACCTTTATACCAGAACCTACTTTTTATTTTAAAGATGGAAGTTGGTAGTAAATCTAAGCTTGATTGGTGAAATAAAAGATTCCAAGTAGGGCCAATTTGGCTCACTGGACCTGTTGGTTAAATTGAGAGACACTTGGATACATGCAACCGAAGTATAATCATATATGTCTGGTCACTTTCTCTTTTTTTCTTAAGCTATAGACTAGCTCCTCAATATCAATTCCCTCTTTCCTATGAAGATGTCATTTCTGTGGTCAGACTTCTTCAACAGGATAAAATTCTTACAAAATATAGAGTGGATCCTTCCCAAATCTGTATTTCAGGTGATAGTTCTGGACGTATGGTAGCAGCAAAAGTGACTCAACTGGTATGTTTAATGCATTATATATGTTTATAGTACACATATACTATAATCCTAACACAAAAGAATCATTTTATTTCAGTTATAATATTTTTGTTGGCCTTATGTTTTAAACTATGAAGTAGCAAATATAAAAAATCAACCTACTGTCCTTTTGCATAATTTTTCCTTTATGGAACGAAATTAGCATAAGCAGAGGGATACATACATTTAGAATCAGCAGAAACTGCTAACTCATTTTGTGGGATCACCTCTGCTAGCTTGAGAAAGTATCCATTCAATCTCTCTGCCTCATTTTTTTAAAGGATTTTATTTATTTATTTGAGAGAGAGAGAGAGAGAGCACACAAGCAGGGGCAGAGAGAGAGGGTGAAGCAGAGTCCCTGAAGAGCAGGGAGCCCGATGCAGGGCTTGACCCCAGGACCCTGGGATCATGACCTGAGCCAAGGGCAGACACTTAACCGACTGAGCCACCCAGGCACCCCTACCTCATTTTTGTTTATGTGATCACTGTTGTTTCTTCCACTCATCTTATGGGATGATCCATTTTTTTTTTTCTGGCAAATTATCTGTTTGAGGGTACTAGGGAGGGATCAAGGGCCTAGGAGAGATTCTGTTAGGGAAATTTCTCTTTCCTCATTTTCTTTTTGAGCTCATGCACCTACTATACCTTGAATGTACATTTGAGAGTTGGCTGGATATCATTTCCTCTTGGGAGGTGCCACTGATACTTCAATTAATTCTTTCATTTGGTATGTCAGCTACTTTGGTGAGGGCGGGTATTTTGCAATTCCTACTAGGAAAACTAGTGTTGTTGCCTTAAAAAAAACAAAAAAACAAAAAAACCCAAAAACACTGCTATGGATTTAGTTTCCAAATTTCTGTATTTCAGTATAATTGGACAAGGGACAAGGCTGAATGATGGACTCTGCATTCCCTCACAACAAGCAGAATCTGCCGACTCATCTTTGGATTAGGGGTATCTATTTCTGGTATTACCCTGAGAAAGGTGTGGTGGAATCTTCTCTCCTCTTTTTGTTTTTAGGGGTTTATGTGATCATCGTTTTTTTCCTTATACCATTGAGGGTGACATACTTTGCTTAGGAAATCACCTGTCCTAGGCTCCTAGGGAGGAATTCAGGGCCTGGGAAAGAGAAGGCAGGCTAATAATGTTCATCAGCTGAAGTTTGTCACTGTGAGACCAATGCCCTAATCACATATTAGAGTTTCTAGCCTGAAATGGCACCAGCAATGGAAAGTTTTAGGAATCTGAGTAACAGAAGGTTTTAAATAAGAAACTAAAAATCATCAAATAGATGCTATAGGGAATGAATGGTGATTGGTCATGTTTGTTGACTATAATTTTAGAATGTGTCAAAGATGGAAATCTCTTTGAACATTCAGGTCATTGAACCTTTCCAATGTATTAGTGCAATGTCTATTACAAAGACACAAGCTGTATTTATAAGGGGATCTGGTTAAGAGCTTGGGCCAGAGGGAAGGATACTTTGTGTAATGTCCCCAAAAGCCATCAACTCAGCAGTACTAAGCAAATTCTCAGTCTCTTATATTTAGGAGTGAGGGAGCAGAGAAGACTGACTCTGAACTGAGGAAAATCATAGCAAGAAAATGGATATTAGGGAAAGGAATTCAGTTTCTTATTCAAGGATTTTAAAATATTGCTGAATTCTTGGAGCCAATTTCAAATCATTCTTGTAGTGCTGTATGGAGTTCTGAGGGTTTAAGAACAAAGCTGGTAGAAAGCAGTATGGTTTCAGGATGAAATACATGCTGATTTTAGCTCATCTGGCTTAGGGATAAAACTTTAAAACTAATGCACCAAATGATGTTAATATAAGATGGCAGGTGACAGGGGCGCCTGGGTGGCTCAGTTGTTAAGCGTCTGCCTTCGGCTCAGGTCATGATCCCAGGGTCCTGGGATCGAGCCCCGCATCAGGCTCCCTGCTCCGCGGGAAGCCTGCTTCTCCCTCTCCCACTCCCCCTGCTTGTGTTCCCTCTCTCGCTGTCTCTCTCTGTCAAATAAATTAAAAAAAAAAAAAAAAAAAAAATCTTTAAAAAAAAAAAAAAAAAAAGATGGCAGGTGACAAACATCTTATTCCAATACTTATTCTTTTTGGAGCCAGACAGAATGAGAGAGAGAGAGAGACGTTTCTCCCATAGTCACTTCCCAGAATCTCTTCAGATACCAAAGCTACTGGCCATGTCCTATCCTTATTGACCAAGTTTCAAAACCTAGGAAATATATTCATTGGCCCATCATTTTCAAACTTACACCATCATGAGTATTAATGTAACAATATCTATATAAAAGGTAATATTCAGCATATGAAACTACTGGTAGGGTCAGAATGAAGTTGGTATTATAAGAATTTAATAAACCTCTTTAAAACATCAGAATTACAAAGCTTAATATAAAATAAAATCAAAGTACTACAGCTATGAATATTATAAACCACCATATTGATGTGTAAATACTACAGTGATTAACCAGAACATGGAAAGGTCTGTGCTATTAAAGATAACTTTTAGATATCTTAAAGTTATGACTCATGCAGATAGAAAAATGAATACATATTAAAAACTGTATTTTAATTCATTCAGTGAAGAAACCAGGCAGACGTTATAACCTCTTTAGAAGAGAACCCAAAGGACCAATATAATAAAACCAGCTCAAAGACAATGAGCAGTAGAGAGTGTGCTTAATGTAGGCAATGCATAGTTGTAAAATATTTCAAAAACAATTCAAGACTAGGCTCAGGTAACCTAGACATGTATACAGATGACCTAAAGAGTGTCTTTTAGGCAATATAGGAGGTTTTTTCTGTTTTTTTTTTTTTAATTGAGGTACATTTTTTTCTGTAGTGAAAGGAAAGACAGGGTAGAAGATAAGTTCTCTACTCTTCAAACCACAAGGTAAAATGTATCTGTAGGTAGATAGAGGTGGATGGATGAGCTAATTGAAGAGCTCTAGGAGATATTTTGTTAAAGCAACAACAACAATAAAATAGCAATCGGAAGTGAAGTATTTCAAAAATGGGATATCATATTTTTGAGACTTAACGATCAGATATTTATAAGGCTGGGAGTTGTGCAAAGTAATATTGTGTTTGCTTTAATCCAAACGTGTGGGTTTGCCTGATACATGTACATGTTCATTTGATTTTAGTTTGTCGTTGTTGTTATTAATGTTTTCGTAACACATCAAATCAGTTCTCTAAAGGAAGAGAAGTTGTGATTAGAAGGAGAGAATGAGACGTGAGTTAGGTAGCATGGAAGCCCTACAGGGAAGGGAAGATCTGAGAAGGGGTGGCCACAGGGGGGATTCAGACCTTTGAAGGTGACTGGGGAAGAAACTGCCGAAAGTGGGATAGAGAACACCTGAAGAGTTCGACCAACTTTGTAGTTCTCCATGGCTCAGCCCTGGGTGCTATTATGGTCCCTCGGGGAGCTTTTGCCAATTTTAGAGAAGGACATAGAGCAGACCTCTCCTCATTCCAGACTCAGTGGGTACTATTTTCCTATTGGCACAAGCTTTTGGCCACTTTGCTTTCTGATGGGCTTGTTGATGCAAAATGAACAAACTTTTTAGAATCTCTAAAAGAAAGAGAGTTTAATTTGAGCCCATTAGGACAGCTGCCCAGGAAATACGATCTTCACAAGGAAGAAAGTGTTCCAAAGAATGAACAATTTGTACAGAGAATGTACAGTTTGTACATTTTGGAAAAGTTCAGAAGAATTTAGATTAACCTATAGACAGGAATCATGAGTTTTAACATCAAGGAATGCAGGGAGTTGGAGCATTGATCGGTATCTTAAGGACAAGATGGTTTTCCTTCAGTTACTCATTCACAAAGCAAATACACAAAACATATGGCCATAAATCAGGCTTTCAGTTTGAACAAAGTTTATGTACAGTCATGCTGGCTTGGAAAGAAATCTAAATGGTTTCTCTTAAATATCAGGCCTTTAGAGAATTTTTCTCTCATCAAGCTAAGGCTTTAGCTTTCTCCTCCTTGTTTCTCCTCTTTGCTGAAATTTCCAGGTATGGTTCTATAGTTCCAAGTAAAAGATCATGACTTGGGCGCCTGGGTGGCTCAGTCGGTTAAGCGTCTGCCTTCGGCTCAGGTCATGATCTCAGGGTCCTGGGATTGAGTCCCGCATCGGGCTCCTTGCTCAGCGGGGAGCCTGCTTCTCACTCTGCCTCTGCCTGCTGATCCCCCTGTTTGTGCTCTCTCTCTCTCTGTCAAATAAATAAATAAAACCTTAAGAAAAAAAAGATCATGACTTTGGGGATTTAGTTTGTGAATTTCTGCCTTCTGGTCTCAAGTTTATGAAGCAATAGGAGAGCAATTATTGTCCTTGCTGAGGTTTGCATCACACACAATTCTGTGTCATCAGATCTTCTGTGGGTGTTTGGGCATTTTTTTTCTAATACCTCTCCCCTATTTATCAGGTCAGACTTGTGTTTATCCTGAACACCTTTGTAGAGGGATGACCAAATAATTTATTGCACAAAACAAGGTAATTGTGAAGGTGAAGGGAAATAAGCTGTGATGATCTCAGGCAAGAGGAACGTAGGATCACTCTATATAGTGTGGAGCATTTCCCCAGTTCCCTCCCTAAAGCTCAAACTCCTATATTTGGCTTATGAAACCTGTCTTTGTCTCCAGGCCTATCTCTCTTGGTATCCTTAGCTGCCGTATGTAATTAGGCAACCAAACCAAAATGTTTCGTATGCCTGATTTCCTTCTGCCAGGAAGGTGCTACCTCTTACGCTCCCCAAACACCAGAGAAGCACACATTCAGCTTTCAATCCACTTCTTAAGAAATACTCAACTGTTCTTTGATACAGTTTTGTGACCCTTTCGCAGTAGAATTCACCACTGAAATAAAGAGAAAAAAAGAGCATCCAAATGCACATGCATGTACATTCATATGCATAGATTGTCTCTTTATAGCTGTTTCTTCATTTATTGCCTTAATGGTTAGTGGCTAGGAAAAAGGGAGAGTTTACTGTATATGCATAACTCATAAATTTTAAGTTTTTTTTTCATTTTTCCCTGTTGTTTGAAAGGCTTTCTTTCTTTTCTTTTCTTTTCTTTTTTTTTTTTAAAGATTTTATTTATTTATTTGACAGTGTGAGCACAAGCTGGGGGAACCACAGGCAGAGGGAGAAGCAGACTCCCCACTGAGCGAGAAGCCTGATGCGGGCCTCGATGCGGGGGCTCAATGTGGGGCTCAATCCCAGGACCCCGAGATCATGACCTGAGCCGAAGGCAGACGCATAACTGACTGAGCCACCCAGGCGCCCCTAAAAGGCTTTCTACACTTGTCAATATCTTCTTAGTTCTAAATATTTTCTATTTCATTTTTTTTGTCTTATTTGATATCTGAGTTGTTTAGAGATTTTTTTTTTTTTTAATTTTTGACCTAATTGTGATGTGGCCTGAGAATATGGTCAGTATGTTACAATCTTATAAAATTTCTTGAGATTAGGGTTATTGCATAGCATGTGATCAATTTGTGTATATGTCCATATACACTTCAAAAGAATATGTATTCTTTAATTGTTGGATAAAACAGTCTACTTATACCATTAGCTTGAGCTTATTAGTGTGCTCTATAAATCTTCCACATTTTTTTCTGAGACTTTTCTCAACTTGATCCCTTAATTATAGGAAAGATGTATTCAAATTCTATTAATGCAATAAATTTGTCAATTTCTTTTTGAGTTGTGGTTCTGTTTTTTTCTCTCTTATTTTGAGGTTAGTTTATTAGAGTATGGAATTGATCTGTCCTCTAGGTGCATAAAATTTATCATTATTTAGTGACTTTATGTATAGAAATGATTTTTGCCTTGAGTCTATTTTGATTAATAGCAATATAGCCATGCCAGCTTAGTTAGTAATTTCTTGAAATATCTTTGTCATATACCGAATGCCAATATTTTTGTGTACTATATTTTATTTGATATTTGTGACAAATACATGGATAGATATTTAACAATCCTATCAGACTATATTTATTTTATTTTGAAGCTACATATCTATCTGTATTTTTTTTTTTTTTTTTTGAGAGAGAGAGAGAGCGCTTGTAAGAAGGGGGAGGGGGTAGCAAGGGCAGAGGAAGAGAGAGAATCTTAAGCAGGATCCACACCCAGCGTGGAGTCTGACACAGAGCTTGATCTCACGACCTTGAGATTATGACCTCAGCCAAAATCAAGAATCAGATGCTCAACCTGGGTGACTGAGCCACCCAGGCACCCCTATTTTGAAGCTATAAACAACTTTTATTGTGGTTATATTCGTGAGAACTACTTCCCATTTTTGAAAATGTGGCAAAAATACATAACATTAAATTTACTCTCTTAACCATTTTTAAGTGTACAGTTCAGTAGTAGTGTTAAATATCTTTATACTGTTGTGCAATAGGTCACTAGAACTGTTTTCTTTTGCAGCAGTGAAATCCTATACCAACTAAATACTAATGCCCTCTCTTCCCTTCCCTCAGCCCTTGGTAATAGCTTTCTACTTTCTGTTTCTATGATTTTCACTGTCTTAGATCCTTCATATGAGTATAATCTGACAAAATTTGCTCTTCTGTGACTGACTTATTTTGCTTAGCATAATGTCGTCAAGTTTCATCCATGTTGTAGCATGTGACAGGATTTCCTTCTTTTTAAAGGGTGCATAATATTCAAATATATGTATATTTTCATTTTCCATTTATCTACTGTTGACATTTGGGTTGCTTCTACCTTTTAATTTTATGAGTAATCTTCATACTATTTTCCATAATGGCTCCACCATCTTACATTTACACCAGTTGCAGTTTCTCCACATCCTCACAAACACTTGTTACTTTTTGTTTTTCTGAATCGTAACCATTGAAATGCTGTAAAGTGATGTCTTACTGTGGTTTTGATTGGCATTTGTCTATGAAGAGTGATGTACATCTTTTCATGTGCTTTTTGGCCATTTGTATGTCTTATTTGGAGAATTGTTTATTCAAGTTCTTTGCCCAATTTTTAATGAGGTTGTTTGTTTGTTTTAAAGATTTTATTTATTTATGAGTGAGAGAGAGTGCACGAGAGGGGGTGGGGGGCGCAGAGGGAAAAGCAGACTACCCGCCAAGCAGGGAGCCCAATGCAAGGTTAATCCCAGGACTCCAGGATCATGACCTGAGCTGAAGGCAGATGCTTAACTGACTCACCACCCAGGTGTTCCAAGGTTGTTTGCTTTTTGTTGTTGAGTTGTAGAAGTTCTTTATATATTCTAATTAACTTCTTATCAGATATGTAATTTGCAAATATTTTCTCATTGGTTGCCTTTTCACTCTGTTGATTGTCTCCTTTGATTCCCTGAAATTTTTACATTTAAAGTATTCCTATTTATCTATTTTGTTTTCATTGACTATGCTTATCGTGTATATTTAAGAAATCATTGCCAAATCCAATGTCCTAAAGCTTTTCCACTATGTTTTCTTCTAGTTTAATAGTTTTAGGTTTTACATTTAGGTTTTTGAGTTAATTTTTGTATATGATGTCAGACTATGTTTATTTAAAAATAACATTTTACTGTAAAATCAAATACAAATATAATAAACACATTAAACAAGTGCATAGCTAATGAAATATGATACTGTGAAGACCCATGTTAACCACCACACTGGTTAAGAAATTCAACTTTGCCAAGTCACCCATGTACTCATCCTTGTGCCAAAATTAAATCACAGCTTTCCTCTCTTTCCAAATGGAACCACTGTCCTGAATTTTATAGTAATAACTTCACTGCATTTCTGTATAATATTATCACCCATCTATGAATCTCTAGAAACTCTAGTTTATTCCTTCACAATTTATTTATTTTTATTTAAAGAGACAGGGAGAGAGAACACAAGCGGGGGGAGTGGGAGAGGAGGGAGAAGCAGACTCCCCGCTGAGCCTGGAGCCTGATGCGGGGCTCGATCCCAGGACCCTGGGATCATTACCTGAGCCAAAGGTAGACACTTAATGACTGAGCCACCCAGGCACCCCTATTCCTTCACAATTTAAAACATGGTATGTCTTTTTTAAATTTCTTTTCATCTACAATACACTTTATTCCTAATTTATCTGTTGAAGATCTGGGCTTGCAGGGTTTCCTAAAGTCTACATTTTGCTGATTGCACATTTCTTTGCAGTTTACCATGCTCCTCTGTCCTCTGTGTTTCCTGTGAATTATCAGTTGGAATCCAGAGGTTTGATCAGACTTAGGTTCAATCTGTTTGACAAGAATATACATGATGGGACTTTATTTGATCATGAAGCACATATTTGTCACTTTATGTTAGGTTAAAAGCCATTGAGGCTGTAAATACAGATTCATTAATTCAATGGAGATTGAAAAATGATATTTTAATTTGATAATTTTGCTTTTATATATTACTTGGAAAATTTTATACAAGATGGTTACCATCACATATTATTTAGTTAAACAATGGCATACTTCATATAAGAAAGGCAAGATAAAATGTTTATTATGTCCTTTTATTTAATTCCACTTTTCAAGATAATGAAATAATTCCCTGTTATCTTCAGAATGTAACCAATTAATTAAAAAATAATATATCAGTATAGGCTTGAGAATTCAAGCCTATTTTATTGATTAATTTTTTTTTTTAGAAAGAGCATACACATGAGCAACTGCAGGGGAGGGGCTCCATGCCCAGCACAGAGCCCGACGAGGGGCTCGATCTCACCACCCTGAGATCATGACCTGAGCAGAAATCTAGAGTTGGATGCTTAACCAACTGAGCCACTGAAGCGCCCTGGATTAATTTCTTATTAAAGTAGTTCAATAGTCCCACTTTGGGCCAGTGGTAGCTCCTTTCAATCCTCTTGATATTACTCTGAAAGTCATTGAGATCTTCCTTGCAATCTGGTGTATCAGTATTTTCCAGGCTCAACTTACATATTCTCATATTGGGTTTTCTATACATCAGATCATGTCAATTGCAAATCAAGATAGTTTTACCTCTTCCTTTTAATCTGGTTGACTTTTATTTTCGTTTCTTATCTGGTAGTGCTACTACCACTACAGTGGTAGAACTTCCAGTACAATGATAGGTACTAGCAGTGAAAGTAGGATTCTTGTCTTGTCACTGATTTATTTGTGTTTTATTGGTAATGCCTAATTGGCATAATGCATTAATGTTAATGTTGTTCGGGGTTTGTTTTAGTCTGCTGTAAAAAAAAACAAACTATAGACTAAATAGTTTAAACAACAAACATTCTGGAGTCAGGAAAGTCTAAGATCAAGGTTCAGTGGGTTTACTGTTTGGTGAGGGCCTTCTTCCTGGTTCATAGACACCCATCTCCTTGCTGTGTCCTCACCTGGCAGAAGGGGCAAAGGAGCTGTCTGGGGTTTCTCTTACAAGGGCACCGTCCCACTCATGAGGTCTCTGCTCTCATGCCCTAATCCCTTCTCCAGAGCTCACTTTCTAACAGTCACTTTGATCATTAAGTTTTCAACCTATGAATTTTGGGAAAACACATTCAGTCCATTATAGGATTTAAAGAAATATTTGTATGCCACATACCATTAAGAGATTAAGATTCATACCCACTATGTAAATTCAGTTTGGTCTTACTGGGATGATGGCACAAGTCTATACTTCTTTAGGAGGGTGTAAAGAAAGGGAAATTGATCAACCTTCTATGTCAGAGATCACAAAAAGAAACACGGAAGTGATTTAGCTGGAAATTAAAAGCCGGAAAAGTGTTTGATAAGCAGGTAGGATCAGAGAGAACTTGAGGGGCTCATTCTGGGAGAAGAGATATGATGAAAGCTCCAGAGGGCTTAATGGCTTTTTGCTATAGGGTAACTTCCAGCAATTGAAGTTGGCCTGGCTTGTAGGGTCAAAAGAGAGACTCTGAAGATGACTGGAAACATACAGTGCACTACTGAGAAATTTGGATTTTTATCTTGGAGGGAATGGGAAAAATATAAAGATGTTTGAGATTGTCTGATCTGGATAGAAGTGAGGTGTGGGAAGGGACATCCAAGACTCCACAAATATTAGTTGACTGATAATGATATCATGTGGTGGAAAACTGTGGGGAAAATAAAACAAGTAAACTTTGCTCTGAACTGAGTGCACGGTGTTTCATAACCTCTCAAGCAAAAGGCCAAAAACTGCCAAACCAAACACTATGGTGTGCACAAAAGCCTTACCTTTCTTTCATTTAGTGAGTAAAACAAGGTAAAGTTTAAAGAGACATAAAGCAATGGTGTTGACAGCTCTGTAAAGTAAGAAAAGACCCACAGTCATTGAGTCTGGGAAAAGATGGTCTCAGTTTTATTCCGGGTTCATGTCATACATCTGATCTGTTCTCCTTCTATGCTTAACAATGGTGACCCAAGGGACATGGAAAATTGCGAAAGTTGGAGATCTTCAGAAACCTAGGGCTGAACCTAAGGAACTGCAAAGTGAGACAAATTTTTGGGCTATTTTCTCTTTATCTCTACCCCTCTCTCTAGCTCTTCAGATGTTTTAACCTTTGACTCCAGTCAGAGGTCTAATGCCCCCCTGTAACCTCACTACATAGACCTGGATCTTCTTGAAGGATTCCATACTCTTAAGTTGTCTCTTTTCTTTGATCCCAGCAATAATGTTGAAAATAATACAGTTAGTAATAATGACGACAACAACAACAGGTAATATTTCGTGATTGCTTACCACGGGTTAGGCAAACTGCTAGGATCTGATTAGAGAAACTGAGTCATTATGCCAGATACCTCGGCTTATCTTTCCAAATATGTTTATCTTTCCAAATACATAAGATACCTCTGCTTATCTTTATCTTAACTCTATTTTTCTCTCAGTCTTTGTCATCAGTGACCACTCCTGATTTTAGTTTTCAAACTTCATGGTGGATTTGAGATTTGAGATTTCCCCCTTACTAATATCCTTAAGCATTAATTAATCAGTTAACTTGGTTATCCATTAATTTATTCAAAATATGTATTTAGCACCTTTACCTGCAAAGCATTGATTTCTTAGAGGTTGCAAAGACAAAAAAAAAAAAAAATGTATGATGTCTTACAGTACACTGAGAAAGGCAGGCACACAAATTAAATTTGATAAAAGAGTTTTATGATTAGGGTAAGTCTGGTAGTATCAGTTTGTCCAGGACAGTTCCAGTTTATGTGCATTATTAATAGTGTCTCTTTCACTTGCAATAGTGTTGTAGTTTGAATAACAAATGATATTACTAAGTTATGCCCTGGGGGATTCAGGGAACACTGCAATGTAAGTGGATAAAAATAAAAATTTTAATAATGAAATTTAGGATAGACTTTGGAGTTAATACTTATGCTTTCAAGAGGCCCAATATAGACTTATATTAGACCCCTGATTGGATTGAATTCTATCACTAAAAATTACTTTCTTTAAGTACCAATCTCTGGTAATGAGCTTGAGAATCACAGGTTTATTGATTTGTGACTATTCTTTTATTTCCTAGGTCCTGACATATCAGACAGAAAATCTCCAGTTCCTTGCATCTCTAAAGAACATCAAAATGATCAGCTTTATGGACAGGGTCTCTCTCAGGGTGCAGCAAGCAGAAGTCCAATATTTGCACTTGATATTGTCACACTAGGCTACTTGGTATAGCTTGGTTTTAAAGATTTACCATTTAACCCATAAGAACAAAGTCACTGTGTAATCATTTAAAAAACAGTGTTTCCTGAGATACTTCTACTGAGCCCTGTGGTACTTCAGACTATTATAGTTCTAGCTTGATGAATAATGGCATATGGACAAGTCTCCACACCCCTTATCTTTTGGCCCAAAGTTTGGTCCACCACAACAAGCAGGGTTTATTAACATAGTAATCCATGCAAGTTGCATGAGCCTGCATTTTGACTAAGTATCAGCTAATTTTTTAAAAAATTCTTTTCCTACAAAAACCAATCACAAAATTTTACTTTGTGGTATCTTAAGAGCTCTCATGTAGGCTCCGATTTCACACCTAAGTTGCTTTAACATGACAACAGTATGACAGGGTGAAGAAACACTGTGGGAGTTGTTAACTGTCTTATTATAATATAGGCATGAACTGTTGTGTTATAATATCTGTCTCAGAATCTGTGTATTTCAAAAATGAGTCATTACTGATGCAATAACTTTTGAATTAAAAATTAGCTTCGTGCTGCTAAGATGATCATATATTACCCAAAAGCGTTCCCAATCTACAGTTGTTCTGCTACTTATTAGTTAGTATTTGTGGAAACACTTTAATGTCAGCACTGTGAAGAGGCTAGAGAAAGGGATATCATGGGGTTCAAAGCTCTCTGTTTGGGGCTGTTTTGTGCTCTCTTTGCCTCTCGTATGTATATCACCGTACCGGGCAACATTGAAGAATACTGGAAAGTAGGGGCCTTAGATATATTTGCTAAAACTTGCACATTTATGGTAAGATTAACATTTTTTTCTTCTGGATATTGGAGCGCCTTGTTGACTAAAAATCAGTGCTTATGAACTTTTTAGTAGTTACTGTTTTTGAAATAATCATTGCTTCTTTGTTTGTTAGAATAAATCAATTACATAAAAGTAAGTAAATAAAACTTGCTGCATCTGCATCTGTGCAAACAGAGTGAGGTAGAATTCTTGCTGCCCAGGAGTTTATAGCTAAATGTAAAGATTGTGTCTATTGTGATGTGCATTAAGTGGTATTGCTGAAGGGAAAAGTTTTGAAGTTTTCTTGACAACTTACATTTGAGTTATATTTGACACATTTGAGTTTTCAGTTAGGTTTTACTTATATATATTATACAGATAAACATTATTGGTGTTTGTACCCACTTGATGTTAATTTAGGACTCTCACTATCTCAATGGTTTCCACTGCCTATCTTTAATTCTAAATTGCTAGGTTTCAGAGATTGTCTGACTTGAAATATGTGGGTCGATTATGAATTCGAGCAAAAATAGCTCCTTGGTGAGGGGGAGATATGACTAGAAACTAGCATTTTTGAGCTTTTAGAATACATGGGCTTTCTATAATATATACCTCTGTGCATCCCCACTACCTTTTGATTATTTGTATCACTTTATAGAGGAGGACAAAGAAGTTCAGAGGGGCTCATACAGCTAGAAAGCGACAACTTCAGAATTTGAATCCACAGATACCTCATTTCAAAGTTCATACTCTTTCTGCCAAACAAAGGCTCCCAGAAACGTTCTTTGATGACAGAAGCGACACGAAGCTGAAAGGACACAATGGCAGCAGGGAATGATCAGAGAAGAGAGAGCAATCTATGGCTTCAGAGGGACAGGCTGTGCCCTGGTACGTTGTACAGCAGACAGCAGTTCTGTGAAAACACAGCCACCTCCTGTCTGTGTCTGTTAAGTCCTGATATTTCTCTCTTGGTCACTTCTCGAGGTACACCTTCGCCGGAACTCTCTCTTCCCGCAATGCTCTTCCCGCTGGAGTTAACATAACGTGAAAGCAATTACTGGCTCCATAAAGGCTTTTCCTTTTTCAGCTGCAAATTATTCTCACCATTGCCCATCTATAATAAAATTATGCCCTTTATAGATTTGATATTGTATATGGATTGTTCTTTATTTTTCAAAAGATAATAAGAAAAGCATCCGTGTATTTACTTTAAAGATTATGCTAGTAAAATTAACAGTCATTGGCTGTTCTAAAGAAAAGTTTTATTCTTCTCAATACTGAATTTTGTAAATCAAAGCTGAGATACCAGGAAGAAAAATCAATTCTTTAACATGTGAAAGGGAAGTGAAAATCAAAGTTCTTGAGAAAGTAAACTTGATAAATAAAATGCATCGTTATGTCTATCGTATGTTAAATTGGAAGGCTGAGCTTGGTAGAAGAGCATGTCCAACCTTGAAAAATGTCCTTAGCCCTTCATTGACCTTTTTTTATACTTATAAAATGAGGATACTAATCATAAATACTTTTCAGGATTGCTCTGTGAATTACAGATCACATATGCTAGAAGAGCACAAAATAATCTCTAAAGTGGTACTTTTGTTATTGTTCAAAATATACTTAAGTATCTGCTCAGAAACAGAAAATATCTGAGAAATGAGAAACAAGGCAATTTGCCAAAAATCTTTTAAAATTCAATTCACTAAATGAAATATTAGTGTAATTTACCCATTTACCAAAAACTTGCTTTAAGGGATACTCTACCTGATTATATTCAATTAGCATGAAATTATTTAAGAATCCTCATTAGTGAAGTACACTTATATAAGACAAGCTTTATTGAATACATACATGTGCTAGGCACTCTTCTATGTACATTAAAAGTCCTAACTCACTTGAATCTTACAACAACCCACCGAGGGGTTTATTTATTATTACTATTATTATTATTAAGATTTGAAAAATTGAAGTAGAGAGTAATTTGCTTCCAGTCATATAGTCAGTAAGTGATAGTCTGAGAGACTGGTCTAGAAAAATGGGTGCAGATTTGGCTTTGACATTTCCTGGTTGCAATTTAAGAGCTTCTGCATGCTTCCGCATCATTAAAGTATAGGTATTAGATGTTCTTTACTACCTCAAACTCTTGGAAATAATTGTAGGAATAAAGGTTGCTTAATGTACTATTTATTGACCATGTAATTTTTAAGGTTCTTCTTTTGAGTAAACTGTCCAGTGAAATGTCACAACGATCCTAGAAAAGTTGTCAGAAATACCAGGGAGAGCTTTCTTCAGTGGTATCAAATATGGGATTTCGGGGACGGGGTTGGGGGGCGAAGGACATAAATCTATTTGGAGTTGAAAACCAGGGCATTTAAATAACCAATAGTGTGGTCATAAGACAACATTTAAAATTTTGGATTAAATAGAGTGAACCATAAAGAAGAAAAATGTGACAGCATGCCTACAAAACAAAAGAAAACATGGTACAAGACCTGGACATTTTTCAGATAAGAATTTACAATTAAGAAATAATTATGATGGGGGCGCCTGGGTGGCTCAGTCGTTAAGTGTCTGCCATCGGCTCAGGTCATGGTCCCAGGGTCCTAGGATCGAGCCCCGCGTCGGGCTCCCTGCTCCGCGGGAAGCCTGCTTCTCCCTCTCCCACTCCCCCTGCTTGTGTTCCCTCTCTCGCTGTCTCTCTCTCTGTCAAATAAATAAATAAAATCTTAAAAAATAATAATTATGATGGACATTAAAAAAAAACTGCTGGTAAACTGACAGCTGTTGAATGACACAGTTACTAATCTGAAATACAGAACACTTAAGATTTTCAACAAGCTTGTAGACTAAGATCTATGCAGTATTATTTGGAAATAATTGTTACAAACATTCTATTTCTGTTTATTTTGCTTATGTTTTCTTTTTTTAATTTTCTCTTTCTATGCATTTGATGTTAAAGATGAAAATGTTCAATTTTGTTTGCTTTTATAGGCTATGTGTTTTGACAGTATGGGTATTATGAGAAGAGCTTATTTCCATGATATTGAGGCTGGACCATACCCAACCAGTTTCCGATGAGTATGTCACAGTGATGGATACAGAATTTGTTGACATTCCAGTATGTTTATACTTGCCAAAGAGAAAGTCAGAAACCTCAAGATGAGCTCTAATCTATATTCACGGTGGTGCCTTTTGTTTCGGAAGTCTCAGTAAGTTCATCATATAAGGAAGAACTATAACTGGCTGTATATTTTTGATATAAGAACTTTTTAATATAAATACGCATACTTATATGTATAATAGGTATAAGTGTAGCTATAAATATTAGATATCTAGTAGAGAGAGAGACACAGACATATGTTTGGTAAAAAAAATATCATGGAGATCATTATTTCTGTTTTTGTTTGGTTTGGTTTTGCTAAGAATTTTTTTCTCAGCTTTTATATTGAATGAACTCATATCAAATGAAAGTAGGGTATGAATGAATCAATTAGTATAACTTGTTTTCTTTGGGATCAGAATATATTCAGGAGCAGAAGCATTGAAGTGAGGCAGATGTTTTAAATGGTAAATCAGAGTCCTACGTTGTTGGTGGTACAAGGTGAAGTTTGTAGTTACTGATAACAATAATGCTAACAGTGATAAATCTTAGAATGGTAGCTAGTCTTGATTCTTAAAGGAAAACACAAAATAGACCTATTTTATAATAAAGTCTTCTTATTTGGGGAGACTGGGTGGCTCCGTTGGTTAAGCATCTGTTTTCGACTCGGGTCATGATCCCAGGGTACTTTCTGCCTACCAATCGCTCCCCCTGCTTGTGCTCTTTCTCTCTGTCCAGTAAGTAAATAAAATCTTAAAAAAAATAAACTCTTCCTATGAGGTATAGTTTCCCTATTTATCTCTGGCAATGATTCTTTTTTTTTTTTTTTTTTAATTTTTTATTGTTATGTTAATCCCCATACATTACATCATTAGTTTTAGATATAGTGTTCCATGATTCATTGTTTGTGCATAACACCCAGTGCTCCATGCAGAACGTGCCCTCCTCAATACCCATCACCAGGCCAACCCATCCTCCCACCCCCCTCCCCTCTAGAACCCTCAGTTTGTTTTTCAGAGTCCATCGTCTCTCATGGTTCTTCTCCCCCTCCGATTTCCCCCCCTTCATTCTTCCCCTCCTGCTACATTCTTCTTCTTCTTTTTTTCTTTCTTAACATATATTGCATTATTTATTTCAGAGGTACAGATCTGAGATTCAACAGTCTTGCACAATTCACAGCGCTTACCAGAACACATACCCTCCCCAGTGTCTATCACCCAGTCACCCCATCCCTCCCACCCCAGCCCCCACTCCAGCAACCCTCAGTTTGTTTCCTGAGATTAAGAATTCCTCATATCAGTGAGGTCATATGATACATGTCTTTCTCTGTTTGACTTATTTCGCTCAGCATAATACCCTCCAGTTCCATCCACGTCGTTGCAAATGGCAAGATCTCATTCCTTTTGATGGCTGCATAATATTCCATTGTATATATATATACCACTTCTTCTTTATCCATTCATCTGTTGATGGACATCTTGGCTCTTTCCACAGTTTGGCTATTGTGGACATTGCTGCTATAAACATCGGGGTGCACGTACCCTTTCGGGTCCCTACTTTTGTATCTTTGGGGTAAATACCCAGGAGTGCAATTGCTGGATCATATGGTAGCTCTATTTTCAACTTTTTGAGGAACCTCCATACTGTTTTCCAGAGTGGCCGCACCAGCTTGCATTCCCACCAACAGTGTAGGAGGGTTCCCCTTTCTCCGCATCCCCGCCAACATCTGTCATTTCCTGACTTGTTAATTTTAGCCATTCTGACTGGTGTGAGGTGGTATCTCATTGAGGTTTTGATTTGGATTTCCCTGATGCCAAGCGATATTGAACACTTTTTCATGTGTCTGTTGGCCGTTTGGATGTCTTCTTTGGAAAAATGTCTGTTCATGTCTTCTGCCCATTTCTTGATTGGATTCTTTGTTCTTTTGGTGTTGAGTTTGATGAGTTCTTTATAGATTTTGGATACTAGCCCTTTATCTGATATGTCATTTGCAAATATCTTCTCCCATTCTGTCAGTTGTCTTTTGGTTTTGTTGACTGTTTCCTTTGCTTTGCAAAAGCTTTTTATCTTGATGAAGTCCCAATAGTTCATTTTTGCCCTTGCTTCCCTTGCCTTTGGTGATGTTTCTAGGAAGAAGTTGCTGCGGCTGAGGTCGAAGAGGTTGCTGCCTGTGTTCTCCTTTAGGATTTTGATGGACTCCTGTCTCATATTGAGGTCTTTCAACCATTTGGAGTCTATTTTTGTGTGTGGTGTAAGGAAATGGTCCAGTTTCATTCTTCTGCATGTGGCTGTCCAATTTTCCCAACACCATTTGTTGAAGAGACTGTCTTTTTTCCATTGGACATTCTTTCCTGCTTTGTCAAAGATTAGTTGACCATAGAGTTGAGGGTCCATTTCTGGGCTCTCTATTCTGTTCCATTGATCTATGTGTCTGTTTTTGTGCCAGTACCATACTGTCTTGATGATGACAGCTTTGTAGTAGAGCTGGAAGTCCGGAATTGTGATGCCACCAGCTTTGCTTTTCTTTTTCAACATTCCTCTGGCTATGCGGGGTCTTTTCTGGTTCCATACAAATTTTAGGATTATTTGTTCCATTTCTTTGAAGAAAGTGGATGGTATTTTGATGGGGATTGCATTGAATGTGTAGATTGCTCTAGGTAGGATTGACATCTTCACAATATTTGTTCTTCCAATCCATGAGCATGGAACGTTTTTCCATTTCTTTGTGTCTTCCTCAATTTCTTTCATGAGTATTTTATAGTTTTCTGAGTACAGATCCTTTGCCTCTTTGGTTAGATTTATTCCTAGGTATCTTATGGTTTTGGGTGCAATTGTAAATGAGATCGACTCCTTAATTTCTCTTTCTTCTGACTTGTTGTTGGTGTATAGGAATGCCACTGACTTCTGTGCATTGATTTTATATCCTGCCACTTGACTGAATTCCTGTATGAGTTCTAGCGGTTTTGGGGTGGAGTCTTTGGGATTTTCCACATAAAGTATCATATCATCTGCAAAGAGTGAGAGTTTGACTTCTTCTTTGCCAATTTGGATGCCTTTGATTTCTTTTTGTTGTCTGATTGCTGTGGCTAGGACTTCCAATACTATGTTGAATAGCAGTGGTGATAGTGGGCATCCCTGCCGCGTTCCTGACCTTAGGGGGAAAGCTCTCAGTTTTTCCCCATTGAGAATGATATTCGCTGTAGGTTTTTCATAGATGGCTTTTATGATATTGAGGTATGTACCCTCTATGCCTATACTCTGAAGAGTTTTGATCAAGAAAGGATGCTGTACTTTGTCAAATGCTTTTTCTGCATCTATTGAAAGGATCATATGATTCTTGTTCTTTCTTTTGTTAATGTATTGTATCACGTTGATTGATTTGCGGATGTTGAACCAACCTTGCAGCCCAGGGATAAATCCCACTTGGTCGTGGTGAATAATCCTTTTAATGTACTGTTGGATCCTATTGGCTAGTATTTTGGTGAGAATTTTTGCATCCATGTTCATCAGGGATATTGGTCTGTAATTCTCCTTTTTGATGGGGTCTTTGTCTGGTTTTGGGATCAAGGTAATGCTGGCCTCATAAAATGAGTTTGGAAGTTTTCCTTCCATTTCTATTTTTTGGAACAGTTTCAGAAGGATAGGTATTAATTCTTCTTGAAATGTTTGGTAGAATTCCCCTGGGAAGCCATCTGGCCCTGGGCTTCTGTGTTTTGGGAGATTTTTGATGACTGCTTCTATTTCCTTAGTGGTTATAGTCTGTTCAGGTTTTCCATTTCTTCCTGGTTCAGTTTTGGTAGTTGATATCTCTGGCAATGATTCTAAGAGGCATATATAACAGATTCAAAACACAAACATGAATACATTTCCCTTTATGAGAACTTTGAAAAACTTGATGATCCAGTGGTGCTGGTATATAAGGAGGAGGCACTGTTCTATTTAGTTAAACAAATGAATAGAACCGAGGACAGATAAACAGGTAATAAATGATTTTTTTTTTTACCTTTTGCCTTTCTCTAAGCCTCATTTTGTTCTAAATAGTTTGAGAACCTTATAAAGATATGGGCAATATAGCAAGCTACACTTAATCAAATATAAGTTATGAGGACGAGTCATAGAGAAAATTAGCATGGAAAATTAATGAGGCACAAAAACTCAGATTAATATACAAAATGCTAAAATAGTTAGGCTGCAATTTTGCCTTTCTAGTTATCTTCTCCCTAGCTTTCTGACAACCAGGTGCCCTATGGTCATTCTCATCTTAAAAAAATTTTTTTTCCACTTGACCGTGAATTCCTCTGCGTAATCAGCCCCTTTCATTTTCCCTTCCTTCTCAGACCCATTTCTTTGCCCTACAAGCTCTCGTCCTTCCCTACTCCTTTCTTTTCCCACCTTTAATTAATTCCTTGATCTCTACAATCTACTGCATTTGATGAAGACTAATCTTTTCTCCTCTTTGACATGCACTGCTCCTCCCTGTTTCTATGACAAAGTATCTCCTAGATTTCCTCTGTCATTCCTTGTTTTCTCATATCTCTCTCATCTCTCATTTAAAAACAAAACAAGGCCACCTGCATGGCTCAGTTGGTTAAGCTTCGACTCTTAGTTTTGGCTCAGGTCATGATCTCAGGTCATGAGATCAAGCCCCGAGTTGGACCCCTTGCTAATCTTGGAGTCTGCTTGTCCCTCTCCCTCCCCTCGCTTATGCTCTCTCTCTCTCTCTCAAATAAACAAACAAATAAACAAATAAATAAATAAATAAAATCTTTAAAAACAAACCAAAGAAAATAACAGATTTTCCATATTTATTCTTTTTTTAAATTTTATTATGTTATGTTAATCACCATACATTACATCATTAGTTTTTGATGTAGTGTTCCATGATTCATTGTTTGCGTATAACACCCAGTGCTCCATGCAGTACGTGCCCTCTTTAATACCCATCACCAGGCTAACCCATCCCCCACCCCCTGCCCCTCTAGAACCCTCAGTTTGTTTCTTGGAGTCCCTAGTCTCTCATGGTTCATCTCCCACTCTGATTCCCCCCCTTCATTTTCTTTCCCCTATAAATATTCTTGCCCCCCAGAATTCTCTCCCTACCTTTGGGTTTTGACTTTACACACTCTCTTTTCCAATCTCTTCTCTTCTCCAAATATCCATGTGCTGCTGACATCCAGTCCTGAATCTGCTTCCCTGATAGTATTCCTGAGTCCTGGATCCATAGATACAGCTATCACTTAGACATTTACAACTGGACAAACCACACACATCTCAAACTCAATGGGACCAAACACAATTTATTGTCTTGTGTCCAAATGGCCTCAGAAAACAAACCAAAAAACCCACCATCCATCTAAACCAACATCTGAAAGATCTCAGTAAATAGCAATTATGGTCAATTATTTAGAGTTCCTTAGTGCTCACATCAAATTACCATATCCCATTCATTCTACTTCTGAATATTTTGACTTCATTAACACAATTTAGTACTTCATGATCTTTTAAAGCTGTTCCTTTCTGATGTCTCTGCCTGTGTCCTGTTCAACTCTATTTCATCTTCTATGTTTAGTGTACTGGATCTTTCTAACATGCAAATCTGGTTATATGATTTCTTTGTTTAAACTTTTCAGTGACTTTCATCACATAATAAAATAAATCTAAATCCATTAGCATGGTGTTCAGATTTCCAGGTTCTTACATTTTTAACTTTTCTTGCCAATGCTTCCCTTCATAATTTTGTTTTAAGCATACTGAGCTGTAATATTTAGTTCCCAAACCCTCTGTGAATTCTTATTTCTATACCTGGCTATGCTTTTCTAGAATGTCCTTCCCATCTTACTTCAAGAGAACTGCTGCTCACCCTTTTATGTTCATGAAAAGCATCATTTTGTGGGTGAGGGTGTGTGTGTGTGTGTGTGTGTGTGTGTGTAGTCTTCTCTGGCTTTAAAAGACTTTAGCAATGTTGCTATATGGTTCATTGCAACTTGTATTTACCTGATGGCAACAATCCTTGTTTTGTTTTATAATTGTGTTGCATGTTTGGTTTAGCATCTCTCTAGGAAGTGGAATCACCTCTTAGCATCTACCAAAGCATTTTCTATACAATGAGTGTTCAACAAATAAATGTCTTCTGAGAAAACAAAATGAATGACTGAAAGGAAATTTTATTGTTGTTCTCTGGAGGGATTACTAGTCAAAATGTTTTCCCAGTACTTTTATGTCTTTTTTACCTTCTTAATCTTTTCAGTAAATTAGATTTCACCTATAATTTAATTTATATCAGGCATTAGGGTGGTTGGAATACTTTGCTTCCTTTATAAAATACATTATAAGATAAGATCTATAAGATAAATTAAATACCAGTTTGACCTCATTTGTCTCTAAAGAGATGTATTAATGCCATTAAGGTTTTTATAAGGTCTATGAAATATCCAAGTATCCATATACATATTACCTGGGACTTCAGTTAGCACAAGAGACATGCTCACAGATGGGAAATTATCACTTTGTTTGAAAAATAAATTAGAAGTATTCCTGATTATCAGATTGATATCCCCTTAATTGACAAATGCAATGATTACGATCAGTAATTCCTAAAAATGTGCGAATTATTATTCAGGACACACATTCCAATTTCTTGTTCAGCTGAATTTCAGTTGTGTCTTCTTTCTGTGTCTTGACTTTATATTTGGACATTATTTGTTCATAGATCTATCAGAACTTATATAAATAAACTATAAAAGACTTAGATACCTTCTATTTTTTGACAAATCAGGACATAGACACTATAACTATTCTCTGGTATTTATTAATTTCAATTTCCTTTCTTTGTTTCCTAGGCTTCCTATTTTTTTTTTCTCCTTTAAACTTGCTGAAGTTGCTTTGAGAACTAAGAAATATAAGAAGATATTTCTCTAGTAGACTTTTTTACATAGAACTGTGGTGGTTGTTTTTTGACATCTAACCTAATATCTTCTTGTTTCTATCTGGGTTCTTCAAGTGATATAAATTCAGTAATTGGACATAGAGAAAAACATGAGCCAACAGATTATATCAGCAAAGATCATGAATTAGGACAGCTGGAGATAAAGAATGGGAAATAGAAAACTTAAACTGACTTTTGTTGTGAGACAAGTGAAAAGTATTGGGAAATAAAAATGAAGACAAGTTTGAAACTTATCACTGAGGGGCTTTCAGCGTGAGGGTTAGACGGTTCTTATGTCTTGTATGTTTTGGTGTTTATCTACCCATTGTCTTGTCTTGCAAATTATCAACTCAATATTTAATGAAAACATTATTTTTCTACCTAAAAAACTACCTGACTTACTTTTCTATTTTCATGGTAGTCACACACCCAGTATTTCATTAGTTTTTATTATTTTATTTTATTTTTATTTTTTATTTTTTTGTTATTATGTTATGGGTGATAAATGTAAACAATGAATCGTGGAACACTACATCAAAAACTAATGATGTAATGTATGGTGATTAACATAACAATCATTAGTTTTTAATTTGAAGTTTTGTTAACATGCAGGAGACATCTTGGAAAAGTTTGGAATTTGATCACGGCTCTAGAATTCTCTGAATATCTAGGATCCTGTGGTAAATAAAGTAATAGCAGATGTCACAGAGTTGCCAAAGGTTTGTGGCTAGGGCATCAGTAAACTGGATTCAGAGGTACCTGGGATGAGATATGTGTGTATACTGGGGAGAGGGACGATGGCTTGTGCGCCATGTGTGCCAAAATGGATATGTACATCTAAGTCCGCATACTGACTTGCCAGAGGCTCTCTCAAAATTAGTTGCTTTTCCTTAGACTCTGTCTTAAATACCAAGGTTATTGCAACATTTTATAATGTGGCATATTCAAAGAATTTGGAAGTTCAAAGAACCATATTATCGAGTGCTGTGGTTTCAGAGAGTCAGTACATCTATTACTTACTTTCTCCCCTGAATTCTGAACCAGTTGAAGATTATACACAAAATTCAAGGAAATGACAGTCAAAACATAACCATTATTTCTAAAGGTGGCTTTGGAGAATGTGTATTTAGGGTATTGTTATGACACTCTTGAGTTAGATTAACTCATCTGTAGTGGCTGGCCCTGCTGACCAGTCACACACTGCCTCCCTATGAAACTTGCTGCCTGAAGGAACAAACAGAGTGAAATGCAACAAGCCACAGAAGGTTCGTGGGAGTGAGGATCCTTGTGGACAGGCAGCAGATGAAAAGAGAAAAATTAGAATGGGCTGAGCCTAGTTTCTCTTCCTCAAAACCACCAATCTGCAAAGTCCTCTTTTCATCTCTGGAGACAGTGACTGAGGAGACACTCCTGTCGAGTGTGTCATGCTGATTCTGGTCACTCTGCATAAAAATGGAATGGGAAATATAGGTTCCTTTATAACACTCACAAATCACATTTCTCTCCAAGTTCATAGCTGTAGGCATTTCTGTTGCTGTTTAATTACAGAGAGTACTTTGACATTTATTTCTTCATTTCAGAGAATATGGCTTTTGATGCCCTGAATAGATGGACTGCAAAGAAACTCGATGCTGTTGTTGTAGGAGTGGAGTAAGAGATGATTTTCTTTTGTTACTATGATTTTGCCTTCACCAAGTAGAGGTTTGATTTCCAAATCAAATCAACTATGCCTCAGATATAATTCTTTAAAAATCACTCTATTTTATTTGTCACCATTGTAACATAGACCATTCCTCAAAAGAGTCCACTATCTCATATTCTTCTGTGATTCTGTGAGTCTCTGAATGACATCCTTGAGTGAGCATTTTTGGAAACACTTGCTCTAGACACATAAAACTTAGGTCCCAACTAGTGTCCCAAATAACATAGCTAGGTAGGAAGAAATAAATTATTACACATTTGGGTTGGTAGGTGGTGTTTGGGTTGGGGATAAAATATTTTATTTTATAATAATTCTTGTTTAGAGTAATGTAGGAGATAAAGTTTGGGATCAGCTAAGAATTTTAAGTCACTCTCAGGGGAAGTGATCTTATATTCTGGATTTTGCTAGAAAATATCAGAATGTCTCAGGACAGTTCAATATTTTCTTAGATGGGTACAGTCTATATTTCTGAAGCTGACATCCCTAAGAGGAATATTTTTTGACCCCTCTTCCCTAGTCCATAGTAACAAAAACATACTTAGAGACTTCTAATCCAATAGTTCTTAGAGGACATAGTGACATAGGTTTTTTGTTTGTTTGTTTTTTAGCTAGGAAGCTATGAAAATTTAGAGAGACAACTAAAGTGACAATTTGATCATCTAAAGAGTGATTGACAATGTTGTCATTATGGTTACTTACAATAACTAGAACTTCCTATTTTCAAGGATACTTCTAATTTATAATATGAGGACATTACTTTTTTTTTAAACTTCATAGCTTTTTTTTTTTTTAAAGATTTTATTTATTTATTTGAAAGAGAGAGAAACAAAGAGAGCATGAGCAGGGGGAAAGACAGAGGCAGACTCTGCACTGAGCAGGGAGCCTGAAGCTGGGCTCAATCCCAGGACCCTGAGATCATGACCTGAGCTGAAGTCAGACACTTAACTAACTGAGCCATCCAGACATCCCTTACCTTCATAGCTTTTTGGGAAGTAATCTAAACCTTCTCATTTTAAATCTGTTTTAATATAGTGATATGTTTGTGTCTGGCGTATATATCCTATCAAATCCTTATGATTTGTGTTGTTCTTTGCCCTAAAAAGTCTAAATCTACTGCATTTAAAGTATAGACACCAACATCTTTGGGGTGAGTTTAACCTATATTTCGTTTAGGACTTTCTAAATAATAATTTATGATAAAATTTTAAGTATTATATCACTTAGTATAGTATCATCAGCATTTAATGTTAAGTACATATATTTACAGATTTTATTATTCTAAAGAGCAAAAAGAAAAAGTTAGCCCTGATAGGTAACAGGCTAATAGAATTATTCTATTTTTACTGGTCCACATGTATAGGGAGAAAAGTCCATTTATATCCATTAAAAGTGTGGTGTGATAGTTTGCCTTATAAATGAATTTATCAGAAACAATCGACCTCCCTACCATATTCAAAATGTTATTTATACTTCAAAATTTTCATCTAAAATCAACTCCTGGGGATTATCCATGGTGAGATATGTACATTGCAAACATGTAGAATTTTTTTCTAAATGACCTTGAAAAAATATAATACTTTGCCTATAATATTCTCTTAGATCTGCTGCCTTCAAAAATCCATGGTGCTTTTCATATATATATATTTAATGTTTGGATCATCAGTTACATTGAGAAGATGATATAAGCTGTAGAGTATATCCAATCCAAAATGTGCTTTACCTAAAAATTATACTTACAGTCTTAGGGAGTTCATAATATCCCCTACCCCTCACACACAATGCTATCCAGGGAACTTAGATACAAGGTTAAAAACCTTTATACCAATTTTCATTTTTTTCAAATAATAAGGAGTTAGTGGAAAAACTCAAGTTTGATTTTTGGAAGATTAAACAGTAGAGACTGGTGTTAAATTGTATCTATTTGGTATTTAAAAGCTACATGGAAAGATACAACCATAAATGGTACTTTAAAAAATTGTTTAAATGAATTGTTCATTTTTAAAGCTATAGACTAGCTCCTCAACACCACTTTCCAATTCCATATGAAGATTGCCTCACTGCAGTTAAGTTTTTTCTTCAAGATGAAATTCTTACAAAATATGGAGTAAATCCCACCCAAATCTGTATTTCAGGAGACAGTTCTGGGGGCAATTTGGCAACAAGAGTGACTCAACAGGTATGTTTTGTCTTTATTCTGAGAGGATGAGGTCAAAACTCATTTTTTTTTTTCCTGTGCAGATAATCAGTTCTTCTGGCATCATTTGTTGAAAAGACCATCCTTTCTCATTGGATTACAGTGATGCTTGAGTCTAAGATCAGTTGACCATAATATGACTATTTCTGATCCTCTCTTCTGTTCTATTGATACTTCATTGACTTCAGCTTTGTCTTTTCTTCAAAATTGTTCCTACTACTCTAGATCTTTTCCATCAAAATGTTGGGATATCTTGTCAATTTCTAAATTGACAAGTAGTATTTTACTTTTTCAATGTAGATATCTTACAAATCTTTCTTCAATTTATTCCTGAATTATTTTGGAAAATTTTCATGTAAAATAATATTTTTCAAATGTTTCTTTGACAGTATATAGAAACACATTTGATTTTTACATTGACCTTTTATAATCATATCATTTTTTTAAAAAAAATCATATCCTTAAAGGTTTCACTTATAGATTCTAGTATTTTTTTAATATTTTCTAGGATTTTCTACACAATCATATCTTCCACGACTAGAGACAGTTTTAATTCTTTCTTTCCAATCTTTATAATTTTCTTAATTAGTGCACTGGCTAGGGCTTTCAGGATGATATTGAATATAATTGTCTTGCTCTGAATCTTAGGAGGAAATTGCTCAACATTTCACAAATAAATATGATGTTAACTTTTCATAGTTGGTTTTTATTGGTTGAGGAAGTCCTTTCTATTCCTAGTTTGCAGCTTTTATTGGTTGAGGAAATCCTTTCTGTTCCTAGTTTGCAGATAGTGTTTCCATAAATAGGTATTAAATTTGATAAATGTTTTTTTAAGATTTTATTTATTTATTTATTTATTTATTTATTTATTTATTTATTTATTTATTTTAGAGAGATCGCCAGCAAGTGAGCAGGCGGGAGAAGGGCAGAGAAGGAGGGAGAAGGAAAAGCAGACTCCGTGCTGAGGGTGAGCCACCCTGAGATCAGGACCTGAACTGAAACCAAGAGTTGGATGCTTAACTGACTGAGCCACTCAGGCACCCCAAATTTGCTAAATGTTTTTAATGCATCTATTGAGATGACCATGTGATTTTTCTCCCTTTTTCTTTTTTTAAAATTTTTTATTGTTATGTTAATCACCATACATTACATCATTAGTTTTTGATGTAGTGTTCCATGATTCATTGTTTGTGCATAACACCCAGTGCTCCATGCAGAATGTGCCCTCTCTAATACCCATCACCAGGCTAACCCATCCTCCCACCCCCCTCCCCTCTAGAACCCTCAGTTTGTTTTTCAGGGTCCATCGTCTCTCATGGTTCATCTCCTCCTCCGATTTCCCCCCCTTCATTCTTTCCCTCCTGCTATCTTCTTCTTCTTTTTTTTTTTTCTTAACATATATTGCATTATTTGTTTCAGAGGTACAGATCTGTGAATTGTGCAAGTCTGTTGAATCACAGATCTGTATCCCTTTTTCTTTTAATGTGTTAAGTTATGTGAATTTATTTTCAGATGTAAATTATGCTTGCATTCCAGACATGAGCCTCACTTGGTCATGATGACTTAAATTTTTATATATTACTGGTTTCCATTTGCTAAAATTAAAGATTTGAGGGATTGATTTCTATTTTTTAAAAGTTCTTTGTCAGGTTTTGATATAACAGTTGTACTGGCCTCATTCAATCATTTGGGAAGCATTCCAACTTCTCTATTTTTTTTTTTTTTCAGAATACCGAATCATAAATTTATTTATTCTTTAAAGGAGAAGAATGGTGAGGATAATAGAAAGCTCATAGCTGAAATCAAAAATCACAACACAAATTCATCATTTGTTCAAATGACACTCAGTTTCTAAAAATCAAACTGTTAGAGGGCTGTTGAAGAGGGAGTAAGTCAGGTTGTTTCCAGTATGTGATTGTGGAGAAATCAGACATAGGCTAGTCACACAAGTCAATTAGTCATCTGTGTTTCCTGAGCCCAAGTCTTCAAGGCTTGGCAGCTTCTTCATTCATGGCACCAAAACGTGATGTTAGGTATGCAAAGAGACACTCATAAGAATTGTGGGTTTGTCCTCACTCAAAATTCATGGGAATGATTCAGGACACTGGCAGGGGCCCTTGTGGGCTGAGAGGGAACTTGTAGAGGTGCTCCAGTGAGTTGCTGCTGTTGGGAAAAAGAGGTAAGGGGCCAGCTGGAATGGAACTGGGGGAGCTCCCAAGTGGGGCCGGGGTCTAGGAGCAGGATGACAGGAGCAGACCTTTGGCTGTTTGTGGGCCATGTGGGCCACAGGAGAGGAGCACTCAATGTCTGCCTCCTTTGGGTTGTGAGTCTTGGAGGGGGTGAACTGCAGGACTGCTGTTTCAGGAGTCATCCACAGGAAGCAGAATTAGGGGTAAAGGTAGTGCCAGTGTTGATGTCACCAGTACTCACAAAGGCTTCTATAAGAGTTTGGTACATTTGAAACATTTCATCTTGGTGATGAGCCTGCTCAGCAGATTCCTCCATCAGAGTATTTTGGTCCTCTAAAGAATATAACTATGCTAAGAGCTCTGAAGTCACAAAATCTTTAACCTTATTGGTTATAAGGTGCATTATCATTTTTGGAATTTGATGTCAACACATGTATGGATGGTAGACATGTAAGAGCTTACTAGGTTATGAATGGTCTTCACTTGACTCTCCACTTCTGGGTTTATGGAAAACTTTTCTGCTTGGTTATTCTCATTATTTGCAGTTAAAGATTCATCAGGAGAAACCTCAGTTCTTATTAGAGCGGTCTTCCAGCTGCCTACATTGTCCTGTGAATCACATGCCAGCTCAAGAAAACAACGTTTGTGAACATTTTTTTGTTCTTTATTAAAGAATGCAAAGATGTGTTTGCTGGACATAAAGCTCTTGTCCACATCTGAAATTTCCAGGTTGTCCACGGAAAGTATATACTTCTTTTCTTTTTCCTTGTCATCTTTGTACAAGGACAAACTTTCAGTGGCCAGGACAAACCAATATCCTTTAGAGCCTCCTTGCATGATGCTAGTGATGTTGATGGCTAGCTACTCCTTGCAAATCACCTAATTTCTAGTTGTGTTTTTCCCATGAACTTGACTTCTCCTCTGCTAAGCATTTGCAAAGTTAATGAAATCTTCCTGCTTGGTGTTGATGTAGGAGACTTGATGTAGGAGACTTGGATGTCAATAGCAGCCTGATGCTTTGTCTTGCCTTCTTGCTGTCAAACATGGTTAGCAACAATCCTTTCCATTTCTTTTCAGGGTCTGGGCAAGTTTGCCAGTTTGGGGGGTATACTTCTTGATAGTGTTGATTAATTTTTATGTTACCAAATCTACACTTTTCAAATAGGCCCTCTCAGCTTTGCAATTCATTTTTTGACTATTGCTTGGATTGCAATGTCTGGAATAAACAACCCTGTTGTGATACAGTGTATGTTTTTGATTGCATAGGTTATTTCTCTTCACAATTCTTTCTCATTGAACTCCATCTTTACTATCTCAGAAGGAAAGCCTTCATAGAAAATACAATTGATTTTAGCACCCCTTGAGAGTTCCAGGGTATCTACTTGGTCCCCTGGCCCCTTGATTCTCTTCTCAAAGTCCACAGCAAATTGTTGATCTACCTGTAACAATGCTTTCGTCTTCCTGGTAGGGTCTTCTGGCTTAATGTTATTGTAGGCTTCTACTTCATGTTCTGTGAAGAGCAACAAACTTATAGTTTGTTCCTGAAGTTTGGCAGAGTATCTCAAATGTGGTTGGTAAGTCGCTGATTAAGGGACTTCTGCAGGAATGGGGTCCCCACCAGATCAGCAATATGTTTGTAAGCTGGGTGTGAGAGAAGCAATTTCTTTTCTGTCAGTGTAGCAGCCTTAATGTCCTTCTTCATATTTATGTTCTTCTAGCTTCTGTTTATCATCCTCACGAAACCCCTGCGAAGAGGCAGCATCTTGTTCTCTAGGACATCCCTGACATCTGTTTCTTCATCCATAAGATCTAGTTTGGTGATGACTCCAGGGGTCCTCAGACCTTGAGGATCAACATCTTTAGCTAGCTTCAGTGATCTGAGTTTTTAAGATTGGTATTGGCTAGGGCAACAGCCAAAAATCCATTCTTCTGCATGATGAACTGCACAATTATTTCTCTGATTTGATACTCAATATCTGGTAGCTGATCTCCTGTGAGCACTTTAGTAACTCTAGGTGAGTTTATAACAGATTTAACACACGTGGGGAGTAGATTCATAAATTAATGAGTACGGAGGAAATGCCTGTATTCATTCTGGTCACCTGGGTGTGTAATAGAATGAACAGATTCATTCAATCTGTTTCTGCTTCAATTTCATGGTACATGCCATCAAAATCTGTAACTGTTTTTTCCTTTGTAGTGTAGAAATCTAGCATATTCTGCTTTGGAATAACAAGCTACAGCACAAGAGGCCATCTCATTACAATGCCCAACCCTTGAGGGAGAAGGTCCTAGATTATCATGTTATTAAAAAAGGATATAACTCAGACACAGCCAGATGGGAGACATGCGTAGGGCAAGGTGTGGGAAAAGGGCTCAGAGCTCCAATGCCCTCTCCAGGTGTGCCATTCTTCCCAAATTTCCATGTGTTCACAAACCCAGAATCTCCTTTAAAAAAAAAAAATTTCCTTTTAAATATGAAAATAAAATACTCAAGTTAGAGCACTTACAGGAAAAGTATATACACATATGTATTTATATTTTATATATATATATACACATGCAAATATATATATAGATACATACGTATGAATGTGTACACATACATATGCATATATACTAATCTGTAATACGACATACGCATACAAAGCCCTATTGTAGAGCCAGAATGGCAACAGTTAACAAAGCTTCACCTTTGATCTGTACCCTGGGCTTCCGTTCAACCCAAGATGGTCCACTTTAATCCTCTTCATGTTTAGAGTTCTATATAAATTTTCTTAGTGGAAAAAAAATAAAAGAGAATTTCATTACCAAAAAGAAAATTTGCAAACCATTAGACTTGTTGATTCCTGAGGCCTCCTACAACCTGAAGTAATTTGCTGTGTATTTGAAATAATATACCAATTTATTTGAAAGATCTTGCTGGGATGGGGTGGGAAGTATGGTGGGGAATGAAAATTGGAGACTATCCCCTCTTTTACATTACTATATTCATTGCTATGCCAAGTCATATAGCAATCTAATCTTGAATTTTATCTAAAACTGGTTTTATGGATATAGAAATTCTGAAAATTGTCCAGTGATTACCCAATAACAATCAAGAAGCACCTTGCTACACCTGTAATTTCTGCTTGCATATTGTAATATTTCCCAGGCTTTGTAAATGAGGAAAGCTTTTGAAATGATGACAGATGTAGTCATAGAGATTCATCAAAATGTGAAGACCTATCTTACTGCTTTCCAGCAGGGCAATCCTAAATATTAACATAGTCACCAAAAACAGATGCAATTCTCAGTAAAATTTGTGGGACAGTGTAAGTTGTTGTCTTGAAGTGAATTAAAATTTGACAATCATCCTTTTCCTTGAATTAGTTAATTATACAAGAACATAGTATCTGTTTAACTTTCTGATATGCCTGATCAAAGAAATTGTTACAACTGAAAATACTGTATCAGAACTCAATATGCTTAAATAACATAAAAAAGGTGACTTCCTTTACCCTTTCTTGTTTATTTTTATGACTATATTTTAAGTTACTTATTCACAGTCTGCTAAACTTTCTACATAAGTTATACTTTAATCAAAAAGTTTTATTCCCCATACTAGGTTTATTTTTTATCTGGGTCATCAAAATCAACTTTGTAAGTATTATAAACCCATTTTTTCCCCCAAAGTCTCATGACCCTGTGTTTAATAGTATGTTATAGATTTATGGCCTGAAAAACTCAGTTTCAAAAGAATGTATCACTGAGAGATCAATAGTGTTCTATACTCTGAGAAGACTTCAAGAGGATATATTAGATTTGTTTTTCCTGTGTGGATACAAAAAAAAAAAAATCATACAGAATTCACAAAATAAAAAGATGTTCTCATAGATTAAGAAGTCAAATAAATTCTTCTGTAATTTTCTTTTTTTAAGTATTTTATTTGTCAGAGAGAGAGAGAGAGAGAGCACGAGCTGGGGGAGAAGCAGGCAGAGGGAGAGGGAGAGGCAGACTGCCCACTGAGCAAGGAGCCCGATGTGGGACTTGATCCCAGGACTCTGGGATCATGACCTGAGCCGAAGGCAGCCTCTTAACCAACTGAGCCACCCAGGCGTCTCTGTAATTTTCTTTTGTGGACTTTGTTTATTTTTCAATTATATTCTAATTATTGAAAAGAAAATGAATATATTTCCCCTATAATTCTGAGACTTTCTGGCAACATCATATAATGTGTCCTAAAATCACTAATGTTGCTGGCCAGTCACAATGATCTGGATAATCACTATAGTCAAGGAATCTTTTCTGGGCATAGTCCCTTAATTTTTAATTTAAAGGAACAAATATTGTTAAAAATTTAATCTCAGCATCTAAATGCAATTTCATGGTCAGCTCATCCAATTTTATTTTAAAGTAATTTATGCATTATTTTTATTTATTTAGGTCATAAATGTCTTCTTAATTTTGGAAAATAATATGGATTGATTTGATATTTTGAAGTAATTATTAAATTCCATTCTTCTCAATTTTTAAAAGCTATGTGTTTCCATATAGGTAATTTGAAAAGGGAGCCATACAGACACCAGGGTGGCATAGTTGGTTAAGTGTCTGACTCTTGGTTTCAGTTCAGGTCATGATCTCTGAGTCCTGAGACTGGGCCCTATGTCCGGCTCTGCATTCAGTGTGGACTCTGCTTGAGATTTTCTCTCCCTCCCCCTCTGCCCCTCCTGCTCATACTCTCTTAAATAAATAAATCTTTAAAAAAAAGGAATATGTAATATTAGATATCTATATTTATTAAAGTTTATAGTTTTGGCATTTCTAAATATACCTTTCCTACTAATTTGTCTCATTCTTCATAAGGTGTCATGTGACCTTGTGATCCAATTTATAACAATATTTCTATGGCATCTCTACATCATATTTCTATGGCCATATATAGTCTTGTATGTTTGACACTTCTTTAAAAATATTTTTAAATTTTTCTTTACAAAATAGTCTTAATAGTAAATATTAATCAGAGACTGTAATTAATGATGATGCTTCAAAGAAAACTTGACAATCAGCACCCTTGGACCTGGGATATTTTTAGTAGTAGGTATACTAGTTTCTGCCATGTTTATTTATATCTATGTAATCCCAACATCTCAGTGTCACACAGACTACCCGAAATCCATTGAAACAGATATACCTGTCCTCTGTTAACTTGAATTTTGCATCACCGTTGCTCTGAGAGTCTCTATCCATCTATGCTAGCAGAATCAAGATGAATTGCAAAAGCCATTATGTAGTCTCAGGAGAGTCTTTGTCATCATTTATTAGATCTCAAACTGAGTATCCCTCGCTTAAGAGTTACAGAAATTCCTCCATTCCTCTATTACCGGTCCATTAACAATAGCTCTTTCTTTCCCTGTGTTGGTCAAGTGGAAGATACGTCTAGGAAAAGCAATTTGTCTTGGGATATACATCTTCATCTCAGGGAAAGAAATGTCTCAGTAAGTTTGCTAGATTAAATAAAAGATTGGCTAACTTTTTCAGGTCTGTAGAGCTAAAAGGCCTTTATTAATAGTGCAAGTTAAGTCTGAAATTCATCTGTCTTTGACATTATTACCTTTCCACATTTGAAAGCTGTTTACCTGAGACACCGTAACAACAAAGTTGCCTTCCTCTGGAGTTACAGATGGAGGTCAATTTGGGTGGGAAGAAAGTTGTTTTGCCTCAGCCTAACATCAGATATTCAACTATCATAATTTTGTTTTTTTTTTTCGGATTTGGGTTAATTGTTTTCCTCGTCAGTGGGAAAAATAGTTTGAAATTATGTAATTAATTTGACACTGACTTACATGCTTACCTTTTGATGTGAACTCAAAAGATGAAGGATCTGTATCTGTTTCAGTGCTATAGAATTTTATTTTATTTTTTAATGATTTTCTTTATTTGACAGAGAGAGACACAGTGAGAGAAGGAACACAAGCAGGGGGAGTGGGAGAGGGAGAAGCAGGCCCCCCCTGAGCAAGGAGCCCGATGTGGGGCTCGATCCCAGGACCCTGAGATCATGACCTGAGCCGAAGGCAGACGCTTAATGACTGAGCCACCCAGGCACCCCCAATGCTATAGAATTTTAGATTCCAGTTGGTCCATGATTATGTTGAGGATGCTTTTAGTGAGGTATTATTTTCCTTAAGTAGCCAGACTTTTTATTTATCTATTTATTTTTATTTATTTTATTATTATTATTTTTAATAAGGACGTTTAAGGGTAAGATATATTTATGTTAGCCAGATATTTATGTTATGTGAAGAATTTCTACTTATCTCTCTGTCGCTGTTTCTCTTTCCCTGGTTTTCTTCTCTCCTCTAAGAGATCTACACTTGAAATTAGTTTTGATTCACAAGCTTAGTTTTAAGTCTATTGTCTGTGAATTGAAACACATTTTCTTAAAGAGATAATGGGCAAATGGCCACCAGATACGTTCTTCTTTTAAATCCTGTATTATCTCCAAAACCAACTGACAAATCCACCAACCAAACATCAAACAAAATTCCGCTATATATGTTTACATGTCTTCTCCCCTGTTTTTTTATGGTTAAAAATGGTATTTTAATTTCCAGTTTTTATTACTAGTGAAGCTAATTTTTATGTGTTCATCATTTCTCTTCCTTTTTCTTTCTTCCAGTTTGGATGGTCATCATTGAAATCTTTATTTAGTTGCCTCTATAATTATTTATTAATTTTTTTAAAAATTTGAGCATAGTTGACACACAATGTTACATTAGTTGCAGGTGTACAACATAATAATTCAACTTCTCTCTACATTGTGCTACGCTCACCACCAGTGTAGCTGCCGTCTGTCACCATAAAACACTATTGCAATATCATTGACTATATTCCCTGTGCTGTGCCTTTTGTTCCTGTGAC
Organism: Phoca vitulina; assembly: GCF_004348235.1. Lineage (NCBI taxonomy): Eukaryota > Metazoa > Chordata > Mammalia > Carnivora > Phocidae > Phoca > Phoca vitulina. The sequence goes on along the minus strand of NW_022589713.1, from coordinate 6,843,459 downwards.
TTATTCATTTTATAACTAGAAGCCTGTATTTCTCAGGCTCAAAAGCATCCCACCACCTCTGCTGGATTACTTCCCTCCCACCTCCTGCCACCTCAGGAATCTTTATCTAGAAGTTATTCTCTTCCTTCCCAGTATTTTCAAAATCTCAAACCTTATTTGCTCTTTTACTTCAGCATATAACCATATCTGGGCCTTCTCATCTCCAAATCAAAACAAAAAGAAACACAAAGTTAATGAGCCTTTCTTAATCCTTTATCCAACCTTCTGTTCTATCACAAGCCTTTCTTTTTGTACCCAGTTGAATTAAAAGCAAATTATGCTCCTCTTCTACATACTTGTAATGTATACCTTCCTCAGTTCATCACCTTTGTGTTCTCCCCCTGGCCATTTCTTCAACTTGCTGTGGCTAAATTTGTCAGGGATCTCATTATTTCTCTATTTAAGGGCATTTTTGTTATTGTTGTTCTTTTTATATAACTTCCTTTTATCACTTAAAACTCTTTCCAGGTTTTGCCTTAGAATACTCCCTTTTTCCCATGAGGTCTGTAATAGCACTCTCTCTGTCTTCATCTTACTTCTCTTCCAACCAGTGTTATGTGAGACAAACTTTTGGTCTATACATTCTTTTACATCTGGTATCCCTTAGGGCTCAACCTTTGGTCCTTCTGCCTTTTATGCTACTCTCTGCCTGGCCTTGTGGCTTCAGCTCTGATTGATCTGCTGAAGGCTCTTAAAGTTATGTCTCCCACTAAGGCCACGGTCATGAGCTCAAAACACATATATCCAGTTTTCCCCACCTGGATATTCTATAAGAGCTAGAAACTCCCACAGGCAAACCTCCTCTATATTACCTGAAGCAGTTTTACACAGTTACAGTATAGTGATTATTCTATTATTTGTTGCATGTGCATGTTCCCAACTAGACTCTTAAGTATTTTGGAATCTGGAAACAACAATTTTTTTTAAATCGTTATGTATCCAAACCCTGACATCATACCTGTCCTCTTCCTGCCTTCTTCCTCTACCCTTCAGAATACTCCAAGATTTGACTTTTGCTTCTCTTCAGCCTGTTTTACCTGCTTAGCAGCTTCCTGTAATCTGTCCCATTGTGTAACAGAGCACAGTCTTACAGATTATCTTCAACATGTTTTTGTGGGAAAAATTTAGAGATTAAATAAAGACACTGGTTCTGCACATGGCTGAAATGAGCAGTAACTGATTATTCGTCTTTGGAATCAAGTTGATTTTGCTATTTGCCTGAGAAGAGCATGAGTGGATTCATTTTTGTCCCCTCCCTATTTATGCACTGTTTGTTTCTTTGAATCTTACCTCCCCCCCCCCAAAAGAAAGAAGTTCATAGATATTACATCAGAGGAAAGTATGGTGGACAGTGATGTTAGACAATTTAGCAGGGGCAAATCATACAAGGGCCTTTTGAATTTTTTTTTTTTTAACTTGACTCCAGGGGCATTGTGAAGTCATAGAAAAATTTTAATCACATTTGTATTTTAAAAAAATACTGTTGTTTGACTTATTTCACTTAGCGTAATACTCTCTAGGTCCATCCACATCATTGCAAATGGCAAGATTTCATTTTTTTTTATGGCTGAGTATTCCATTATATATATGATTTCACTCATATGTGGAATTGAAGAAACAAAACAAAACCATCATAAGGAAAAAAAAAAGAGGCAAACCAAGAAAAAGACTCTTAACTATAAAGTGCTAACTGATGGTTACCAGGGTAGAGGTGGTGGTGGAGAGAATGGGTTAAATCTGTGGTGGGGATTAAGGAGTGCCCTTGCTGTGATGAGCACCAGGTGTTGTAGGGAAGTGTTGAATCACTATATTGTACACCTGAAACTAACATTACACTGTGCGTTAACTAACTGGAATTTAAGTAAAAACTTAAAAAAAATACTGTTGCAAAATGGAGAGTAGTGTAGAAGGTGGGAGAGAGTGGGAAGGAGAACATGGGAAAGAATTGCAATACACTGATGACCAAAGAGAGTATTGTGGATTAGGATAGTGGGTTGGGGAGAGGGTATGTTTTTTCAAAGACTTCTGAGGTCTGAGCCATGGGTTTGCACAAGAGTTATTACAACTTTTGTCCAGATAAGACACCACTGGTTCATCCTCAAACAAAAATGGAGCTGAGCCAATATTTCCTATGGTTTGCTCGGTGGAAGATCAAAAAACATTTTCTTTCTTTCTTTTTTTTTTTTTTTTTAAAGATTTTATCTATTTATTTGAGAGAGAGAAAGCGTGCATAAGCGGGGTAAGGGCAGAGGGAGAAGGAGAAGCAGAATCCCTGCTGAGCAGGGACCCAGGCTTGGGGCTCAATCCCAGGACTCCGGGATCATGACCTGAGCTGAAGGCAGACACTTAACCGACTGAGCAACTTAGGCGCCCCCAAGAAACATTTTCTGAAGCATTTCAAGGATAAGCTGTTGGATTTCTATTACATTTGTCTCCATGACAATAAGAAGGATAGCTATCATTTACTGAGTGCTTACCAAATGCCTAGAACCATACTATAAATGCTTTATCTAACCCGCACAAAACTGATATGCCGTATCTACTAATTTATATCAATTTTAGAGATCAGGAAATGGAGGCCTTACAAAGTTAAGTGTCTTGTCCAAGGTCATAGAGTTAATATAAATTCAGGATTCAAACTTGGATATGAAAAGCTTAACCACTGAGCAATACTGATTTCAGGCCCTTCTTCCCCAGTTACTAGGTTTGTACCTGGACATGGTATCTCATGAATCCAGCACTGTTGAGTCATATACTCTGTTTCACTGTCCTACTTTTAGGACATAAAATGGGAAGTGCGATTTTCAAGGAAGGAATAAGGAGCAGGAAAGAACAGGATAAATCCTTAAGGAGGAGAGCAAGTTGATCATCTTGGGCTTTTTGAAGGGCCCTTTCTTTTTCCATTTGGGCTGCTATCACATAATAGCAGGTACTGGGTGGCTTATAAAAAACAGAAATTTATTTCTCACTGTTCTGGAGGCTGGAAGTCTGACATCAGGGTGTCAGTATGGTCTGGTGAGGGTCCTCTTCCAGGATGCAAGCTTCTCATTATATCCTCATGTGGTGGGAGGAGAAAGCTAGCTCTCTGGGCCCTCTTTCATAAGGGTATTCATCCCATTCAGGAATGTTACACTCTGGTGACCTAATCACCTCCCAAACACTCCACTGACTAATACCATCATCTTGGTTATTAGATTTTCAACATATGAATTTGGAGGAACATAAATGTTCAGACTACAGAAGGCTCCATGTGGGAGTTCTCCAGCTTCCAGTGTAGTTGGAACATGCACCCTAGGATGAGGCCAAAAGGCCTCTTATGTTGGAATTCCTTCATGATGGTTCATAGTTCACCCAAATACGCACTGGCTATCTGTATATTGGTGAAATTGGGTGTGGTGTGGAGTGGGGTGGTCAATGAAAAGGAAAATTAGTGGGAGTTACAATTCTAGTTGCTATGAAGCTGGGATTCCTGGGTTGAAAATAGTAGGTCTGCTAAGTGTGATGAATAAGACTTAGCACTAGTGATGTAGGAATTCTACATATAAGTTAATTTTTGTATACATCTATACTTCTGTGGATGACAGTCAATGGATAAGTTGCTGTGGATGTGCAGAACTTGGATAACACACATCCAAACCAGGGGGCTAGGTGGTAGGGACCCTTCGAACCAGTGACTGGTTTGAGAGGGGCAGTGGATAATGAGGGACTCAGTGCAGGAACTGTAGTATAGGCCCTTGGCAGCAAAACCTACCTCTCTCTAGGAAAGCACCATGCCCCAACAGATGGTCTTGGGACATCCGGGGAATGGGAGAGGATCGGTAACGCTTCAGACTGTCTGGAGCAGGCTTTATGTCAGGCACAGATATCCATGACGGACAACGACTGTGAATGGGCTTCAAAGCAGGGGAGTCAGTAGACTGACACAGGCCTCTCTGTGCAGGACATAAAGTCATGAAGCATCTTTTCTCTGACTTTGCTATCAGCCTCAGCCACCATTCCCAACTCATGGGGGTTGGTTGTAAACAAAGGAATTAATGTAGGAGTGAAAATAGTTCTGACCCTCATGTCACTCCAAGCTTTTTAGCATGACACAGAAGCCTTTGATGAACTGGTTCCAGATTCATTCTCAAATATGTAGATTTAGGAGACCAATCTTTACCATGGTGTGAATAAACTACTCTCATGATAACAATAATATAGTGGCATGACTTGAAAAACCAGTTAGAGATTCAAATTACATGGTTTAATAAAAGAGGAGCAGAGGGAATAGTTTATATGAGAGAATTCTATTTTTAGATTTCATGAATTTAGGATTAATGTTACTTAATTATAAAAGGGAAGTTCAAATGCCTCATATCCACTGTGTTCTCATTGAAATAATGTTAATTATTGAAAAGGATTAAGAATAAGGATGTACTTTGTTGAACATATTCCATAGCCTTTTACTGGGTTACCCAAAGGTCTTTATTATACTGAAAAATAAGAAAAATTTAAATGACAACTCAAGAACAGTTACCAGTGTTTAAACCTCAAGAATATTATAACACGCAAGGAATCTTTCTCAAATTTTTTTTTGACTTTGTATTTTCATTCTTGTTCTTTTCAGAGTAATAATGTCCTGAGATAAATAAATGTCTTATACATTTTTTGCAGTCAGGTACTTATGAATTGCCCATGAAATGAGAAATACATATCCATTCATGTGGTAGTCACATTTATATTATAGGATGGTCCACTCAGGGCTTCCAGTAGTAATGTTTATGGATCAATATTAATGCGTATTTGGACCTTTGCACTCTGATTAGCTAACTGTCTTTGAGTCTATGTGGGTCTAGAAGGAAAGAACAAAGCTATAGATAATTCAATAATTCAGTGTTACTGTTGGGACCTATTTGTTATATGTCTCTTACTGCTTCTTACATCCTGTGATTTCTGGTTTAACGATAGCGTCCTCTTAAGAGCATTATAAACTGAGCAGCAATATTGATTTATTCATTTCTCTACTTTTTTTAATGCTCAACTGAACACTTCATTATCTGAGAAGTAAAGGTACTCACATGCATAATCACACATACATATTTATAAATATATATAGAATGTGTAGAAAACATCTGAGAAGATTCGTACTGGACTGATAACATAGTTGTTAAAACTAGGGCAAAACTGCCAGATTTGGAGGATCTGACCAGCAGGTTCTCTTCCAATATTGTGAAGGGGGTTAACTTTGAAATGAGCTTCAAAGGATGACCGAGAAATAGGAAGGTGCATTGAATGACCAAGCAACAAATGATGTAATAGGGACCTAGAGGTGGTAAGTAGTGACACATTTGTGGGAAGATAATTTATTTCATCTGACATTCCAGAAAGGGCAGTTAGGGCCAGATCAGGATGTTGGTGGGTTCCTTTTGCCCTATCCCTGTGTTTGTGGTGCAGCTTGTTTCTTTGTCTAGGTTTAGGATTTTGGCAGTGGGATGTTGATGGTGAACTTTTGCTCAATAAATCATCTACCTGAGGGCACTTGGAAAAGATTTGGGAGTTTCTGTCAGGGAATATTGTTTTGGCTCATTTTCATTCTAACCTTGTGAAGCCTCCAGCACCTTCAGAGAGCATCGTGGAGGTGGTGGGATACTATTTCCCTTTCTGAGGTACCTCTGGGATTTCAGTTTATTCCATCCTTTGGGTTCATCCAGCCACTGTGGTGAAAGATTGACTTATAGGTACGTCCTCCAGTCCTGAGCTTTTCACTTGGGGCAGTAGCAGGTTTTTTCATTTGTCTAGATGTCATTGTCTCAGATGCGATGCTCTAGCTAAGACACTTGCTCCTTGGAGATTATTTTGAGGTTCTCTCCTACGGTCCACAGGGTCATAGGTGAACCCCAGGACACCCTTCACCTCTGGAAAGAAAAAAGGGCTCCTTATCAAATATTTCACATTTTTCTCCTTGCACGTCAAACTGTAAATATCAACAAATTTTTTTAAAATAATTTCATCCCTTTGTTTTCCAAATATCACCATTCTTTCAGAAAGTAAGTTACCTACCAATTGGCTTTTTTTTCTTTTTCTTTTTGTCTCTCTACTTTTACATTTTATTTATTTATTTATTTATTTATTTATTCATTTTTATTGTGTTCAATTAGCCAACATACAGTACATCATTTTGTGTACTTTTACATTTAAATGTGTTTCTTAAAATTTATGTATGATGTTGGGAACTTGCTTAATAGCCAAATAATATTATTTTAAACTTCAAAATATTTTCATTTTAATATTAATATTTTATTTTAATTTTTAAACTTTAAGATAAAATATTATTTTAATAATTGCATGTATTTCTTCCATTCCTTGTGGTTGTTTTCAGTCAAGAATTTTTACAAATTTATATATACTGTCAATTTCCCTCAGGAATATACTATTCAGGTTATTTGCATCGGTGATTTTTGACAAAAGCATCATTATATGTATGTATCTCCCTCTCCCCGTCTCTCTCTTTTTTTCCCCTTTGCCCAGTGTACTGCACTCATTTTATTGAGTTAGCTCTCTGGGCCCTCTTTCATAAGGGTATTCATCCCATTCAGGAATGTTACACTCTGGTGACCTAATCACCTCCCAAACACTCCACTGACTAATACCATCATCTTGGTTATTAGATTTTCAACATATGAATTTGGAGGAACATAAATGTTCAGACTATAGAAGGCTCCATGTGGGAGTTCTCCAGCTTCCAATTGATGATAAACCATCAACTTGCTAAAGCAAATCTAGCCAATTGATGATAAACCATCAACTTGCTAAAGCAAATCTAGCAGGGTTTGTGCGACTAGTGGTTATGAAGCCAGGTTGCTGTTCCTCCTGTCACTGCCTCAGATTGAGGAGCTCACTGTGTCTGTTGCTCCCAGTCTCTCAGATTGCTCTTGGGTACAGCCCAATTGTGCCTCACCTCCTGCCATATGTCTGTTTTTAAAAAAAAATTATAGATATATAATTGACATATACCATTATGTTAGTTTCAGATGTACAGTATGATAATTTGATATATGTATATATTGCAAACTGACAACACAATAAATCTAGTTGACATCTACCACCACACATGACTACAAATTGTTTTTATTGTGATGTGAACTTTTAAGATTCACTATCTTAGCAACATGCAAATATACAATATAGTATTATTGAAGTATAGTCACCATGCTGTCATTACATCCCCATGACTTATTTTATGACTGGGAGTGTGTATCTCTCTTTCTCCCTTTCTCACACACACAAACAATATTTTTAAAACTTTACTGTTGAAATGAGCTTGACCTTTTTTCCTGCCACTGGAAGACATCATAAATATTGTGAAAATAATTATAATATCACATCAATTTTGTAGATTTGTTTATCACACGATTGCTTAAATTATTAGAATTCAATCTCTTCCTCCTGGTGTTTTGGAAGTCTTTGCTTATAAGACATCTTATGTTTTTTCAGGTGCAGAATGATCTTGAATTTTAACATAAAGTCAAGATACAAGCTTTACTTTACCCTAGCTTACAGCTAATTGATTCCTATGTGTCATCTCACCAAGAAAATGAGAATGGTATAGTTCTAACAAGGGACTTAGCCATAAAACTCATCAGTTTATATTTCAACAAGAATGAAGCATTTCTCCAGGCAATGAGAAGAAATGAACATATGCCTCTGGGATCAAGACATCTGTTTAAGTTCGCTAACTGGAGTACTCTCTTACCCGAGAAGTTTAGAAAGGGTTATGTTTATACTGAACCAATTTTTGGAAGACACAATTATTCATTTCCAGCACTTACGGGTATCAGAGCTTCACCCTTGTTAGCCAAAGATTCCTGGTTACAGAATTTGCCACCAACCTATATTCTTACTTGTCAATATGATCTTTTGAAGGATGATAGATTTATGTATGTTTCAAGACTTCGAAATGTTGGAGTTCAAGTTACTCATGACCATATTGAGAATGGAATCCATGGAGCTTTATCATTCATGGCATCACCACTGTATTTACATCTAGGTTTCAGGATAAGAGATATGTATATTAGTTGGCTGGAAAATAATTTATAAATATAGTATATGTAAAATATATATGGCCATCAGGCAATGGATTGTAATTTGTGATATTTTGTAGTTGTAGTGCAAAGAACAATGTCATTTGTGTTATCTGAATCTAGATTTAAAGCAGTTATAACAGTTACTGTATGTCCTCGAACTAGTTAATTTTTCTGATTCACAGAACCTGCAGTTGTAAAATGCATTTAATCCCTTCATTTGCATCGGTGATTATAGTTGATTATAATTATGTTGGTCCCGATAGGGACCGATCCCTATTAAAGTTGAGAAATAAGAATGGTTACTGGCAAATTAGAGAAGATAGTTTCCAGGCAGGCACAGAAATTGCAATACTGCGTGGGAAAAGGAAAAATAAAGAAAAAAAATTACAAGGTAATTGTATTAGTTTCCTGTGGCTGTTGTAGCATATTACTACAAATCTAGTGGCTTAACACAACAGAAATATTTTCTCTCAGGAGTTCTGGGAGTCACAAAATCAAGGTGTTGGCAAGAGCCACACTCCCTGTGGAGGCTCTAGATGGAGCTCTTTGCCTCTTTCATCTGATGGCTGCCAGTATTCCTTGGTGTAGCCAGATTATTTTATCTTGAAAGTTAGCATCTTCAAATCTTTCTCTTCTCCATCTTCACATGGCCTTTTCCTTAGCCTCCCTTTTAGAAAGATACATGTGTTTGCATTTAGGGTCCACCAAAGTAATCCAAGATAATATCCCCATCTCAAGATCCTTAATTTAATTACATTTACAAATACCTGTCTTTTTTCCATGTAAAGTAACATTCACAGGAATTAGGATTTAGATGTCTTTTGGAAGACCTTTTTTTTTCACATTTTCAGTCAAATGTTATGTTTTAAAAAGGCAACAGATCAACATTATAATTCATTATAATTCATTCTAATCTAAATATGAATTCAACAATATAGCCCAGCTCAGTATGGAGTGAACAAGGTTTTCAAAAAACTGTCAAATATGTCATTTTACCCAAATGATAAATCACTTCTACAAGCCTTTTGTTGAGTGAAATCATAAACTAAAACTAAAGATTTATTGCTATGAAAAAAATACCTGTAATACAGTAGTATGAATCTTGGATATTAAGTATAACCAGTTGAATCAAGTTAAGAAGTTAAAAATGTAGCAAGAAATTTGTGTGTATCTCTATGTGTGTGGTAGGGGTTGTGAAAATTTACAAGCTAGTTGACCCAAGAGCAACTGAAATATCTAACTTGTTCAATAAGGAACAGACATTATATCAAACCTACATTTTTCAGCAGGCAATTAAAAATGACAATTTCAACAGTCCACAAACTCATACATATTTTTCATATTTTTTTAATGTAGAAAGAAAGTAAGTATGTGCAAAGAGCTGTTTTTCTTCAGCTCACTTTCAACACCTGAAGGGTAGAAAAACATCTGTGACTATCACAAATGAGAACAAAATGAATGTCATTGGAGTCAGTTATATTTCTCCTTTGAGGTTTATAAAATCTGTATGGAAAGTTGATCTTATAACAAATTATATTGTTATAGTTCTGATTTAATTTCCTTTAAATTCCTTTAAAATATTTTTTTAAGTTGTTGTAAAAAAATTTTTTTTGTGATACTGAATCTGATTCCAGTTCTTTTTCATCATTTAGTATACTGGCCACCAGTTCTAATCAGGGAGAAAAAAAAACTCTTAGAAAACTCTTCATTATGATAGCACATTCAGCAAAAATAACTGATATGCAAGCAAACCATAAAAGGTGCATCTTTCCAGAAAGCACATTTTGTTGATTGTTCATTGAATATTTCTCATAGTGATTCTTGATGAAAGCTTCTTTCAATCTTGTGAGCATGAGTGTGTAGTCTCACTAGCATGCAGTTTCATATCCTTGGACAGGAAGGCTGGCTCACAGCTAGAGAAAAGTTCAAAGCATTTAATTCCTGAAAAGCCTTACATTCCAGAGTGGGAAAGCACTTTTCCTTTATTTTTTTAATTTTAATTTTTATTATTTTGATAGTTAAGAATGTGGCAGAAATGTGTGCTAAGGTAGCCCAGTCAATCCTCATTTATTTATTTTGTAAATTTGGTCTCAGAACATTCTGGAAGAGAGACATTTTGCAAAAGCCACTGCTAGACAGACTTCCTTTGCAATTTCTGACACTGGGCTCTTGGCTACCCAGTGAATTTATGTAGCTTTGATTACTGTTGACATGCTACAAGGTTAGATTCACTGGGCCATACTCCCAAAATTGGTTGCCTTTTATGTGGTGGTATTGGAGCACTGTGATAAAGCTATCAAGATTGGAAACATCCAGGGTACCTGGGTGGCTCAGTCGGCTAAGCGTCCAACTCTTGGTTTTGGCTCAGGTCATGATCACATGGGTCGTGGGATTGAGCCCCCCCACCCCTAATCGGGCTCCGTGCTTAGTGGGGAGTCCACTTGAAGATTCTCTCCCTCTGTTTCTCCCCCCACTTGCTCTCTCTCTCAAATAAATAAATAAATCTTTAAAAAAAGATTGGAAACATCCAAGCAAAAGTCATGTGCTCTAATTTATTTATTGGCAATATAAGGGAAGATCTGATTATGTCCCGTACAATGTCACCTAAAATCTCCAAGCTTTTCATTCTCTTTTCTAGCTATGTTATCCAGACATTGATTAGTTTCCACACTTTTATCTGTCCCAAAGAGAAATAGTGATATGGAACTTGATAATCAGGGTAAAAATTCTCTAGGTACCAAAAGAGAGGTTAATATTGTAGTTTGTGTCTTAGACCAAGTCTTGTTGTTGTATCTGTATAATCTATCTTTGTAATACCTGGGGAAACTATATAGAAAAAGTTACTGACTTCATCTATCTAAGCTCTGTGAGTCATCTGTTACTTTTATTGATAATCTGTCCTGTGCTCCTAGATTGCTGTAACAAAGTGGCTCAAACAACACGAATGTATTTTCTCACAGTTCTGGAAGCTAGATGTCTGAAATCAAGGTGGCCAAGGGTCATGCTCCCTCTGCAGGTGCTAGGGAAGGATCTGTTCCAGCCTTCTCTTAGGCTCTGGGAGCTCTTTGGCTTGTGGCAGCACAACTCATCATCACATGGCCTTCTATGTATGTTTCTTTCTCCAGATTTTCTCCTTTTTATAAGAACACCAGTCATATGGGATGAGGACCCACCTTAATGACCTCGTTTTAACTTGACTACCTCTGTAAAGACCCTATCTCCAAATAAAATCAGAATCTTAGGTATTGGGGGTTGGGACCCCAACATATCTTTTATGGGGAGACAAAATTCAGCCTTTGTATTTGAAATTAATTTTGACTGGATAAAAAAATCATTGATTATTATGGATATTGATTTATATATATTTTGATACATATTTTGATATAATATTGGTTATGTATATATATATTTCTTTTTGGCTTAAAAATTGTTATAAAATATCTGAAGGCCTTTGGTTTTTCATTCCCCTGTAAGTTATTTGGTCTTATTTTCCTTAATGTGTAAGAGATTGTTTTTTCTTTAAAAACTAATAATTTTTACTAAATTATGTCTTAGTGTTGGTTATTCTGGTTTGATTTTTCCCAGGCATGCCATTCACCTTATTACTATCTAGGTTCAAATACTTCTTATTTTTAATTTCAGTGACATCTTCTCAAATAATAATTTTTAGCAAATGTTCCATTTCCTTGTTTTGCTTTTTCTTCTATGGGAAATTTTATCATATCTATGTTGGATATTCTTTCCCTCTGCTCTTTATTTGTGGATTTTAAAGTGATTTTAATCTTGTTCATAATCTCTTCTTTGCATTCACATTTTTTTACACTTACATGCTATAAAGTTCACTATATTTGGTGTACAAACCAAGTTTGTACATACTGTCATGTAAATTTCTCCACAGTGAAGGCCCAAAGTAGCTCCATCACCCCCAAAACATTTCTTCCTGTTTCCCTTAGCCCCTGGCAACTACTCTTTTCTATCTCTGTGAGTTTGCCTTTCCTAGAATATCATACAAATGGAATCATATGGTAGCCATTAAATTCCTTTTTATTTTAAACTTTTTCCTAATTTTCAGGCTGTATTTCCCCTATGACATTTTCCATATTTTCTCTCCCTTGTGTTGATTCTTGTCTAGTCTTCATTTAAAAAAAATTTTTTTTTTAAAGATTTTATTTATCTGCGAGAGAGAGAGGGAGAGAGAACACAAGCAAGGGGAGGGGTAGAGGGAGAAGAGAGGCAGACTCCCCGCCGAGCAGGGAGCCCAACACAGAGCTCCAGCCCAGGACCCTGGGATCATGACCCGAGCCAAAGGCAGACTCTTGTACTGTCACTGATGCTGCACAGGGCTTGCAGTTGTCGGTGGATTGTTCTGACCATTCATACCTGTAGGTTTGTATGGATACTTTATATTCTGGCTCATATTTTGCTTCATAGTATATTGTCCATAGATTTTTGTTTTATTATCTGAATTTCTGTGTGGATTCTCATGGGGTAGATTTGGGGATTTTCAAAATTAAGGACCCATAGTGGAAGATTTGAGCCCATCTTTTTTCAGTAAATGATAGAAAAAAACAGACAAAAAATTAATAAGTAGACAAGATTTTAACAACATAATTAATAAAAATGGTTTAATTAACACACATTGAACTCAGTAGCAAATAATGTCATAATACACATTCTTTTCAAGTACACATTGAACATTAAAAAATCTTCTTGGCCATTAAGCAATTCTTGTCAAATTTCAAATGATGTAGAGCATATCCTCTGATTATAATGGAATTAGGCTAGAAGTTAATAGCAACAATAATTTGAAAATCCCCATCAGTTTGAAAGTAATAACTATATTACTAAATAACTTAGAGTTAGGGTGCCTGGGTGGCTCAGTTGGTTAAGCGACTGCCTTCAGGTCAGGTCATGATCCTGGAGTCCCGGGATCGAGTCCCGCATCGGGCTCCCTGCTCGGCAGGGAGTCTGCTTCTCCCTCTGACCCTCCCCCTCTCATGCTTTCTCTCTCTCAAATAAATAAATAAAATCTTTAAAAAAAAATAAAAAATAAATAACTTAGAGTTAAAAACTATTATAGAAATTAGAACACATTTTGAAATTGAAAGATAATGAAAACACATACATATCATGACTTGTGAGATGCAGGTAAAGCTGGTCTCAGAAGGGAATGAGTAATATACATTATAATTTCTAAGTATGTGTTACAAAAGAAGCAAGGTCAATTATCAGTTAGTTAAATGATCCATCTGATGAAACTTTCAGCTCGCATTTCACATAATCCCCTCTGCTTTTCACAGTCTGTCATCAAAATACCTTAAAGCCTCACAGTCACGTCAGACTGTCACACCCGTGGATTTGTGCCAAATGACCATCCTGGCCATTACTTGTGTCTGGCCTCCATTTTGGCTGTGTAGACTTCTATCAGTAGCTGTAGCACTTTAATTGTTTGTGTAGAGAATATGAATCTTATTTCAGAAGTTACATTTTAAAAAATATTTATTTATTTTTTTTCTTTGGGAGCTGGGAGGAATAGTCTGGCTGAGCACAGGGGCTTTTGGGTTGGGAGAGACCCCTGAAAGCATAGAAGGCCTTAAATGGACTCTCTGGCTTACACTTATTACAGATTGCCCATGCCCTTCAAGAGTGAATTAATTTCTTTCTTTATCTTCTCTCTCTTTTGAAAGTCTTTATAATAAAACACCATGAATTCACTATTATGTCCACTTCAACTAAATATTACCAATATGTTTTAGCTCCCTATATATTTCTCCTATCCAGTCTCTGTTTCTCTTAAGAAACAATTAAAATTCTGATTTGGGGGTATGCAATTCTCTTTTTCTTTTATTAAAAATATTTTTTAGATGTGTGTAAGCGGTCGTAAGCAATATGTTTAGTTTTGCTTGTTTTAGGGGCAAAATACGGAATTATACTTTATGTAGTCTTTTGAGACATGACTTTCACTCAATCATTAGCCATAGATGTTGCATGGAATGGAATCTTATTCATTTTCACCAATGCATGAAATGTTCTATTATGAGAATATGTCACAATTTATTTAACCATTCTCTTGTTTTGGAATATTTAGGTTTTTCCCAGGTTTTTGTTTTGTTTTTGTGGGGGTTTTTTGGTGTTATTTTGCTATTACAAAATATGCTGTTATAAATACGCTTTTCTAGGCCTCCAGGTGCACATATGTAAGAATTTTTCTCAGATACACACACATACACCCATATATATATATGTACCTGAGATATATATATTCTACTACATCTTTTCCAGTAATTTGATTTGTTAAACTTCTTCATTTTTGCCAATTAAATTTGTCTGACATAGTATTTTATTTTTGTTTTAGTTGCATTTCTCTAAATACTAATGAGTTTGGTTATCTATCTGCGCTTAGTGGTCTTAAGTGTTTCTCTTTCATGCGGTGCATATTCAAGTGTTTTGCTTGTTTTTCCATTGCTAATTTTTTTCTAATTAATTTGTGCAATGCACATTTTCTATATACAGATGCATATGCATATAGAGAATTCTGAATTTTTTTGTTGGGGTAGGAAGTAGAGAGAATGTTTGTTGGGGTAGCTGTGGTTCATCCAGGTAGAAGGCCTAACACTTGTGTATACCAATCTGGAAATCAGAAATATTTCAGTGAAAGCTCTTTGAGAAGAGCAGCAAGATAAAGGTGACTAGTAGGCTCTTCTAGATTTAACCAATGTTTTCTTTCCTATCCCAACTTCAGAAGAAATTCAGACATAATTTGCCTTCACTTGGATGGTACTCCAATATATGTTTATTATCTTCCTTCAGGGATGTCTGACCCCTCTCAAATACTGTCACTACTATGTTAGGCACAATTTTGACCTGGTGAATATTAAGAGGAAGGTAATTCATTATAGTAGCATATCAGGATAATTTCTCTCTGGGGAGAAAACCAAAGATTATATTGATTCACATGATTAGCTGAAGATAGTTAATCAAAATAGATAAAATACAGGAACTAACCTAATCAACAAATTTTCTAAGAATAGCTTGATTCAGGAACTTGAGATACATTTCATGGATGTATGGAACAAAATAGTCTCTGCTGGATGAACATTAAGAAATAAACACAGTCCCTGTAGGGTATTTGGATCTTGCTAGATGTATATACCAACATAGGCACCCTGTTAACTCCTATACATTGAAATAACGAATTTGGCCAGGGTCTGGAACAAAATCTGGTCTGCACGCAGGATTTTGGAGGTGGTCACTAGACACTTGCAGATAAAGTCAAGAGACTGTCTTTTTTCCATTGGACATTCTTTCCTGCTTTGTCGAAGGTTAGTTGACCATAGAGTTGAGGGTCCATTTCTGGGCTCTCTATTCTGTTCCATTGATCTATGTGTCTGTTTTTGTGCCAGTACCATACTGTCTTGATGATGACAGCTTTGTAGTAGAGCTGGAAGTCCATGAGAGATGATGGACTCTGAAAAACAAACTGAGGGTTCTAGAGGGGAGGGGGTTGGAGGATGGGTTAGCCTGGTGATGGGTATTGAGGAGGGCACGTTCTGCATGGAGCACTGGGTGTTATGCACAAACAATGAATCATGGAACACTATATCTAAAACTAATGATGTAATGTATGGGGATTAACATAACAATTAAAAAAAATAAAAAAAATAAAAATAAAAAAAAATAAAGTCAAGCACTGCCACCCAGTGGTGTCTTTGGGATTCCGGATTCAAAATGTATTTGATGCAGAGGCAACATACTATGTTTTTGAAAAAGTGTTAGTCTATTATTGGGCCCTGTTGCGAACATCTTCCATTACAGAAGTTCAGTAGATAATCTTAAGGGCTGAGATACCTTTCATGTAATATGTAGTGTCAGAGAGACATCCTTTTTGATAACATGGAAATTACATATACAGGACATATCTGGAGATGTATAGGGATGGGATTAAATCCTCTTGCTATTTGTTTCCTATTTGTCACATTTGCTTTTCTCCCACCATTTTCCTTTTTTTTTAATTATTTCAGCATTTTTATAATTTAATTGTTTTCTCCACTATTGGGTTATGAGATATACCTCTTGGTTTTATTATTTTTAATGGTTGCTTTAGAATTTACAATGTGCATCTTTATGTTATCACATCTAACTTTAAATAATGTACTACTTCATATAAGTAGGAAGAACTTTCCAACAGTTTACTGCCATTTCCTCTCTCCCATCTTTTTGGTTATTGTTGCCATATATTTCAATGCTATATGTTATGAACTCAAAATTATAGTAATAATTTTTTAAATTGTTGATTATCTTTTGAAGCATTTTTAAGATGAGAAAAAACATCTGTATTGACCCAAATGATTATCTTTCTGTAAATCTTCATTCCTTCATATAGATAAAAGTTATCTTCTTTTTTCTTTCTGAAGCATTGCTTTTTTTTAATAATTTTTTTTATTATGTTAGTCACTGTACAGTATATCATTAGTTTTTGATGTAGTGTTCCATGATTCATTGTTTACGTATAACACCCAGTGCTCCATGTAATACGTGCCCTCCTTAATACCTATCACCGGGCTAACCCATCCCCCCACCTCCCACCCCTCTAAAACCCTCAGTTTGATTCCCGGAGTCCAGAGTCTCTCATGGCTCATCTCCCCCTCCAACTCCCCCCCTCTTCATTTTTCCCTTCCTTCTCCTAATGTCCTCCATTCTACTCCTTATGTTCCACAAATAAGTGAAACCATATGATAATTGTCTTTCTCTGTTTGACTTATTTCACTTAGCTTAATCTCCTCCAGTTCCATCCATGTTGATGCAAATGTTGGGTATTCATCCTTTCTGACGGCTGAGTAATATTCCATTGTATATATGGACTACATCTTCTTTATCCATTCATCTGTTGAAGGGCATCTCGGCTCTTTCCACAGTTTGGCTATTGTGGACATTGCTGCTATGAACATTGGGGTGCATATGGCCCTTCTTTTCACTACATCTGTGTCTTTGGGGTAAATACCCAGTAGTGCAATTGCTGGGTCATAGGGTAGCTCTATTTTTAACTTTTGAGGCACCTCCACACTGTTTTCCAAAGTGGCTGTACCAACTTGCATTCCCACCAACAGTGTAAGAGGGTTCCCCTTTCTCCACAACCTCTCCAACATCTGTTGTTTCTTGCCTTGTCAATTTTTGCCATTCTAACTGGTGTAATGTGGTATCTCAGTGTGGTTTTGATTTGAATTTCCCTGATGGCTAATGATGTCGAACATTTTTTCATATGTCTGTTAGTCATTTGTATGTCTTCTTTGGAAAAGTGTCTGTTCATGTCTTCTGCCCATTTTTTGACTTATTTGTTTTTTGGGTGTTGAGTTTGAGAAGTTCTTTATAGATCTTGGATACCAGCCCTTTATCTGTAGTGTCATTTGCAAATATTTTCTCCCATTCTGTGGGTTGTCTCTTTGTTTTGTTGACTGTTTCTTTTGTTGTGCAGAAGCTTTTTATCTTGATGAAGTCCCAAGAGTTCATTTCTCCTTTTATTTCCCTTGGCTATGGAGATGTGTTTTGAAAGAAGTTGCTGTGGCTGATGTGGAAGAGGTTACTGCCAATGTTCTCCTCTAGGATTTTGATAGATTCCTGTCTCACATTGAGGTCTTTCATCCATTTTGAGTTTTTCTTTGTGTATGGTGCTAGAGAATGTTCGAGTTGCATTCTTCTGCATGTGGCTGTCCAATTTTCCCAGCACCATTTATTGAAGTGACTGTCTTTTTTCCATTGCATGTTTTTTCCTGCTTTGTCAAAGATTAGTTGACCATAGAGTTGAGGGTCCATTTCTGGGCTCTGGGAAAACAAGAGGCTGACAACCCTAAGGTCCCTATAAAACAGGTGCATCTTGCTTGGATTTTGGTCAATAATTTGGACTCTGTACATTCCCTCAACCACCCCTCAGCAGAATGACTAAGAGGAGGAACCCACAACAAAGGAAAGAACCAGAGAATGTGGCCTTTGCCACAGAACTAATGGATATGGATATAACCAAGATGTCAGAAATTGACTTCAGAGTAATAATTGTCAAGGCGATATCTAAGCTTGAGAAAAATATTAATGATAATATAGAATCTCTAAGGGCAGAAATGAGATCTAATCAGGCTGAACTTAAAAATGTGATGAATGAAATGCTGTCTAAGCTGGATACTCTGACTGCCAGGGTAAACAAGGCAGAAGAATGAATTAGTGAGATAGAGGATAAGATGATAGAAAAGAAGGAAATCAAGGCAGCATGGGAAAAACAAATTAAAACCCAAGGAATCAAACTGAGAGAGATCAGTGACTCAATGAAACATTCCAGTATCAGAATTATTAGGATCCCTGAGGGGGTAGAGAGAGAGAGAGAGAGAGGTCTAGGAGATCTATTTGAGCAAATTGTAGCTGAGAACTTCCCCAATCTTGGGAAGGAAACAAGCATTCGTGTCCAAGAGGCAGAGAGGACCCCTCCCAAAATCAATGAGAATAGACTGACGCCATGATATATAATAGTACAATTTGCAAATCTTAGATCCAAGGAAACAATCTTGAAAGTGGCAAGAGGGAAGAGATTTCTCACTTACAGTGGGAGGAATATCAGAATAACGTCAGACCTGTCCACAGAGACCTGGCAAGCCAGAAAGGGCTGGCAAGACATACTCAGGGTACTAAATGAGAAGAACATGCAGCCAAGAATACTTTATCCAGCAAAACTGTCATTCAGAATGGATGGAGAGGCAAGGAGCTTCCAAGACCAGCAGAAACTGAAAGAATATGTGACCACCAAGCCGGCCCTGCAAGAAATATTAAGGGGGGGTTCTATAAAAGGAGAAAGACCCCAAGACTGATATAGAACAGAAATTTACAGAGACAATCTATAGAAACAAGGACTTCACAGGCAACATGGTGACAATAAAATCATTATCTTTCAATAATCACTCTCAACGTGAATGGCCTAAATGCTCCCACGAAACGGCAAGGGTTGCAGATTGGATAAAAAGACAGGACCCATCCATATGCTGTCTACAAGAGACTCATTTTGAACCTAAAGATACATCCAGACTGAAAGTGAAGGGATGGAGATCCATCTTCCATGCCAACGGACCTCAAAAGAAAGCTGGGGTAGCAATTCTTATATCAGACAAATTAGATTTTAAGCTGAAGCACTGCTTGTTATCATTTTCTGTAGTGTATGTTTGCTTGCAGTGATTTCTCTCAAGCTTTTGTTTCTTTAATACAATTTTATTTTGCTTGAATTTAAAAAAAATGGTTTCACTTTGAATAGGATTATAGTGTGATTTTTCTTCAGAACAACATATATAGCATGATGTTGATCTGTTCTTACAAATTTTATAATGAGAAGTCTGTGACCACTCTTATTTGTGTCCTTTTGTATTTAATATTCCTTTTTATCTCTGGATAGTTTGAAGACTTTCTTTTTATCACTGTTTTTTAGCATTTTGATTAAAATGTGACTTGCTATCATTTATATTTTTATTCTCTTGTGACTTATTGAATTTCTTGGATCTTTGAGTTCATAGTTTTTTTTAGAGTTGGAAAATTTTGACCTTTTTACCTTCAAATAATTTATCTTCTCTTCTCCTGCCCCAACAATATATCTGCTACCTCTTTCTGGAACTCCAATTACACATATTCAGTGGCTTGATATTTTCCCAGAGATCACTCTTCATTTTTCCATTTTTCCTCCCCTGTGTACTTAATCTTGAATACTTTCTATTGTTATTCAAGTTTACTGATTTTTGTACTAAATTTGAAATCTGGTTTGGTATATACTCCATCTTTGTTCTGCTTGAAAATGATCTTGACTATTCTATGTTCTTTACATTAAAAAAATTACAATCTGCCTATCAATTTTTCCCCAAAAAAACTTTTGAGATTTTAAGTCAGGTTTTGTGGAATCTGTGGATTAATTTTTGGGGAATTGGTAAATTAAAATTAGTACGTTTTGTAATACATGCACATGGTATATTTCTCAATTGATTTAAGTCTTTTCTAATTTCTCTTGACAATGTTTTCAGCATCATAGTCTTACCAATCTTTCGTTAGATTTAATTATGGGAATTTGATGTTTTATGTTGCTATTATGAATGGTCTTGATGTTTTATTTTCCCATTTTTGTTATAGTATATAGGAATATGTTTGATATTTTAATATTGGCCTGTATATTAAGCCTTTGCTAAATTTACTTATTAACTGTGACTTTGTAAATTCCTTAGGACTTTCTTCTCACATGATTATGTCATCTTCCAAGAAAGGCAGTTTATTTCTTTCTTTTCAATATGTATGACTTTGATTTTTCTTCTGCCTTAATGCTTTGGCTAAGACCTCTAATGTTGAGTTGGGGTGATGAGAGTGAGTATCTTAATTTTTTTGCCCTTGATTTTAGGAATAAAGGATTTTATATTTCACTATTAAATATGATACTTTGTTAGGTCTAGATTTTTCATAGCTACCCTTGGAGAAGTTCTTTTCTATTGCTTGTTTGGTGAGAGATTTATTATTATTATTACTGTTATTATTATCATTATTAATGCATGTTGAATGATTTCAACTGCTTTTTCTATAATCTATTGAGATTATCATATTTTTCTCCATTAGTATGGTTTTCAAATGTTAAGCCAGCATCTATAAATAAAATGAATCCCATTTGTGATATATATATATCACTAATATATATAGTATATATATAGTAGTTGGTTCTATTTGCTAACATTGTGTTTAGAATTGCAGTGTTCACTCCCATGAGAAATTTTCATCTGTTAATTTCTTTTTATCTTTCTTTCTTTCTTTTTTTTTAGCCTGGCCTTGAAACTAGTTTAGCTGGTCTCATAAAATGATTTGTGAATCAGTCAGTTAAGCATCTGCCTTCAGCTCAGGTCATGGTCCTGGGGTCCTGGGATGAGTCCTGGGTCAGGCTCCCTGCTCAGTGGGAAGTCTGCTCCTCCCTCTCTCTCTCTCCCTCCCCCTCCCTCCCATTACTTGTGCATGCACTCTCTCAAATAAATAAATGAAATCTTTAAAAAAAATTATTTGTGATGTACTCCATCTATATTTTTTCCTTCTCTGAAAAGTTTGGGTAAGACTGGTATTCTTTCTTCTTTCAAAGTTTTGTAGATTTCAACAGTGAACCTATCTTGCTTATGGTTTTCATTCTTGGTAGTTTTTTTAAATTGCAGATTAAATTTATTTAACAGTTATATTGACATCCAGATTTAAATTTATTCTTGGATGACTTTATTCAGTTGTTTTTTCAAAGAATGTATCCATTTCATCCAAGATTTTAAATTTATTGACATAAGGTTATTTATAATATTTTATCTTTTCAAATGCCAGTAGAATCTGTAGTGATGCCTTCTTTCTTATTTCTGTTAATTTTTTCTTGATGAGCCACTCAAGGATTTACCACTTTATTGGCATTTCCAAAAGGTGTTAGGACTTTTTGTTGATCCTCTTTATTTCATATTTATTTTTATTCATTAATTAATGTTCTTATCTTTATTAATAATCTCTGCACACTTTAAGTTTTATTTGCTGTTCGTAATGTCTTGAAATAGGTGATTGGATCATTGATTTTCATCTTGAGTGATACTATCAAATTAACACTTTAAACATATGTCATACATTTAGATATGCAGAATCAACTGAACAACTTTTCAACTTTTAAAATTTGACAGCAATGTGGATTAATGAGGAATTCTTTCATGATAAATAGATTTTGTTTATTTCTTTGCCAAGTAATTTCTAGATCTCATGATGAATATAGAAGTGATTTAATAATTATAAGAATATAATCTTGTCAACATCTTTCAGTTTTGTATACAAAAAATAATTGTAGCATAGTGTAAGGTAACGATACTACTGGCCTTCATCAGAAAGATAGAAGGATCATTAGTCTTTAGTTAGGAAAAAAAATACATGATGTATGAATAATGGCAATGGCTTTGATAAGAACTTGGACAATAATTCAAATGAAACAAAGAAGTGGAAATTGCTTATTAAATGGAAATTCTTTTTTCTATGACTTTTTTTTATGATTCAACTATTAATGGAATGGTCATAAGAACCTTTGTACATATCAATACAACCATATACTGTGATTTGACAGCATCCTCAAATTTACAATAAAAAATTTATAATACAAAATTAATTGTTTTATTTTGGGGGTTATGATATTTAGATATTATAGGTAAAACTATAATATCTTTATTTTAAAGAGAAATGTGTGTGTATATATATACAAACATATATAGCAATTATAATGATGTAGATTACTAGATCTCAGCTAATTAGAACAAAGGGAGACCCCAGTCCAAATTAAATGTAAATGGGAATTCCATTTCATCAGATTCCATGCCACTGAGTTTTGCCTTATATCAAAGCCTCTGAAATTATTAATGAGAATTGTCTCAAACTAACTTTCTCTTCCTCTATTTTATAACTGAAGAAATCTTGTTTATTTGCACCTATGAGAACAGTGCTATAGCTGAATGGCCAGGGCACCTACCTCCCACAGCAGCTGAGAATATATTTATTTATTATAAAGACTATGTTATGAAGAATGTACTCCCCAACTCAGCCACCATTATGGAGACTGACACCAAGAATGAGTGGGGCCACATCATAATTGTAGGAATGGAGGGACAGACCAGCATGACTGAACCTACTGGTTTTACATTTAATCAGTATCATGGGGTATAGTTCACCCACTGAAAATATACATACCACAAACCTGTTTCAGAAAGTAATTATTTCTAACAAAGAATCCTCATAATTACAAATAATGAAGTATGGTTTTTTTTTTTCCTTTCCATCACCTTTTCTCCCTCAGTTGAGGAGTATATGATAAGTACATTGATTTCGTATGTACATTCTCAATGCTAATTTCAGTTGAGCTGTTGCTTTTTCTGGCCCATGTATGTTTTGTGTTTCCACGTTTCTGTGACTAACAAATTAGTCCCACTCTCTATAGCTTCAAAGTGAAACTCTGTGAAGCCTCCTCATCTTTCTGCCTCCTGTCCCTAGCTTGTCAATTTGATTTTCTTCTTGGGTTTTCTTCCCTTGCCTAGAAAGGAACCCTCAGATTTCAGATAATCATCCTAATCCTCCAGGTAGGGATCATTCTTGATATCTGCAAATACACCTGTGAGTTCTGGGATATTTAGAGTGGCATAGAGCACCACATTGCTAGAAACTAGAACAGCAGAAACTACTCAAACACTGTTAAACATGAAAGCCCTAACCACAAGGACTGGGCTCAAGGACTCATTATAAGTAAATATTGGGGAACTTTCCAGATGGGCTCTATCCATGATAGAATAAAGCGTAGGCAATACCCCTTATTCTAATAAGGACAATAGTTCCCTAACATAGTAGTTATTCAGTTACGTCTTTTCTTCAAATCCCAAAGCATGCATCAGCTGTATTATTTCTTTCCCAAGGCAGAATAAACACATGTTGAAACAGGGTTTCTTCCTCTCCATCTTGGGATCTTTTCACTCAGGGCTTTTTACTAGGAAGAGATGTGCTGGGGCTACTATTTAGCCAAATGCCATTTGAGTGGTAAAAGGAGTATGGAAATGTTAGAGGTTTATGTTCTTCTGACATGTAAATTCCTGTCTTTCAGCAAGACAATGGGACTCAGTTGAAATAGTGGATTCAGTTCTTAGTTTCCTTTCCTTTACATAATTTAAAAAAAAAAAAGAACTCTTTTACAATCATACCTTTAACCAGTTAATCTAGATTTCATCTTTTGCTGAAATTCTTCTCCAGCCAATGCCAGACTTCTTGAAGGTTGTAATAGAAAGGGCCCTTTCCTCCCAGATAAGCAATTTTCTGTCTCTGCACAATACACACACGTTCAAAGCCTACCCCATAAGCTACATTGGCATTATTGCCCATGTGGTCAGTCACAACTCAGCACTGAGGCAGCAAGGAGAATTGCTCCAGAAGCTGGTGGGCTGTTGCACAACAGTCTTCCTGGTTCTGGTGCTTCTTCACTTCAAAAGACAAAGAAGAATCACCAGGCACTGCCCAACTATCTGAAGGATGAGCCTCATTAATGTAGACCAACAGGAAGTCAGCCACTGATGGGAACCCTTCTACCAATTTGCTGAAGTAAGACAGCTGGCTAGTAAAAGGAGGTCAAGTGGCTGAGCCAAAGTTGACCACCAGTGGGCGCTGAGGGCTGGCAAAGTCAAGAAGGTGGTACTCGGCTCTATCGACCATCTTCACCTGGGCACCATTTCTACTGTTGTCACCTCCTTCAGAATAGGAGACATGCACCACACTGGAATTGGGGGCATCTTCACCCAATGTCACCTGCTTGTAGGCATCGGGGAGGAAGCTCTTCCAGATGCAGCTCATTCGCTCTGAGGTCAGCATGCGCCTCCACTCCCCGCCCGTGGACTTGGAGTGGCTCAGCAGCAGCACCACGTGCCCCAAGTCACGTGGAGCAATGGTTCAAAACCAGTTTATTTTAACTTCAAAATGTATATTCTATCTAGATCCCAATGCAGGGAAATGAATGAATGAAGGAGCAGGGGCTATAACTCAGCTCCTGGGATTCCTAATTCAGTTCTTCCCACCTTGCTGTACTCTGCGTGTGCAGACTTTTTGTTTCTGGGAGGTCCCAATGGTGTTCCTTGTAAGATGATCATGTCGGGGTCACCACTTGCCTGGAATGGCCAGCAATCCTTATACCGAGGGATGAAAGAGTACTCCAAACTTTGCTGTGAAAGAGAGGAGAAGGCAAGGGGCTCAACGCTCAGAGACAAGACCTTAAATGGAAATTTGACAAAAGAAATTCTTGGTATTGTATTTTGCAGATAGGAATACTATATTGTGTTCACACTAGCAAACAATTGTTATTTAAAGTAAAAATAACTTGTTTGCTAGAACTTGCTGAAGAAATAAGCATTCTCCTATGCCTTTACCCTTCAAGTATTTTTACATAGTATTTGTTGTAAAAACAGTCCTTTCATTCCACTCTGAGGAAGAAGTGAAACTGATGAGAGCACAATAAAAACTGGGTTTTTTGTTTGTTTAGACAATTTATCTAAAAAAGCCTGTTACAGTCAATGCTTAGAAAAATCTCAAAGGGGTTATGCTGAGTATAAAAAGGCAAATCTCATTTAACTATGTGCCAAAAATCCCAACACTATTTAATGGCATAAACTATATTTTACAACTAACAATATAAAATTTACAATGTCTGTCATTTAATAAAAAATGAAGAGGCATCTAAAGAAGCAGAAAAATAAGACTCAAATCCAAAAAAAAAAAATTATATAATTGACCTATTGGATATCATGAGAGCTGTTATAATTAGCAGACAAGGACTTTTAAACAGCTATCATAAATATGCCCCATATGTTCAAGAAGTTAGAGAAAAATATGAGCATGATGAAAAAAGAGATGGAAAAAGCATAAAAAAGCATATATTTAAAAGCCCAAATGGAAGGTCTCAAGTTGATAATTATAGTATCTGTAATTAAAAATATATGGATAAGATTAATAGCAGATTAACAGAAGATCCATAATCTTGAAAATATGGAAATGGTAAATATCCAAAATGAAGCAGAGAGACAAAGATAATAGGAAAAAATGAAGAAAGTGGTAGTGACTTCAGGAGTAATATCAAACTGTTTATATAAATGTAATTGAATTCCCAAAAGTAGAAGTGGAAAGAGGGGTCAGAAGAGAATATTTAGAGAAAAAAATGTTGAGAATCTTCCCAAATGTGAAAACTAAAACCCCACAGATTCAAAAAATCTCACAGATTTTTATGTTCTTTAAAAATCTCACAGATGTTCTTTATATTCAAACCCAAATTTGAATATAAAGAACATCACACCAAGCTACATCAAAATCAATTCCAGAAAATCAGTGATAAAGAGTAAATCTTAAAAATACAGAGAGAAAAAGGCTCATGATGGAGATACAAAGGTAAGAGTGACTGCAGACTGATCATCTGAAAATATGAAAGGAAAAGATGATGTAGTGATATTACTAAAGGACTGAATGGAAACAAACAAAATCTATCAATGTAGAATTCTTCACAGATGAAAACAATTATTTTTAAAATGAAGGCAAAATAGCAAAATAAAGATATTTTCCAAATAAAAGGAGAGAGAATTTATAACCAACAAATCTGCACTATACAAATTGTTAAAGGCAGTTCTTCGGATAGAAGAAATATGATAGCAGATGGAAATTTGGGTCTACGTGAAGCAATGAAGACTCCTGGAAATGGGAAATATGTGGATACATTTAAAAAAATTGTTTCTTCCTATTTACAATCTAATGAAAAGATAATTGACTGTATTAAACAAAATGGGATTTATAGCGTATGTAGAAGTAAGATATATGGCAATTTTAGCACAGTGTTTGATGGGGGATAATGGAAGCAGGTTATTATGTTGTTGTTACACAGTATGTGAGGTGGTGTAATATTTGAAAGGTGAGTGATAAAATGCATATTGTAAAGCATACAGCATAAAGTAAAATATAAAACAAAGAGATACAGCTGTTAAGCTAATAATGGAGATAAAGTGGAATCATTAAAAAAAAAAACTCAGGTAATCTGAGAAAGATGATAAATGGAAATATTTAACAAGATGATAGATTTAAACTCAATCACATCAATAATTAGTGAGAACACTAATAAAACACTAATTTAAAAAACTAGATTGGTTTTATTAGTATCAATGTAGATTTCACACTAAAAAATTACCAGAAATACAGAAAGACATTTTATAATGCTAAAAGGATTAATTCTTTAAAAGGACATGACAATCATAAATATTTTTTCACTTAAGAGTGCTTCCAAGTGGAAGAAGGGAAAAATAATACAACTAAACACTGAAATAGACAAATCCAAAATTATAGTTGAATTATAGTTAACAATATTGTATCACATATTTGAAAGTTGCTAAGAGAATAGATCTTAAAAGTTCTTATCACAAAACAAAAAATTTTGTGGGGTACCTGGGTGGCTCAGTCGGTTAAGCATCTGACTTTTTTCTCAGCTCAGGTCTTGATCTCAGGTTGTGGGTTCGAGCCTCACATTGGACTCCACGCTGGGTGTGGAGCTACTTAAAAAAATGTGTAGCTATGCATAGTGATGATGTTAACAAGACTTATTGTGGTGATCATTTCACAGTATATACAAATATTGAATCATTATTTTGTATATCTGAAGCTAAAATGCTATTTGTCAGTTATATCTCAATAAGATATAGTTGGAAATTTCAACACTTTTTTTCTAAGTAATTGAAAAAAATTAAGCAGAAAATAAGTAATAATATAGAAGACTTGAACATTGTCAACCATTTTGACTTAACTCACATTTCAGTAAGACTCCACCCGATAATACCAGAGTACACATTCCTTTCAAGTATATGTAGGTAATTTTCCCCTATAGGCCATATTCTTGGCTATAAAATAAGTTTCATAGATTACTGAGATGTCAGTAACAGAGACTGGATTTGTACCAGTGCCTGAAATAAACAACAACTTGACCCAATATATGAAACAACGGTTTTTGAGAAACTGGAGGTCAAGAAATGAAGGACAGTGATCTCTGAACGGCTGTAAACAGAGGAGGTGAGCCCTATGTGTGTTCCATCTTATTCCCTTGTTAGAGCTACATGGCTTTGGTATAAGGAAGGGAAACCCAGGTGGATACTAATGATCTTCCTGATATGAGAGACTATGAGGAGACCAAAGCAGTTAGAGGTTTCAGGACAAAATGCTAGTTTTGCCAGATTAATAGAAACCAGACATAGATGCCACACACATAAGGTCAACTGATTTTTTACCAAATTGCCAAGATAATTCAGTGAGAGAAGTACTGTCTTTTTACAAATGATGCTAGAGCCATTGGATAACTGTATGTTTAAAATTTTTTTCAAAATTATCCTCACAGCATATATAAAAATTAAGTTGAAATGAATCATTGACCTAAATTTAAGAGCTAAAACTTCCAAAAGAAAACAAGAGAAAATCTTTGTGGTCATGGAACAGGAACAATTTCTTCAACAGGACACAAAAGCATGAACTAAACAAAGAAAAAAAAATT
Source organism: Phoca vitulina (assembly GCF_004348235.1). Taxonomy (NCBI): domain Eukaryota; kingdom Metazoa; phylum Chordata; class Mammalia; order Carnivora; family Phocidae; genus Phoca; species Phoca vitulina. The sequence continues at coordinate 6,815,256 of NW_022589713.1, read as the reverse complement.
AGATTTTATTAAGATTTTTATCTTCAACAGCCAATGTTAAAAAAAAGGTAAGCTACAGAGAAAAAATACTTGATAAACACATATCTGAGAAAGAACTGTATTCAGACCATGTAAAAAAGTCTTCAACTCAATAAAAAGATAAAGTAATGAGCAAAATATTTGAAGAGACTTTTCACTAAATGAATATATGAGTGACAAAAAATATAGAAAAAATAAATGTCATTTGTCATTAAGGAAATGTACATTAAAAACACAATGAGATATATCGACATACCCACTAGATTGGCTAAAATTAAAAATACTGAGGATACCAAGTGTCAATAAGGATATGGAGCAAGTAACTCAAACTCTTATATGTTGTTACCAGGAATGCAAATTGTATAGTCACTTTGGGAAACAGTTTAGAGATTTCTTATAAAGTTTAACATGTGGCCCAGGAATATCACCCTAGAAATTACTCAAGAGAAATGAGAAAGTATGTCCTCAAAAATACTTTGTAGGCAGGGGCATCTGGGTGGCTCGGTCAGTTAAGCAGCTGCTGACTCTTGATTTTGACTCAGGTCATGATCTCAGGGTCTTGAGATCGAGCCCTGCATTGGGCTTATGCTGGGTATGGAGGCTGCTTAAGATTCTCTCTCTCTCCTTCTCCCTCTGAAACCCCTCCACCCCATTCTCACTCTCCCTCTCTCTCTTTCTCTCTCTCAAAAAAAAAAAAAAAAAAAATACTTTGTAGGCAGATGTTCACAGAAGTCTTATTCATAAAAGTTACAAACTAGAGAAAACCCAAATCCCCATCATTGGACGGATGGCTAAGCAAATTGTGTATGTTTATACAAAAGAACAATATTCAGCAATAAAAAACCCTAAATGCTGATACATGAAATATCATGGATGAACCTCAAAAGCATTTTACTAAATGAAAGAAGCCAAACACCAAAGAATAAATACCAGTTGTAGGTTTTCACTTATGTAAAATTCTTGGAAAGGTAACACCATAGTGACAAAGAGCAGTTCAGTGCTTACCAACACCTAGAGCAAAGGCGGGGGGCGGGGGGTGGTTAATAACAACCATGGTATTGGTAACAGGACTGTATATGTTTGGCTAAATTCATCATGCTATACCCTTAAAATATGTGAATTTTATTTGATGTAAAATATACCTCAGTTAAACTGATTTACAAGAGAGAATTGGGAAGGGCAAAAGAGAGTGAGGATGCACCACCTTGGAGGAGGCCTAAGCGCCAAGCTCATTTAATACTTTAGGTTCACAGGTCCCAAACAATCAAAATAATAGACTATTTTAACCATTTAATCAGATTTTATCTAATTCGAGAGCCAAAACATTTATTCTTAATTGGAATAATGTCCTTTATGATAATAACTAAGTCATATGGAAATAAAGTCTTTGGACCATTTAATTTCCAGATTTTGTGATTAATATCTTTAAGGCCCTGTTTGGCAAAATACTTGCATTAACTTAATCTTTTTAAACACAGCATTTTATCAAACATTGCAGCAAAATTTTAGATTAAAATTTTTGACTAATAGAGAAGGCCTCAGAAATGAACTAGATGGGGCACCTGGGTGGCTCAGTTGGTTAAGCGACTGCCTTCGGCTCAGGTCATGATCCTGGAGACCCAGGATCGAGTCCCGCATCGGGCTCCCTGCTCAGCGGGGAGTCTGCTTCTCCCTCTGACCCTCCCCCCTCTCATGTGCTCTCGCTCTCTCAAATGAATAAATAAATAAAATCTTTAAAAAAAAAAAAGAAATGAACTAGATGTCTCTTAACTTTTATTTATTATAATTCATTAGAAAATTTCTTGAAGCATATTTTATTTTTATTATTCAACTACTTACAAATAATGAGTATATATTTTGTCGGCAGGTACATGGGGGATTTCTAGCAAATTATTTACCTCTGGCAAGGGAGAGACCCTTAGAGAATACATTTAAAATATTATCTTACATGATTAGAAATCTTTTCTATGCAGTTAAAACTTTTTGGAAGAGGTGCTAGAAAGTAACCAGGCCATAAACACAGACAGAGAGAATTAAAATCTTTCACAATGAAAGGGGCATCAAAATGTCCTCACCCTTAAATAAAAATTTTATTTATTCAGAAAACGAATACTGAATGCCTGGGTTAGGGATTAGGCACATAACGATGAAAGCAGCTCTTATGGTAAATCATTGTTAGGGTGCCAACCATTGTGGTTTTCTGAAGGTTGAGGAGTTCCTCAGGATGCAAGACTTTTAGTGCTAAATCCGAGGCAGTGTAGACACAGAGACCTAAACTTGCAGAGACAGAGAGAGGAATAATTACAATGAAACATGATACATGTTTTGATAGCTTTAATAGAAATGTATCTGTCAGTGTTGGATATATAGGACAGAGTCTAGTCTATTCAATGCTCTCCTCCAGGGGACAGACCATGAAATCAGCCTGCAAACTGTCTCCCTCCTTGTTTGCAACTCTCCCTGCTTTCCTTTGCAAAATTTGTGGTTCTATGGGGAGGACTGCAGAGATAAAATGTTAATAATCATCTTACTCTTGAATGTCTGTGGTGATAAGCTGCATGTTTTACATCAAGGTTAGTTCTAGGTCTTTCTGCAGCAATAACCATGAATTTTGTTGCTGGCCTCTTTGTTCCGTAACATCCAGTAAGAGCCAGTTGATAAATTCAACTGTTGAGAATCAGGAAAAACAAGATAGCTATTAACCAAATCATTCACTCCTAAACCAGAATTTTTTTTTTTCTCCCAAACACTTGGGAAAAGCCTTGACATGCTCTTGGAATCACATTTAAATGGTAGCAACTAATGGAGTCATAGTAGATGAACTTCTACATTTTAGCTAGTATTTAAATTTCAAAACCATTTTCATGAACATTTTAGAACTTTATTCACAGTTGGAAGAGTGGCAGGTGTAGACATTAACAATACTCTGGCTGGGTGAGAGTTGAATATCACAGAAATATCCAGGTTCACAAATCGGTTTTGTTTGTTGTTATTATCCTAGGGTCGTCACTTATGGTGTTCTGATATAATATTTTTCCTTTTGCTATTGGGATCCTGTTTAAGAGATTCGATTAAAAGTGTGGGCTACTTTTTAAATCAAATTATTTGGGGGTTTTGTTGTTCTTATTGAGCTGGAGGAATTCCTTATATATCTTGGATATTAATCCCTTATCAGATACATGGTTTGTAAATATTTTTTCCATTCTGTGGATTGCCGTTTTACTCTGTTGATTGTTTCCTTTGCTGTGCAGAAGCTTTTTAGTTTGATGTGGTACCATTTGTCTATTTTTTCTTTGTTGCCTGTGCTTTTAGTGTCATATCCAAAGAAAAAAATCATTGCCAAGAACAGTGTCGTGAAGCTTTTTTTTTTTAAGTTTTCTTCTAGAAGTGTGATAGTTTTAGTTCTTAGGTTTAAGTCTATAATCCATTTTAAGTTGATTTTGTATGTTGTAAGATAGGAGTCCAGTTTCATTATTTTGCTTATGGATATCTAGTTTTCTTAACACCATTTATTGAACAGACTCCGTTTTCCATTGTGTAGTCCTGGTGCCCTTGTCAAAGATTGGATGGCCATACATGCATTTATTTCTGTGATCTCCATTCTGTTCTATGGGTCGATATGCTGTATTAGTTACTAGAGCTTTGCAATGTATTTTGAAACCAGAAAGTGTGATACCTTCAGTTTAGTTCTTTTTTCTCAAGCTCACTTTGGTTATTCTGGATCTTTTATAGTTCCATGTGAATGTTAAGATTGTTTTTCCTATTTCTGTAAGAAATGTCATGGGATTTTGATGGGAATGATACTGAATTACTTTGGGTAGTATGGACATTTTAACAATATCAAGTCTCTTAATCCAAGGACATGGGATATCTTCCCATTTATTTGTGTCTTTTTAAATTTCTTTTATGAATGTATTGCAGTTTTCAGTGCACATGTCTTTTACTTCGTTGGTTAAGTTTATTGCTGAGTATTTTATTCTTTTTGATGTTATTGTAAATGGGATTGCTTTCCTAATTTTTTTTCCAGATAGTTCATTGTTAGTATATAGAAACACAACTAATTGTTGTATGTTGATTTTGTATACTGCAACTTCATTGAATTTGTTTATTACATATGGAAGCAACCTCAGTGTCTATAGATAGTTGAGTGGGTAAAGAAGATGTGAAATACACACACACACACATAAATATACATACACATACATATAGGGGAATACTACTCAGTCATAAAAAAGAGTGGAATATTGTCATTTGAGACAACATGGATGGACCTAGAGGGTATTATGCTAAGTGAAATAAGTTAGACAGAAAAAGAAAAATGCTGTATGATTTTACTTATATGTGGAGTCTAAAAATAAAATGAAACAGACTCAAAGATACAGAGAACAATCTGGTGGTTGCCAGAGGGGAGGAGACAGGCAAAATTGGTGAAGGGGATTAAAAGATACAAACTTCCAGTTATAAAATAAGTAAATCATGGGGTTGTAATGTACATCATAGGGAATATAGGCAGTAATATTTTAATAACTTTGTATGATGATGGATAGCTAGACTTATCACAGTGATCACTTTGTAATGTACATAAATGTTGAATCACTATGTTGTACACCTGAAACTAATATAATATTTTATGTCAACTACACTTCAGTTAAAAAGACACAATGAGATCACCTCATACCTATTAGGATGGCCATTATAAAAAACAACAACAAAAAACAACAAGTGTTGGCGAGGATGTGGAGAAATTGAACCCATGTTCACTGTTGGTGGGAATGCAAAAATGGTGTGGTCATTATGGAAGACAACCTAGAAGCTACTCGAAACTTAAAAATAGGGCTATCATATGATCCAGAATCCCATTCCTGTGTATGTGTCAAAAGAATTGAAATTGGAATCTTTTAGAGATATATGTACTCCCTTGTTCATTACAGCATTATTCACAATAGCCAAGATATGGAAACAACCTAAATGTCTGTGTACAGACAAATAGATTTAAAAAATGTGGTCTAGGGCACCTGGGTGGCTCAGTCAGTTAAGTGTCTGCCTTAGGCTCAGGTCATGATCCCAGGGTTCTGGGGCTTGATCCAGAACAGGCTCCCTCTCCCTCTGCCCCTCCCCCTGTCTGTGCTCTCTCTCTCTCAAATAAATAAATAAAATCTTAAAAAAAATGTGGTCTATACATACAATGAAATGTTATTCAGCCTTAAAAAAGAAGAAAATTTTACTATTTGCAACAATATGATGACCCTGGAAGACATGGTGCTAAGTGAAATAAATCAGTCACAGAAGGACAAATACGGCATGATTCCACTTACATGAATAAGTAAAAAATAGTCAAACTTATAGAAATAGACAATAGAACGGTCATTGCTAGGGGATGGGGCAGGGGAAATGGGGAGTTGTTCAATGGTTATAAAGTTATAGTCATACAAGATGAATACGTTTTAGAGACCCATTGTGCAGCATAGTGCCTGAAATTAACAATATGCTGTTGTGCACTTAAAAAATGTGCCAAGAGGCTCCATCTCATGTTAAGTGTTCCTATCACACACACAAAAAAAACAAAGGGACACAAGGAAACTTGGAGGTGATGGTTATGTTTATTACCTTGATTGTGTGAGGATATCATAGCTGTGTGAATACGTCCAAACTCATAAAATTGTATAAATATGTTCAGGGTTTTTTTCGTCTGTGTTGCTATATCAGTTACACCTCAGTGGAGCTGTAGGAAAACAAACGTGTGCTCCTTAGCCACTGAATGCACTGTTCTTTCCCTCAGGTGCTTGCACTCCCCATTGTGCCATCTCTACTCAGTATTTCCCATAGGAAAGTAAGGAGGCATTTCCCTTCAGCCACATTTTGGAGGGCTAACTTGCATCAATCTTTTATACTCTTTTCTAAAAGGAAGAATAAGACACTGCTGGAGAGTGGGCAAAGTTTAGCCACATAGTTCTTCATGTCTATATGCAAGCTACACTTCTTTCAATCTTAAAATTCTGCTTAGAACTAATTTGTATATTATCTCTTTTATCCATTTGCAAAATTATAAAAAAGATTGTTTCATAAGAAACAAAGAAAATAGGACTTTGACACCCATTAGTCCATATGCCTTTATCCCTCCTCCCTTTCTGTGCTGTACAAACATGGCCTTCCCAATTCTTATAATGACTTCTAAGCCCTGGGATATCCGGAAATGACTTATAAAAAATGCTGAAGTTCCATCTAGTCCCTGAGTCTGAGCAACAGCATGGGGAAAGGAAATACATAGTATGGATGCAGATGTATCTGGGCTTGAATCTCGACTGTGTCATTTCTCACTGTAATAACAATAACAATAATAGTAATAAAATGAACAACAGTAATAACATTAACTGTGGTGTTACCATTTATTGATGACTATCTATGTGTCAAAACCTATGCTAAGTTCTGTAACTTCATTACCTAATTTAAACCTAAACAAGTAACCGTGAAGGTTAAGAATTAGTATGCCTGTCTTCCAGGGGAATAGAATCTTGCATCAGTAATCTTCATTATATCATATAGGTAGCAATTCTGTATGTTTCAGTTACCTCATCCATAAAATGCTCAACATACTATCACAGTGCAGTGTTTTATTGTGGCGTTTTGTGTTAGAATGCCCAGCACATTTATTACATGGAATAGGATAGAATGGAAGTTTTATTTTGTTCTTTGGGTCTTGGTTTTCCTTAGATAGAACTCAAGTTCCTGCTTTCTAACATACTCCAACTGCTAGTCTGCAGTGGGCTGGCCACAGCATGATGTTTATGAGGCGCTTGCTTTCCTGGAGCTGCTTTGTAGGAGGCTGCTGATCTCAGCATCCTTTCTTCATATTGCTTCTGAATTTATCTTAACAAATTTGAGTTAAAAGTTTTCTTCTCCTTATGTTTCTAAGTTAGTAATGTTGTAGCAAGAACAAACCAAAAAATAGAACTTAAAGATGAAGAACCAAATTTTCATATATCCATTTTTACTAAACAAGGTATTCTTGATAGGATTAAACTCATAGCTAACTAGGAATTTTTATTAATTGTAGTATATTGTGGGTATTTTATTCTTTTTTCTTTTATTGTTATTTTTTAAATCAGTTTATTAATGTTTAGAAGTTGATAAAGCTATGTGCAAAATGATCCACAAAGTCCGAAACCTATTAAATACTATTTTTTTAAAAGACATGTCTCAGTTTAATTGCACTGAAAACTGTACTAAAGAGACAGCAATCTATTTTTATTTTTTGCAACATTTATACACATCTTTAACTGTTTAATGAACAGCTGTATTGAAAAACTTCTGGTATTCCTTATCAGCTAAAGTAATGCTTTAATGGTGCAAGAGGTTTGTATTTTCTTAGGAAATACATGTTCAATGGTGTTAACACAGGTTAGAAAAATCCAGTACAATGCTGAAACAAATACATTAAAAAATCATGGAAAGTACTTTTAACACAACAAAATAACCATCCTGTTGGTTGAACTAATTCACAAAATACTCTGAAATAAATGTCAACAAAAGTGCCAAAGACAGATGTATTTGTTAGACATATTCATTAAGAAATCTCTCTTGGTTTACAGCTACCCCTCCCCCCCACACACAGAGTCAGTTTTCACCTCATTTTGCTAGTTTGTTTCTCATATGACACAAAGGATCCTGCCTGATATTATTTAGATAAATTGGACTTCCTTATTATGCAGATTTCAGCCACAATGGATCATGATGCTGTAACATATTTCGTTGTAAAGTTGTTAAAAGAAAAAGAAATCAAAGTGACTTTAACCAAGTTCCAAAAAACTGATCCTGCTTACATGGATACTTTGGCCTCAGCAATAAAATTGCTTTACATCTCCAAACCATCTCCATTCCTCACAGTTTACCTCCTGGACACAGCCTACCTATTACAGACCATCAAGAAATGGACCATGCCACACCCCCAGCTCTGATGAAGGCCAGGTAGTTCTAATATAAAGTAACAGAATTTTGAGGAGAGGTGTGAAGGGGAAGGGAGGGTGGGATATGCAGAGCATACCCAGAGAAGCAAAAGTGCACACAATCACTTGGCCTGGAAAGTAAGGTGAAAGAAAACATTTCCTCAAAGCTCCTGACAGACCCTTTCACACTGGGACGATAGTCTTCGAGAAGGGGCCAAATGAACCCTTCAGGAACTTGGCAATGCTAGATCCTTGGCTCAGCGCAAAATCAAAATTCAAGGTTGGGGTGGTGCAGGTAGGAAATAGATTCCAGGTGAGGACCTGATCTCCACACTTCTCAGTGCATTGTTCACGGGACTAACCCACCAACACCCAGGTTGCTTTTACTCTGCCTGCCCTCCCTCTGGTTCCCAGCAGCTCCTTCCTGGCAGGAGTCAAAACAGAGATTTTCTTTCCCAAACACTGGGTGGTGGGTGACCATGCAAGAACTCTCCCCATGGGTCAGCAGCTTTCAGTTTTAGGAAGAAGAGTTGGTTTCTTTTAAATTTTGTTTATAATATACTTAAAACAAGTCAAAAAAGGGGATAGAGAAGAAAAGGTGGTTTGCATGGTATTCGACTTTTATGTTTTTTGTATTTGAGTAGTATTTATTTTGTTTCTTCCAAAACTATATCCTATTTTTTTTTCACAAGGGGACTTCTAGAAAAACACTTAGAAACAAAATAAGATATATTCATGGCACTTTAGGTGATTAGGAAACAAGAGGTTGTCTAAGTGGTCGTCCAACCTTGAGAGCTTCTATTTCTTGGCGTCCAAACTCCTTTGGCAAGTTTAAGGAAGACTTGAAGCTTTTTTTTTTTTTTTCTGTAATAATATATTCTCAGTTAAAAACATTTGATTGATATATTTATACAACCTCATATTTCCCAATCACTTACCTAGATTTTCACTTTTATCAACTGGAATATTTCACCATCCTCCTTCTTTTTTTTTTTTTAAGATTTTATTTATTTATTTGACAGAGAGAGACACAGCGAGAGAGGGAACACAAGCAGGGGGAGTGGGAGAGGGAGAGGCAGGCTCCCCGCGGAGCAGGGAGCCTGATGCGGGGCTCGATCCCAGGACCCTGGAATCATGACCTGAGCCGAAGGCAGACGCTTAACCGACTGAGCCACCCAGGCGCCCCCACCATCCTCCTTCTATTAAATCTAAGTTAGAACTATTAAATAAACATTACTTTGAATGTTTTCATAGAGACAGGACAATATAATAATGATTCTTAATACTATGGGAGGAAAGGCCATGTGAGAATAATTTAAGAGTTTTTTTTTGTTTTTTTGTTCGTTTTTTTTTTAATTTTTATGGTACCCCCATCCTCCTCCCAACATACACTGCCTGCACCATTAAGGGTTTGATGCTTTGCTCAAGGGGTACCTGAACATCTCATTTGAATATAACCCCACTGCGAATCATCATTACTAATGAAGTTAATTAAGGAATATGTTTCTTAACTCTGTTGAGGCTGGAGGAAGGTAGGAAACCACCAAAATAAAAGAAAGACCAGAAGTTTTGTAGTCAAACATATCTTGTTTTGGACCCCGGTTCTTGACAGGAGAGTCAAGAACTAGGAAGCATCATGTTTGTTTAACAAACCTCTTACTATGTAGTGATGGGCAAAGTCCTTATTCTTCCCTGATCCTCAGTTTCCTCATTAGTAAGAATTGGTAAAACAATACACAGCCCATAAAATAGTTGTAAAAATTGAATGAAGAAAAATTTTTTTAAGCTCATAGCACAGAATCTGGAACGTGGATAGGTGCTCTTAAAACATGACTTCCCCTTGAGCTGGGTCTCAAACAGTCATTTAATCTGGTCTACTACTCTTCCCAAGTGAACACACATAAACAGAAAATTTTTCAAAAGACAACTTCATTGCCAGGCAACACTACACATGATAGAAAAGAATTGCACTGGGAAGGTTTCTGAGGGGAAGAAGTCAAAGTCAAAATTTTTAAGTGCTAGAAAGAGGAGAATTGTTCGTGGAGGTAATGGTACTAATGGTTAAATAATGATTGCAAATGAGCTCAAAGGGTAGGGCAAATAACTCCCTAGGTCTGTACACTATTGGTTAAACAAGTCTCATTGTTCTTTGGCCTAGAAAAAATCTTCACTTACATTCAATAAGTATCTGACTTAGCAAGGTTACTAAGATCATGTTTCTTTCAGAGCATTAGTGTTAGAACAGTTGATGTGAAGTACTGCATTTAGCAAGTAATACTATAAATCCAAAGTTTTCATTTTACACTCCCCCTCTTTCAATGCAGGAATCCCCTTAGTAATGCAGAAGGAGGTGCTCATCCAACTTCTAGGCAATAAAACACATTCGCCCAGAGCCCAGCTGCTATGAATCAGTGCAATTAATCAACAATGAATAGAACAAGACACTGTCAGCCAAATTTTTATATTAACTATGATAAAACCTGTATGAAAGAATAGTTATGTATTAAACAGAAATTTCTCTAAAAAATTGTATTTACTGAATCTCCTTCAGTTCTCCTTATTTGGAAAGAATTTTGGCTGGAAAGCATTACTTTCTCTAACTCACCAACCCATAACCCTTTCCCAAACATGTGGCTCAGTATAATTTTTGCCATAAGCCTTTACAATTTGCACATTATGTAACTCTTATATTTATCTTCCTTCATAAAAAAATTTGAAAATTTATAAAATTCCTTTAGCCTCTCCCCTCCTTAAAGGAGAGTGTTGACTTGAACATATGTCCCCCATAGAGATGAGCTCTTTGAAATCAGAAAACATATTCTCATCTTTGCATTCCCAGCACCTAACACCATGTCAGTCACATTGATTGAAGGCATTTACATTGATGGTGGATGCTGGTAGAGGATTTGGTTGAGTCTTGAGAGAATGGAACTTGTTTGGAATAACCAGTGTGGAAATGGAAAAGAAAGATAGTCAGGAGCAAGTCACTGAGCAGTATTAGTTGATGTTTGAGACCACTCTTAGATTTTCTCCCTAGGACTTCTATGTAAATTGTAGAAAAATAAAATTGTCATGGGGGGCTTTCTATGAAGAAAAAAACTAAATCACATGATTTGTTATTTCTCATTAATATTTTGATTTTGTCTTTTGTTTGAACTCTTTAGATATGATTTTCTGTCAAGATGGACAGTAGACAGACTTGATGTGTTATCAAGTAATTGAAGTGTTAATTATACTTTAATCCAGATGCCCTATATATCAAAATTCTCTCAACTCTCTTGAACGATTTATTATGTCCCAAATAAATCTGTGTCCCAGATGAAATTAAGTATGGAAAGAAAAGCCGATGTTAGTACCTTCCCAGTGAATAGTTAGAGAGAAAAGACAGATACAGGTAGGTAAAAGGAGATGCAAGTCCTGAAAGTTCAAGAAATTTTTTGAATAAAATTAATGGTGACACTGTATGGACATAACCAGCTCATATGGATTTCCACTTTTCATTGATTTGCCGAGAGTTAAGAATAAAGACCTCAGAGCCAGAGGATCTAGGCTAAAGTGATAGCTTTGGAAATATATAATGATGTAACTCTGGAAAAGAAAGAAACCTTTCATAATATTAGTTCTTACATTCCAGTGTCAATATGAGAACTAAGTGATGCAATATATTTAAAGTGATATGACGATTATGTCACACATCTTAAGTCCACCATGAAATTTACTTGCTCCAGAAGAAGACTCTTACGGAGTTTGAGCAATTAAACCCTTGGGTCCCTTAGCAATCCACACTACTTATATTTCGTGATACTACCATTTCAAAAGATAGTTTCCTGGTCTTATGGATCTTCTGTCTGGAAATGACATGTGATTTTCTATCAGCTCCCTTTTGCCATCACTAGTCCCATAACCTCACTTAGCGTCAAGAGGAGGGATCTAAAAATTACAAGTGCACCTGGGTAATTAGTGAACAGTGAATGTCTGCTTGATTTTGTATGACCTTGGCAAGTTACTTAATCTTTTCAATCTCAAATCTCTAATCTGAAGACTGGGACAAGTGAGGGTTTCACATATACTTGTGGAGGAGGATTGTATTGGCTTCACTCCATACTACTGAATGAACTTGAACAAGCTTCTGAACTTTCCTCTGCCTCAGTTTCTCTCTCTCTTGTGACAATTTAATACTTTGGAATTAAATAAGATTTCATTGTTTTAGTACACTTTCTTGGATCAGAGTAAGTGCTCAAAAACTGTTAGCTCTCTCCATGATTATTGTAAAATTTTATTGATATTACTCACGGATAGGTTCAATTGTAGCAAGATAATAAAAGTAATATAAAATACATACGACCATATCTATCTTACTTTATAAAAGCTCTCAATACTTTTAAAATATTTGTTTGTTCTCCACCACAGAGATTTGTTACTTGAAGCATATACTGAGTTTCTGTATTTTATTATGGCCTCTTCTTTAATAGTTAAAGTATCCTTAACCTAGTAAGTGTGCAAAAGATGTTTGTTCACTGACTGCCTGGCAACATAATAAGGTTGTTGGATATGATAAAACTTGCAGACAATAAAGTTCTTTGTACTTTTACTAAGTTTAATTGTATCTGGACAGCCAATGAAATGACAGACTGAGCAGTAAAATCTGTGTTCAGAAAGTTCGGTAACACTTCATGCTGGTGCCAAAACGTGGGTATAAATTTCAGCAGCTGAATATTTCAAGCGTACTTAGTGTGTTGCCAAGTCCAAAGAGCAGAAGGGAGGGGCCCCTAGGTGGCTCAGTCCTTAAGCATCTGCCTTCGGCTCAGGTCACGGTGCCAGGGTCCTGGGATTGAGCCCGGCATTGGGCTCCCTGCTCAGCGGGAAGCCTGCTTTTCACTCTCCCACTCCCCCTGCTTGTGTTCCCTCTCTCACTGTCTCTGTCAAATAAATAGGTAAAATCTTAAAAAAAAAAAAAAAAAAAAAAGAGCAGAAGGGAACCATCATGGGAAGAAAGACTCTTTTGCTTCTGATCATGGGGGTCTTCATGGCATATTATATTTATATACCTCTCCCAGATAATATTGAAGAGCCATGGAAACTACTGTGCCTGTCCGTATGTTTGAAAACTGTAACAGATTTGGTAAGTACATAGTTCTATTGACTCTGAATATTTAACATTTTAATCAGGAGAAAATAATTATTTGTATTATTGTTATTTAAAAAATTTCTACTGTCTTGGAAATTTTGTTCTTAAAGCTTGCTTGAAGACGTTAAAACCATATATATATATATATATATATATATATATATATATATTTTTTTTTTTTTAACTATTCCTTAATGCAGACCCCTAACAGAATGAGTATGGAGGAAGTAGTCAAATAGCTTTAATTTTAAATATTAAAAGACAAAACATAATCTTTTAAATATGAAAAGACAGGAAGACAAAAATTCTTATTCTGAGTTTCATGGCATGAATGCTGCCACAATGAAGCACTTTTTTTTTTTTTTTAAGAACTTCAGAAATGGTAGGATTGAACAACGCAGTGATGAGTCACAGAATTTGTGCAATAATCTTGAATTCAGACAAGAAAATGCATTCGTATTGAAATATTTGTAAACAAGTTCAGCTGGTAAAAAGTCCAGGGCAACAGGATGCACACGATTTCCAGTTGTAAAAGGCTGGACTACTAAGGTGATGGGCGGCTGGTTGGCAGGCTGCTGGTTTCGGCGCTGCCCCTCAAAGACCCGTGGTTCTTTCCTAACAAGGCTCATTATGTGAAATGGAAACCATTTTTTATCTCCTTTAAACATCTCTGTAGTAAATTGCCTTCTATAGCAAAAACAAAACAAAACAAAATAAAACCCAAAATAAAATAACAGTAATTCAAGGACAGTTAGTCTGGGTATTAAACCTTTGGCTCATTATCTCTTTCCTTGGATTTTTTTTTAAGGTGTTTTATTAGGTCTCTTCTGGAATTGAATATAGCTCTGAATAAGTGCAATGCATGTCTTATTTTCATTTTCTTATTAGTGATTTGATCATTTGTAGTAATTTTATTAGCACATGTGTTGTTGGATTTGGGTCAGTTTCACTGGAATATAGCTTCATGTCTTATTTTTTGTAAATTATTCTTGAATTATATTTAAAATATTTATTTTGGAAAAAAATTTAAAAAAAATATTTTTGTTCATAGTTTTGTTTTCTTTTATTATTTAGGTTAATTATATGTGTGTATATAGTTACATATACATGTTTAAATACACATACGGTCCTCTTTGTATATCTCTAAAACAATGTCACTTTCTCTCCTAGTACTTTTTAATCTTTTTCTACATTTTTCCTTCCTTTTGTTTTTCTCATTTTTATCATATATAATACCTTGGGTTTCTTTGAATTTGGTGTTTATTTCTGAAATTATTTTCCTTTGTTTTTAATATTCCTTTTCTAATTTCTACCAGTATCGGTTTTCAGTCACTCCTTTCTTTTGACTAGTGATTACCTCCAAACATCTGTCTATATCTTCCATGAATATGTGCATTTCTCCTTTGTGATATTTCTTCTTATGTTATTTTTAAAATCCATTCTGCAATATTGTGTAATATATTTCACCCACTTTGTAGCAACTGGTTTCTTTATTTTTTTTAAAGATTTTATTTATTTATTTGACAGAGAGAGACGCAGTGAGAGAGAGAACACAAGCAGGGGGGAGTGGGAGAGGGAGAAGCGGGCTTCCCGCTGAGCAGGGAGCCCGATGCGGGGCTCGATCCCAGGACCCTGGGATCATGACCTGAGCCGAAGGCAGACGCTTAACGACTGAGCCACCCAGGCACCCCTGTAGCAACTTGTTTCTAATTTGTTTTTTTCATTTTCTTCATGTGTTGGAAACTGTTATTTTTCATATAGTACCTAGTATCTTGCATGAATATTACATCTACAACTTTTGTATTATTTCTATTTGACTGAATGGCTTTTCCTGGACAAACTATTACAAGAATGTCCTGAGGAATAGAGGTAGGGTCAATATATTTTTTTTCTTTCAGTTTTTGTGCTAAGTCACAAAACTGCTACAATATATACATATATATTTATACTCTCAAAAATGAAAGAGTCTCACCAAATCAAAGACTCTCACAAGCAGGATTAAAACATAATAAGGCTTGACTCTGGGAAAAGTAAAGAAACTCAGAAACTACCCAGGAAGGTTCAGAGGTAATTGGTATCTTCGTGATTATTGATTTGTTATTTTCTTTCTTTTTCTGTGTGGTTTTCTACAGAATACGTAGATTTACCTTAAAGCCTTCAGTCTTTTTTAAGAAAAAGTTGAATTTATTTACTAAATACATCAGATTACCATATAATATGACATCTTTCCAAACCTCTGCAAAATCTATCACACATTGATGAAGAAGCCAGTTTTTTGCCAATCCTCCTTCCCTCCCCCCAAAAGAAAAAAAACCCAACAGTTTCTTGCTTGAATTTAATGCCATCAGGTCCTATTTCGTGCTTCGCTGATCAGTTTGAACGTAAGATAAAGAATAGTAATTCACACTTTTGATAATTCAATGATGAAGATAAATGGAAGTCATGGAATACAATCACCTGTCAACTTGTTTGTGGTGCAGCATTATCTCCTAGAATAGAAATACCAAATATAGTTAACTAAAATGCCAACTCTAATAGATTGCTCAGCATTACCTTGTAAGGACTAGGAGGTTGTATCTAGTCTTGGTAAGAAGTAACATTGTAGTCAAATAACATAACACTATCAAACGCATCCTGGGCTTGGGATTATAAGCATTTGTGAAAAGTGTTTTCCACCACAATACCAGACTGTAAGGTTTTCCTTAGTTGAATTGAGACAATTTTTTTTTAGAATATGTAAAAATTCTTTTTTAAATTATTATGCTCAATTAGCCAACATATAGTTCATCATTAGTTTTTGATGTAGCGTTCAACGATTCATTAGTTGTGTGTAACACCCAGCACTCATCACAACACAATTTGAAGCTTCCTAGGTTTAAGGCCATTTTTTTTTTTTTTAAAGATTTTATTTATTTATTTGACAGAGAGACACAGTGAGAGAGGGAACACAAGAAGGGGAGTGGGAGAGGGAGGAGCAGGCTTCCCATGGAGCAGGGAGTAAGGCCATTTTTAAAAATACTGGTTTTATCATCTCTGTTCTTTGTTTACACTTGGCCCAGCTTACTTCTTTTTGTTACTGTGACCTCAAAGATACACTGGTTGGCCTGTGAAGGGTGAACGTTTTGAGGCCCAATGATCATTTTAGTTTCCAAATTACCAAATACCTGCACTTCCTATGCAAAACCCTAACTTGGCTGCAGCCAATGGCCTAGGTACTGTTTCTTAACTTTGAATGCTCAGAAATTCAATTTTATTATTTTTCCTTTAGGGGCTAGATCTCTGTACGACAGATTAAGACACAAGAAATAATTTTGTCCATAAATTTAGGGATATAAATTCCAGAGTTGGTCAGAATTTTCCCTCTTTATTATTTGATATTTCAAATTTACATAAAAAATTCCGTTTAGGGTATAGAGTTAGTATAAGGAGAGGAAGTGATCCGAGAAGACAGGTCCACTAAGCTATTGCTCTAATTCATCACAGTTCACTAAAGGAAGGACAATGAAAGAAACTGTAAAATTGCTGTGATTCAATTCAGACTCCAGGGACACTGGACATTATTTTTAACACACTGGTAACTTCTTAGTCTTTTGTTATGTATTTATTACACTTCCTAGTAGGATCCAAAAGTTTGTGAGATTATAAAGTCTTTTTACAAAATTTTATACTTAGTACCGCCTTACACAACATGTTACAATTACTATTTTCATAACTAAATTCTTATCTTTAATTTGTATTTTTTTAATTTAGTTTAATTTAATTTGACCATTTTTTATCATTTAAAAAATATTTATTTGGGCTAACCAGCCTCATTCTTTGCAGATAAAATACTTGAGTCCAGTGATTTATGTTTTAAAAGAGGGCCTTATATTTTCTGTACTTAACTTCGATTTAAACCAGAGGGCCAACTAAATTAGCATATTTAGAAACAATTACTCCTATGACACCTACTTTATATCATAGGTTGTAGAAATTTTAAATTTGTTAAAATTAAGTAAATAAATGCTTATGATCTATTACTTTTCTATGGTGACATTTAAAATCAGCAGTCCTGATATTTATGTGATTTCTTCAAACATTTTTGCTAATTGGTTGGAGGGCTTGTACAAAAATCATACCCAGCAGAAACATGGAGGATATTATTTAACACTTTGTAAAAATTATGTAGAAATAAAAAGGACAGAAGATGGTGTGCTGGAGGTAGGAGTCTCCACCCCTTGTGTAATTATAGAGAGGAGCAGGGAGGAGACACCCAAGTGTTGGGGAACATGGTTGGCATATGTGGAGCTGTCTGTTTGGGGAGTATACCCAGAATATGGAGAAGATATGGAGCATACTCATAGCTAGAATAATTGGTCTCCCAAAGCCTGTCAGGCATGGACTAAGCATTTGTAGTTTACTCTATAGGAAGTTCTCCCCTTCTGGCTGCAATTGTAACACGAGGGCAGTCATTTCTTGGAAGTGTGTACTTTTTGTGGGTCTAACAACTGACTTCTCTTTGGGACAGTTGCTGGGCACCAGTAAGGAGGGGTATTTGCTTGATAGTTGAACACCTACCCAGGGGTAGCATGAGTTGGTTGGGAAATGCTGCTGGTGGGGGGATACACCATTCCACTAGACCCTGGGCCAGGCCCAGCAACCAGAGAGTTGGGTTTCTGCTTAGTCTCTCATAGGCATGTAATGATGGTCACTAAGGGACAGCATATTGTCTAGTCGGGAGTGACACCTAGCTCCAGAGTCAGACATGGGCTTGAGTCCCATATCCATCACTAACCGTCTGGATGGACATGAACAGATCTTTTAAGCTCTCCTACCACAATGTGCTCAACTGAAAATCTGGGAATATATTACTACGGATCAGGTCTTAGTAAGAATTGAATGAGTACAAGCACAAATCTGGCAAAAATTAAAAACAATAAGTATAGTAGTTATTTATATCTATCTCCATACTACTGCCTGTGTTATCACTGGATGTTTGTAATTTTTTTATTATTATGTTATGTTAATCACCATACATTACATCATTAGTTTTTGATGTAGTGTTCTGTGATTCATTGTTTCCGTATAACACCCAGTGCTCCATGCAGAGCGTGCCCTCTTTAATACCCATCACCAGGCTAACCTATCCTCCCTCCCCCCTCCCCTTGGATGTTTGTAATTTTTTAAAGATTTTATTTATTTATTTGACACAGAGAGAGAGAGAGAGATCACAAGCAGCAGGAGTGGCAGGCAGAGGGAAAGGGAGAAGCAGCCTCTCTACTGAGCAGGGGCTCAATCCCAAGACCTGGGATCATGACCTGAGCTGAAGGCAGATGCTTAACCAACTGAGCCACCCAGGTGCCCATGGATGTTTGTAATTTTACAGCCGGATACAATTGTATGAAAAAATTTTCCAGCTGAACATTGGCAATACTGAATAAAATAAATATTGAAAATCATGTTCAAGTCAAATTTCTGTAAAAATACCTATGTTTTTTTAAAATTTTTAAAAAATTTTATTATGTTATGTTAATCACCATACTTTACATCATTAGTGTTTGAAAAATACCTATAAGTTTTATAGAGATAGATAAGACAGATATGGATATGCATATGATTACAGATTTGGACTTGGATTAGACATAGATATTAATAACATCTATAACTATATAAATATAGATAGTACAATATATACATGTGAATATATATATTATGAAGCTGCTAGTATTTATCAATCTATCTGTCATCAATCTGTTAGTTGATCGCATGCTGTCTTTTATCCTTTTGACTATAACTAACTTCTTAATTTCAGGAAAATCTAATAATTCCTCAATATATGTCCATATCATAATGTTATTGTTTTTTGGATCAAATTAGTCTGAGACATTAGACTAAATAAAACAGGATAATAACTGGAAATGACCTTTCAATACATGAATTAGAAAATTATAAATGGATTATTATCAGTTTAATTCCCCAGATATTTCACAACGCCTACAAATTAAAAATTTTTTAAATTTTAATAATTTCTTTGATCATTATATTTAATGATACATATATATTATATATACCATTTATTTTGTTGTTAGCTAGTTCGAACATATTAAACTTCTTGCTAATACTCTTATAAAGAAAGAATAGACCACCGTGTTCTGAAAACAGCTCCCCACAATGCAGCCTCAACAGAGCTTCCCAGTATAATTCAGTGTAATTCAACCATAGGGCCTAAGAAGGTTAGTTAGCTTCTAGAAAACTTCTGGGTTTTTGTAAACACTTTAGTCATTCTTTTCCTTCAGGCTTTTGATCAAATTGTCTTGCCTCTCTTAACTAATCCTAAAATTTTTAAACACTCATAATTTGCAGATTAAAAGCACCCACCAGACACTATCTTCATATCAGTCAGTTAGAATTGATCCCCTTCCTCTTCCTACGTCACCACCCTATTCAAGGTCTTTCTTCATTTTGCTTCTTATTGCAGGTTATTTATGTTCACTTTTACCGATAGTCCATGAAAGTTGAAAATTCTATCGGGACGCCTGGGTGGCGGGTGAAGCGTCTGCCTTTAGCTCAGGTCATGATCCCAGGGTCCTGGGATTGAGCCCCGCATCTGGCTTCCTGCTCAGCAGGGAGCCTGCTTCTCCCCTTCCCTCTCCCTCTGCCTCCCTCTCCCTCTGCCTGCAGCTCCCCTTGCTTGTGAGCTCTCTCTCTCTGACAAATAAATAAATAAAATCTTAAAAAAAAAAAAAGAAAATTCTATCCCAGGCATCTTGCATCAATATACTTTCTAGCACTGGGCTTTGCACACACTGAACATGCAGTATATTTTGTGAAGTCAGACCGCATTCACTTGCACTGAAGAAGCTTGCACTCCAGGGACTCCCCTGATGTGGGCCTGAGTCCCTGCACAGACTTCGCTGCTATCCTGACTCCTCTCTGCTTTCTTCTCTAAGGGATCCCAGGGGCATTATTACTCCCAGAACTTTTAAAGGGGACTCCCCTTGGTGAATTTGTCAATCCAGTAAACACTCAGGTTAGAAGTAATTTTGATGTATTTTTTCTTAAAACCCAGGAAGGCTGCAGGAAGTACAGTTTGAGAATTCAATTAGGAGTCTGTAAAAAATGGGAAACTTTAAAAATGAACAATAACAAAAAAAGAGAGTAAAGTGGTAGATTTTGTGATAGCTGAAATGTGAAAGTGTGGTTATTTTAATGACTATTTCTCTGATGCCAGTTTTGTTTTGGTGAATCTGGAGTCTTTGAAGGATACATAGCAGGAACTATGCATAAAGGAAGAAACTAGAGGTACTTTTACTGCAGTTGGGGTGAAAGAAGGAGTATGAAAGCATAGAAAAATCCCAGGTCCTAAAGTAAATCTGAACATAAAGGGAGCAAGAGAGTTCCTATAGACTCGAAGCAAGACAGTAACGGTGTACTGCTTTCCTTGCTAACTGGTAGAGAAGGAGACAGGCCCAAACGAATGCTGTGTACTAGAAGCCAGAAGCTGTGTTAATTTGTTCCATTAAAGAGATATCTGGAATAGCAGCTGCAATTGGAGTTATGACCTGATTAAGATAATTCGGTATTTCTCAAACATTCATCTGTCTTCTGTTTAAGTCATATAGTTGATACACCCTTTGACAAAACAAAAGCAGACCCTAGTTAAAGTGGTAAGTTCAGATTTTAACCAATAATATGTTATTGCAATAGGGAAGTGGGTCAGCATGATTTGAACTCAACTTCAGTTTGTACAGAGGTGAATGGATGTTTTAAAGGGAGAATGGGAATAAGGAAGGGAGCAAGGGCGGGCTCAGGATCAGGAAATGAGAAGTGACAAGGGGTTGGTTATTATACATGCATTTAGGCCCACTGGCAATTATGGAAGTTTGGATTCTATTCTCTCAGTTCTTCCTAATGATTACATTCCCAAGGAATGGCTTTCAGGTCCTTGAGAAAGACACTCCTAAATTGTAGGAGATACATATACATTTCAAAGAGGCAGAGAAAGGATTCACATTGTAAGCCTTCTTTAGTAAGTACCCTCAGAAAGGATGATCAGGGGCTTATCTGTCAGGTGTTGGCTAAAACAAGCAGTACATTTTTGCCATAGCATTGAGCTATGCTAATGTGGGAGAAAGGGGGTGAATGAAGTCATTTGTGCTGAGTGTCTGTGTCTCAACTGGTTGAGGCCCAGTTGAGAAAGGGACTCAGAGGAGTCCAGCTGGTGTTTAGTCAGGGAGAAAATCTTGTGTCATTTTAAGACTTGCACAGAAATTATCACCTGTAAATTTTTCAAGTCTTTTGATTGCGGCACAAATCTTTGTGATTCCCTGGGATTTATTATTGCTTTTCTTTTACTATTTCAGTAGGGAGAGGCAGTTTCAGGTGTTTCTACATGGCCCTAACTTCCATAATACCTCTTGACTAATGGAATAAGGAGCCAAAGTAAGGACACTGTCAGTTGCCAAGTACGTCTATTTCAACTATCCACTGAGAGAAACTGGGAAAATAAGCACAGCTATGGATATTTATACCCTTGGACCCATTTTAATTGGGAATCAATCTAGAACACTATTTCATACTTGATACCCTAAGCTTCACTCTGCTTGATGGCCATGGTGACTTTGGAGTCTCTAGGAATTAATACCATTTCAGAACGAGTGCCTAGTATTCTCTTTCCAAAGTCTGGGTATTCCCCTTTCCCTCAATATTAACTCATCCAAACCTGGTTCTCTTGGGGGAATGCTAGGAGGCAGCTCTCAAAATTGGGTAAGAAACCATAACAATACAGATTAAGTCAGACTTAAAAAAAAGCCACATGTTTAATCAATACCCATAGGAGCTCAGAGAAAATAATGGTTTTTTCTTCATTTCTGCCCTCTCATTCTTGTAGGAGTGCTTCTTTGTGGCATAATTTAATCTGGCATGGAGTTGTGGGAAATGTATTTCCCTGACCTGCCTTTCAGGAACCAGGTGGGGATGATTCAGTATTGAAAACAGATAATTTTGCTTATTCCTTTTGTACCTGTTTTACCTTCGTATAATGGTAAAGAGGACGACCCAACTATTTTTTTTTTTTTTTTTTTTTTTAGAATTTGACCCAACTACTTAATTAATTATCACATGTTTCCAATTTAAGATGGGAAAATGAGTCTTTTTGATTCTTGGAATTCTAACATTATAGATCTTTCATGGTTTGGCTCATACTCACCTCCTGAGGTCCCTTTTCTTTTTTTCATCCTTGTGTGGACCTGACTTCAGAGCTTTACTAAGCTACCTGCCTTTCTCCAATTGCAGTAGGAGTGTCCCTGTGTTTTTAACTTTGGCCTAGAGGGAGATTTCCTCCTTTGTTTGGCCAAACTCTTGCATATCAGAGTTCAGTACTCATAACAGAGTTCACCTACTGTTTGAAAACATCTCCCCAGGTCTCATGTCCAGGCAACTAGTTTATCTTCCTATTGACCTTTGCCAAAGTTCATTGTATATGTCTATGAGACATGCAGTTATGTTGCTTTATAACTGCTTATATATCCATTTCTCCCACTCGACTCTGAGCTTATTTAGAGTAGGGAACTCACCCTGTTTGTCTTTGTACTCAAGGTAGGAAGCATAGAACCTGCCAAGATGTAATACCTCCGTAATTTCTTTACCTTTATTTATATGAGGCAACTATTGTGGTAAAAATTCTGAATCTCCAGTATTTCTAACTGTGTCATTCAGATTCACCTGTTTGACAATCCGATACAGGACTATTGGGAGCATACAGCATACTTCTATGTTCATAAACAACATTGACATTTGATATTTGTAACCTGGTGTACCTCCCCCTTCTTTTAGATTATGTTTGCTGAACTATTGGGAATGAACCATTTCATGAACATTGCAACGTTCTTTGTGAACCTTCAAGAAGTCCCACCCACATCTGATGAAAATGTCACTGTGACGGAGACAACTTTCAACAACATTCCTGTCCGTGTATATGTGCCAAAAGGAAAGCCAGAGAGACTAAGAAGGGTCTTATTTTATGTTCATGGTGGTGGTTGGTGTTTGGGGAGTGCTGGTATGTGCTCTTTGTTGAAAAATCTTAATTTGTCATATAGCGTATATTTTATTAAGATGTTGACTTCACATATCAAGAAGATATATCTGTTAAACATCCCAGAAAAATAACACTTCAGCTGTCTGAAATTCATTTCTTTGGAGCTATGTTAGTTTAAAGGAATTATTTCAGATCTCTTTCTGAAAGGGAATAATGATTTGCTGTAGCAAATCTCAGGTCAGAAGAAAAAGTGTTTCATGAGCTTAGACATTTATTATTAAACTTGTTAATTGCAGAAATGATGGAATGTTGTAATGAAAACCAAAATGAAGTACATGGAATAGTGGATGAGAAATGAGGAAATGGAGATGATGACTCTAGTCTTTCATTTAGCTTAGATAAGAAAGAAATGAGAAAGGTGCTAGATGGAAAAGAAGCCCAGAGTTGAGTAAGGGTATTTTATCTTGATTTTATATAAAAATATATATATTTCATTGACTGCAAAGGAAACAGCCAACAAAACAAAGAGGCAACCCACAGAATGGGAGAAGATATTTGCAAATGACACTACAGACAAAGCGCTGATTTCCAAGATCTATAAAGAACGTCTCAAACTCAACACCCAAAAAACAAATAATCAACTCAAAAAATGGGCAGAAGACATGAACAGACACTTTTCCAAAGAAAACATACAAATGGCTAACAGACACATGAAAAAATGTTCAACATCATTAACCATCAGGGAAATTCAAATCAAAACCACATTGAGATACCACATTACACCAGTTAGAACGGCAAAAGTTGACAAGGCAAGAAACAACAAATGTTGGAGAGGCCGTGGAGAAAGGGGAACCCTCTTACACTGTTGGTGGGAATGCAAGTTGGTACAGCCACTTTGGAAAACAGTGTGGAGGTGCCTCAAAAAGTTAAAAATAGAGCTACCCTATGACCCAGCAATTGCACTACTGGGTATTTACCCCAAAGACACAGATGTAGTGAAAAGAAGGGCCATATGCACCCCAATGTTCATAACAGCAATGTCTGCAATAGCCAACCTGTGGAAAGAGCTGACATGCCCTTCAACAAATGAATGGATAAAGAAGATGTGGTCCATATATACAATGGAATATTACTCAGCCATCAGAAAGGATGAATACCCAACTTTTACATCAACATGGATGGAACTGGAGGAGATTATGCTAAGTGAAATAAGTCAAGCAGAGAAAGTCAATTATCATATGGTTTCACTTATTTGTGGAACATAAGGAATAGCATGGAGGACATTAGGAGAAGGAAGGGAAAAATGAAGGGGGGAAATTGGAGGGGGAGATGAACCATGAGAGTCTCTGGACTCCGGGAATCAAACAGAGAGTTTTAGAGGGGAGGGAGGTGGGGGGAATGGGTTAGCCTGGTGATGGTATTAAGGAGGGCATGTACTGCATGGAGCACTGGGTGTTATACAAAAACAATGAATCGTGGATCACCACATCAAAAACTAATGATGTATTTTATGGTGACTAACATAACATAATAAAATTAAATTAAATTAAAAAAATATATATATTTCAGTTTGTTTTATGCATTTTTAATGTTTATATAAATATATGAAATATGTAATATTTTAATGTATATAATGTTACTGTATATAATATAAAATTTTATGTTTTATTTTGTCTATGTATTAATATTTATTTTATATTATATGAATTTTATATTTACAAATGAGAGATCTATGAATATGTTTATAAACTGAAGGTAAAGATGGCAGTTAATAGAAATACGCTGGAGAAATGGGGGGTGGCTGGAGAATGGAATGAAGTTTGCCTGATCTAGAGGATATGAGAAGAAATTGGACTTAGTGCAGAGGAGAAGTATTAGCAACACACAGGAGGAGAAACACACTTTCTCTGTGACAGGAGAAAAAGAGGTGTTGATGGATATTGATATAGATTGGAAACGTAAATCAGAGCAGTAAAGGATATGATCCTGTCTATCATCTTCTATAAATACAGGTAGTAAAGTCATTAGCTGGCGATGAATGAGGTTTCTAAGGCAAAATCTGACTATGCTATGCCTCAGTCCATTTCCATGAGTCCCTGCTGCCCAAAGCACTTCTTTAAAAATCCTTTCATCAAAGTATTATTAAAGAATGGGAGTATGCTTACCAAGATAAAGGAACTAAATAAGAATAAGCCCTGAAACAAAATGGTATTTTCCTGACGTTTTTTATTTTTCTATTAAAAAGACATAACAATTTATGTTCTAATTCAAAATACAAGAATGACTTTTTATAGTAAATGTTAAATAAAAGCTTAAAACTTAGTGTGTATTTGATATTTTAAGAATATTCAGCACCTGACTTTGGAATCATTTCAAGATAATATCTACTCTTCTTTTCATGGCCCACATGATTTAACGTTTGTGACAACTACATATTCTGATACTTCCCCCATAACACTTTATGATTTCTCCCTCCTCTCATGACTGGCAAATTCTATTTCATCTTACAATTTTCTTATTTGCAAAAGGGAGCATTTACCCAAGCCTACTCATCCCCACTCCACACACATGGTCACCACCGCCCGCCCCAGAAAACACAGTTTTTCCTGTCTGCCTAGAAAATGTGAATATATAAATCAGGTTTTAGCTTTCCTTCCTTCTACTTTTCCTTATCTTTCTCTGGCGGTTTTGATAAAGTCCAGTACTATTTCCATACAACTACCTCCCCATTAAAACCACTCATAGTTTGCATTGCTGCTTTCTGCTTATACGCTTGCCCCTCCCTGCCGCTGTCCCTAGTAGATTGTGACTTACTGCAAGTCAGGGAATTAGTATGAATGTGTTTACTCTTTCAACACCTAATGCCTGCTGAATGAAGGGAGAAGAGATTAATCTCAAAAAGAATGAATTTGGTTTAAATTATCCAGTGTGAAAATGTGGGGAAGGACAAGAACGCTGACAATACATATGTGAAAGGATCACTGAGCAGAACAATTCATGTTCTATAGCTAAGGTGAAATCTTAGAAAAAATTTTCCCAGAACATTTCAGGGAGGAGAAAAGGTATAGGGATAAGCTTTCTGCTGATGGAAACACTCATCAATTCATTTGTCAGTTCCTGATTTTCTTTTCTTTTGTTTCAGCTTTGTTCGGTTACGACTTCCTGTCCAGACAGACGGCTGATAGACTTGATGCTGTTGTCATTTCAACCAAGTAAGATCGCTGCTGCTTCGTCTGCCTTTGGCCACGGACCGTATACAGTCAGATGCTCTCAGTTGTCTTGGTTGTTCCTCGGTTATGCTGGAAGTGTTTCAAATGAAACTGAGACGGTGAGAATAGGCAAAGTGATCTTGACATGACCAGAAAAGAGTCAGAGTAAAAAGAGTTGTATAGTTAGGTCAAACAGGGATCGAACACAGGAAGTCAAAAAATTGTTACAATAAAATTAAACTACTGCATCTTAGGGACAAAGGACCTCTGCTGGATTTCTAGCCTACTCCTTTTTTTTTTTTTTTCTTCAGGAGGCTCTCCACATAGGGCTTAAACTCACGACCCTGATATCAAGAGTCAGAGGCTGACTGAACCACCCAGGCACCCCTAGCTTACTCTTAATTAGCTAAGTAAGATGAAGGCTTTGGAGTCAGAGAATCAAGTTCAAAGCCTGGTTGTAGAGTTAATTGGATGACTTTGTGGCACCTAAATATCATTTTAGCTCAGTTTTCTCAGATATAAACTGGGAATCATATAATATTTTCTATATCATAGAGTTATTTTAAAGATTAAGTGATAAAACGCATTTAAAGCAATTAGTAGAGTGTATTTCATGGTACAATCCTTCATTAAATGCGATTAGTCACCAAATAACATATAGGAATACAGGCAAAATCTATTCTCAAAAAACATTTTAGATCAATAATTAATGAAGAAAACAACCCCAATGGGAATAAATAGAAAAATGAAGAAACTATGAAAAAAAAAACCCATAAGAGTGACTGCATGCCAACTTGGTTATTAGATTAAGCTGGAATATTATAATTCCTAAGCTTTGTTTGCTATGTATTGGTCAGTAATGAAGCATAATGATTACAAAGAAAATAACATTCTGGTAAAAGTTTATTTAAAGGAAATGATCACTTTTTTTTTTCTTAAGTCTAATCCAAGTTTTGCATTCAAGCCTTTACTTGTGGACAAATGTAAAAATTTGTAAAAGCTTTCATATCAATCATTATCATAAGAATGAAGTTTGTCTTTAGATTCATAAAGACCCCAAATACCAGGTTTGCTAAAGAAAATTTTTCTACATTTGATTTTTAGGGTTAGAGTATGCCTCCTGCTCTACACAGATGCACATTTTTTAATGAAAAATAGTTGACTTAAAAAACATTGTTATTCTGCTCACAGCTATAGACTAGCACCCAAATATCGCTTTCCAAATCACTTTGAAGACGTATATAATGCACTAAAGTGGTTCTTGCGCCAAGATGTTCTTGACAAATATGGTGTGGATCCTGGAAGGATTGGTATTTCTGGAGAAAGCGCTGGAGGGAATTTAGTGGCCGCAGTGACTCAACAGGTACGTTGCTTAGGTTTGTTTCTTTTAAAAAATATTTTACACTTAAATATCTATTTCATACATTAACATATTAAAGCAATTATGTTATGTTAATATGTTAGAGATACGTACAGATAAATATTAGAGAACATTTATATCCTGAGTGCTTCTATTCCTACATTCCGCCAGATTTTTTTAAAAGATTTATTTATTTGTGTATTTATTTTAGAGAAAGAGGGAGAGAGCATGTGGGGGTAGGGGCAGAGGGAAAGGGAGAGAGAGCCTTTTTTTTTTTTTTCACTTTGAAAATGCTTTAATGGTGGTGTCTGTATAGCATGTAATCTCAAGACAGGAAGAAAAGCAACTGGACTCACACAGTGAGACACGGCTATCAGAGGACAGGTTGTGAGTGAATAGAGTTCACAGGGCTTCCATGCTTTACTGGGTACCAGACAGGTCTAGGCCCCCTCCTTTTCAAAAGTGCCCTCCTCCTCAGCTGTGGCATCCTGGTGCTGCTGGTACTCAGACACAGGTCGCTCGTGTAGCAGGGAGAGAGAGTCTCAAGCAGACTCTGTGCTGAGTGCGGAGCTTGATGTGGGACTCGATCTCACAATCCTGAGATCACGACCCTGAGATCACGACACTGAGATCACAACCTGAGCCAAAACCAAGAGTCAGACACTTAACTGACTGTGCCACCCAGAGGCCCCTACATTCCGCCAGATTTTTAAAAAAAATAAAATAATAAAATACTCTTTTCAGATCATTGGTTTAAACATAATTAATATGGTCAGCTAAGTGCCACACTATTTTGTTTTATTAGGGCTGGTATTTGTGAAACAATCAATGATACCATCACCATAGCTACAGAATCAGATTAATCCAGGATCCTTCATGGAATATACTAAAACT
Source organism: Phoca vitulina (assembly GCF_004348235.1). NCBI lineage: Eukaryota > Metazoa > Chordata > Mammalia > Carnivora > Phocidae > Phoca > Phoca vitulina. The sequence goes on along the minus strand of NW_022589713.1, from coordinate 6,786,689 downwards.
TGCATGAAAACTGTTGTTATCAGAATTCTTAATTTGCCTATAGACAAAAAATGTTAGCAGGTTTATGGATACTGTTTACTTGCAGAAGGAATTATAAATTTTCAGAAATCAACCATCACACTATTTCTATGACATTTAGCTAAAACTGGGCATCTATTGGCTATCAATTTAAAGTGACGCATAATCATAATTAGTGTAATAGTGAGTAAAGTGTTTTTGATGTTGTTATCCGACCTAAGAAATAAACCAGGCACTGATGGCTTAGACGCTGTGTTCCTGTATGAAAAAAGAATTGCTTGTAGATTTACGAATGAATGTTTGCAATTCAGTAACGAACTCTAATCATAAATATTGCACATAAATTTATTATACAATCAAACCTTGCTGTTGATTTTGTTGATTGTATTATTCATTTTTACACATATTTTAAAGTATATCAATTTTGCCTATTGGTACCTTCAGAATAACCTTCTCATGATTTGTAGGCAAAGGAAAGATACACATTTTGTGATTTGTTACAAATATACTGCAGAGCAGATATCTGCGACTTCCCAGAAATTAACTTCTATATTGTCTAGTCACTGTCACTCTGAGAGGTATCTTGATGTAGTACAAAGGGCACATCAGGAGACATGGATTTTTGAAGCTAAAGAAATGTCCAGCTCTATGACCTTGGACAAGCCACCTAATCTTTTCAAGCATCAATTTCTTTTTACTGTGTTGCATAAGGAACCCTTCCTCTTATGGAGTTTAGACTCCTATAGTGGTTAACTAATGAATTCTGACCCATAATTATTAAAAATCTGGTTAAAATACCTTATACTATTCTGGAGAGCATTAAACTGATAATAAGATATGAGAAGTTTCTAGGCCAAAAAGTTTTTTTAAGGATACAACACACACACACACACACACACACACACACACACACAAGATAAGCCTAGCACTCAATGTCTTCTCTGCTCTAATGGTATATGCCAATCAAAAGAAAACTGTTCAACCAAGATGAGCTAGAGAGTTGAAGTCAAGTTCCAGGGCCCTCCAAAAATGGTGACAATTATGAAGTACTTCTAACTTTAAGTGAGGCCCTGAAGAGATATGGTCTCACTGTCAGGGTAAATGTGATATAGAACAAACCTCATATGCATTTGGAGCCCTGCTTCACATCACCTGGATGGAATGGGGAAATTTCAGTCCTTGAACTTAAATTAAGTTAGTGTGAACAGTTGATATTCAAGTAGACTAGACAGAAATGTATAAAAATACTCCCTGGAGAAATATGGTGTCATTATAGATTTCAAATTATTCCTGCAAATATTTTTTGAAATCAGTATCCAACACAGAATAAAACATATCCAGGCAAACAAGTAAACAAGAAACAATGAAGGAAAGCAAGCAGAATCAACAGACAACAGAAAAACACTTTACAAAATTCAGATACTGCAATTATCAGCCACAGAATATAAAATAATTATCCTAATTTCTTCAATTAATTCACAACCATGATTGCAAATTTCAGCAGAAAAATTTTTGAAAAACTAAAAAATGAAATTATCAAAATAAAAACTTTATGAATTGTTTAAGTTATTTTACATAGCTAAGAGATCATTTATAAGCTGAAAGATGAGTCCTATGACCCATGTATGATTCTGCAAAATGAAGCATGGAAACCCCAAAAAGATAGAAAATACAAAAGAGAAGATAAGAAAATCCAATAGACTTTTAAATGTTATGCCAGAAGCAAAGGGGAAAGAATGGGAGAAAGGAATACTTAAAAATATAGTAGGGCATTGTGCAGAGCTGATGAAAGATATCAAGATACAGATAAAAGAAGCTCCATGAATCTTGAATATACTTTTTTAAAAGATTAAAAATAAATAGCTAGAGAGAAATCTACATGTAGACACAGCAAGGTGAAAGTATAGAAAACCAACAACACAAAATTAAACAAAAAGAAATAGAGGGGTGCCAGGCTGACTTCGTTGGTAAGGCATACAACTCTTGATCTTAGGGTTGTGAGTACATTGGGTGTAGAGATTCTGAAAAAATGAAATAGAGGAATTCTTAGAGAAAAAAAGAGTACCTTCACAGAAGTGCAAGTCATACTGACAGCTTATTTCTCAATAGCGAGAATGTAATTTCTAAGTTAGTGGAATATTATCAAAGTGCAGCAATTTTTACTGTCAACCAAATCCTATGGTGCACAAAAATATTACTTACAAATAAAGGAGATATAAAGGCATATTCAGATAAACCAAAACTAAGAAAACTGCTATTAATGGAACACGGTAAAAGGTGGTTTAAATAAATGTTTCAGACACACTGAAAATGCAGATAAAAGTTTATGATACAGGAAGAAGCAAAAAGCAAGAATGTGGTAAGATGTGGGTAAATCTTAAACTTGGATAGTTTAAAATAATAAGACATATAGAATTAAAGTATAAGAAAAACAAACCATAAGTTCAAGAGTGGAGGGGAGGGCAGATTTTAAGCCTTTTAAGCTCTTTTTATTATCTAAGAAGAAATAAAGACTTAGAATTGGCCTTTGATAACTTCATTTGTTTTTGAGACATTACGAATACACATTATAATTCTTAGGGTAATCATTTAAAGAATAAAAATAGGGTATAACTTATAAACTATGACAGGAAAAAAATAGAATAATTAAAAGGTCAACCAATCTGAAAGAAGTCAAAAATAGAGAAAACAGAAAAGGAGAATTCACAAAATAGGGTAGATCAAAATAAATTTTTTTTGCAATTAGAGTAAATATTAGTGGTCTAAATAATCTGATTGTAGGACCAAGATTGTCAGATTAGAAAGCAGAAAATCTGAAAGTAAATGGATGGAAAATATATATCCTGAAATAACATCTAAAAGAATTGCTGGTAGGTTAAGAAGATTACATCATTACAGAAAAGGTTAAACCACCAGGAAAATATAATAACTCTAAATCTGTATGAAGAAAATATTAACAGGGGGCGCCTGGGTGGCTCAGATGGTTGGGCATCTGCCTTCGGCTCAGGTCATGATTCCAGGGTCCTGGGATCGAGCCCTGCATCGGGCTTTCTGCTCAGCAGGGAGCCTGCTTCTCCCTCTCCTTCTGTCTCCCCCCTGCTCATGCTCTCTCTCTCTCCGTATCTCTGTGTCTCAAATGAATAAATAAAATCTTTTAAAAAAAAAAAAAAGAAAGAAAATATTAACAGAACTACAGGGGAAGACACACATGTTCAAAACCATAATGAGAGATTTAACAATACTTCTTTCAGTAATTAAGAAAAGCAGGCAATAATAATAATAAGGGTATAGAGGACTGGAATAATGATCAATACATTTAACTCAATGGACTTATAAAAAACAGGGAAACAAGCAAATACATGTGATCATTTTAAAAAATTGACAAAGTACTGGTCCATAAAGCGAGTCTCAAAAAAAAAATCACAGAATTTAAATCACACATTTGGACTATTAACCACAATGCAATGTGGGAAATCAATAGGAAAAAGGCAAATAAGAAAATATCCTTCTTTGTATGGAAATTTAAAAAATACATTAAGTACCTAATAGTGACCCATTAATTAATAGAATATATATCTTGCATATGTTCCCCACATTTAGAACAATATTTTTAGGAAATTTATTTCCTCAAAAGCATAGATTGGAAAGGAAGAAAGGTTGAAGTAAGCATCTGACTCAAGAAAAAAAATAGAAGGAAGATAATAGTAATGGCAAGAACAGAAATTATGATATTCAAACAGGCTAGCAGTAAATATGAACAACAAGCAAAAAGTTAATTCTTTGAAAGAACTAATAAGAATTTTAAGTCTCTGGAAAGACAAATGAAGAAGAACAAAGTCAGGCATAAATAATTAACATCAGGATTGAAAAAGGGACAATACTGCAAGCCCTTCAATATGAAGAAGAATTAGCCTTTGATGAGTTAAGAATGAACATCGTAGTCTTTGAAAGACATATTTGAAAAACTTTGAAGTTAAAAAATATTTAATAATATTTAAACTCAATAGACAAATTCCAAGAAAGATATAACTTGCAAAACAGACACAAGAAGAAATGAAAATCTGAGCCATTTTATAACCATTAAACAAATTAAATCAGTAATAAAAACAGTCCTGGTAAGAAACCTTGCTGGCAATTTACATCAAACATCAAGGAGAAATCACTCAAAATAAATACAAAATATTCCAGAGAATAGGAAAACATTGTACACTCTTTTTAATTATTTTTAGAGAAGCATGATCTTTATGACTAATTTAACAAGAACAATTTCAGGAAGGAAAACAATGGCTAAGATATTACTATCATGAATAAAATATTAGAAAAAATGTATATATACTATATATACATATACATACACACATATATATACACATAGATGTATATATATATATACACATAGACCATGACCAAGTTGCTAATAATGCAAGGAAAAGCATATTTGATAAAAATAAGTGAATTTCACCACATTAATAGATAAAGGAAGCAGAATCATATATCATCTTATTAGATACAGAAAAAGCATTTAGTAAAATTCACAATAACAATTATTGGTTCCCTGAGAATAGATGGAAAGTCCTTAACCAGATAAACTACATTGATTAAATGGTATAATTTTAAAGAAATACACACTATTGAATTCCATAGAATGAAGGATGAGAAGGAAGATGGGTGTGCAGTCCTACTGGGGAGGAAGGGTGTGTGGTCAATTCAGGGTATATGGGAAACTCCCTACCCTTAAACATAGTTATATTTTACATTTCTGTTTTAGGAATTTCTATACTTGATTTTATGTGTATTATATTTAAGTACAAAGACAGTTTTTTAAAACATATATGTTCAAAGATTTTAGCTACCTGTCAAGTTCGATTTATTGGCGAAATATAAAATATTTTTGTATTTCTTCTTAACTCAATCTAAAATCAGCCACCTGTTAGCTACTTATTTAATTACTACCACACTTCTACTAATGTAAACTGTTCTTCATACTAGATACTGAGCTAAAAGGAGTGTGGTAATCTTACATGGGACAAAACATTGAAATGATTATTTAAATTCAGTACATTTTTCCAACATAAAACAATTATTTTTACATAAAACAATCTGGTAATGGACTTATAAATATTTTATTTTACTAACTAGATCTAATTACTAACTGTGCTTTAAAGGCAATGAAAAAAACAGTGCTGTCATTTGCTTTTGCTAGTGTGTGTGTGTGTGTGTGTGTGTTTGTGTGTGTGTGTAAAATGTCATCTGTATACCACAGGAAAAAATGTCAGAGTGCTCTCTTTCTTCAAGTCTATATTAAGTTTCAAGAAATAGACTTCAATTTAGACATTATACTTTGAAAAGCATCAGAGTACATATGGCTTTAATAATTACTATTTGTGATCTATACTAGCGTATCTCAAGTTTTTGCATACATGAGAATAACCTGAGAAACTTGTTAAAATACAAATTGCTGGTTCCTCCCTAACTGACTTAGTAAGTCTGGGTGAGGACCCAAGAATTTGAATTTCTAACAAATCCTCACGTGATGCATATGCTCCTGGTCCAGGGACCACACTTTGAGAAGTTAATTATCACTGTTAATGAGCACTGGGTATTATATAAGACTGATGAATCACAGACCTGTACCCCTGAAACAAATAATACATTATATGTTAATTAATTGAATTTAACTAAAAAAAATTCAAAAAAAGAGAAGTTAATTAACCTATGAGACACAATAGACCATTTCAATGTTGCAAGACCAAGGAAATGTACATAAAAACAACTGCTAAACTTTAATGCTCAATATTACTGGTTTCCAAATATTTTTGGTCATGTATCTTCTTAATAAAAACCTTCTAGTATACCCCAAATATATGCATATTAATTTATAGATAAATTTGTGTTAATGCACTAATGTAATTTGAATATTTAAAAAACATAAATGTTAAAATGAATTAGACTTTTGCCTAGGATTTGTCTGTTTAGTATCGGAGTCAAATTAGAATTCCTAGTAATGTGATCTTTCCTTTAAATGTTAATGCCTGTTGATATAATAATATATGTACATAAGTTTTTTACTCAAAAAGAAGTGTTTCCTCTGATTGCCATTCCTAGTTGTCAGGGTAGATATTTTGCTTTTTAATCACAGATTAGATGGTCTCTCTCTTCATCCATGAGGAAAGTAGTACAAATCAGTTTATATTCATGATTTAAGACACATCTAATATTCAATACAATATCGAAAATTAGAAAGTTCTTTTAGATATATTTTTGTGGTTTCTGATTATCTTTTTGAGATTCTGGATTTATCCAGTATCAATATATTGTTTTTAAATAAAAATATCTTTTAAATGAAAATTACTATTTGAGCGATTCATTTAAATTATTTTCAGCTCATAGATGACCCAGATATCAAGATCAAACTCAAGACCCAGTCTTTAATTTATCCTGCCCTTCAGACTCTTGATATGGATTTACCATCATATCGGGAATGTTCACATTTTCCAACTCTGTCCAAATCAATGATGGTCAGGTTGTGGAGTGAATACTTTACTGAGGACAGATCACTTGCAAAAGCTATGCTCTTCAATCAACATGTACCAGTGGAATCAAGACATCTGTTCAAATTTGTTAATTGGAGTTCTTTGCTCCCTGAGAAATTTAAGAAAGGACACGTTTATAACAGTCCAACTTACGGTAGTTCTGAGCTGGCTAAAAAATATCCAGGGTTTTTAGATGTGAGGGCAGCCCCCTTGTTGGCTGATGACAACAAATTGCGAAGTTTACCCTTGACCTATGTCATCACTTGTCAATATGATGTCTTGAGAGATGATGGAATTATGTATGTCACCCGACTTCAGAACGCTGGAGTTCCGGTGACCCATAACCATATTGAGGATGGATTCCATGGAGCATTTTCCTATTATGGGTTTAAAATTGGATATAGAATAGAAAATCAGTATATGAATTGGCTAAGTGAAAATCTATAGTAAAAATCTGAGGAGTGGTCCATAAAAATATATAAGCTTCAGAATAGGAAACTAGTGAGAATCAAAGGGTTATGTTTGGGTTGATGTTTATCATCTGTGACCTTTCTAAGTCTGCATAGCCATCATGTCGTTTTTTTTTTTTAAAATCAGAGGGTAACTGGGTGATGGATGTTAAGGAAGGCACGTAATGTAATGAGCACTGGATATTATATAAGACCTCTACCTCTGAAACCAATAATACTATTATATGTTAATTAATTGAATTTAAATTAAAAAATAATTTATATTTCATCTTTCTTGTAGTAGTTGCTAACTTTGTACAATGGCTTTCTTAAGATGTATGAGGGTAAAAGCTAAAACACACTGTTGTTCTATCTGGTCCAGAAGATTTCTGATTATGTCATTGGGATAAAGATTAAATGATGTCATTTGAATGTTAAAAAAAATAAAAAATAAATCAGGGGATTCTTTATTTCTTATCCTAAATGTTGTTTACTTACTTCTGTATCTTAGAAAATATCTACTTTCCTATATTTTTTCTTGCTGCTGTTATTCATTTCTTATAGCTGTAATTAACAGCCCTAGTTTTTTTTTTTTTTTTTTTTTTTAATTTTTTTTTTTTTTTTTTAAGAGAGAGAGAGACAGCAAAAGAGGGAACACAAGCAGGGGGAGTGGGAGAGGGAGAAGCAGGCTTCTCTCTGCACAGGGAAGCTGATGCGCAGCGCAGCTCGATCCCAGGGCCCTGGGATCATGACCTGAGCCCAAGGCAGATGCTTAACAACTGAGCCACCCAGGCACCCCAACAGCCCTAGTTTTTTAATTGCTTAAACTATTACGATTGAGAAGAAAGTTTTAAACACATCTAGCTCATGAAATGCCAGAGCCTCAACTGGCATGGATTTAGAGCTTTGAAATGCTGTTTTGTAGGCATTAATATGAATTATGTGCCAACTGTCTTTCAAAGTATTTGCCTCAATATAATGCCATTTGTCTATCGCTACAAAATTCATTTCTTAATACAAGCCTTTTCCTGTGCTGGGTACCAAATTTAATGCCAATGATATCACATGTAGGCACTTTGGGGAAAAGCAGCTCCATTCTTGTGACAAATTAGGGAGACTGAGGTAGGAGACAACAGCTCCACAATGTAGTAGTGGTGAATGAAGCTTAGGATATGAAAGAAGTAATAAAACCAAACTGAAAAATTTGAATCTCTAGAAGTTCTTATGTCCATATGGGCATAGTAGAAGGAAAACTGAAATTAAATTATTTTTCTTGAACTGTGAACTTGAACTATGTTATGAACTTGAACTGTGGGCTGCTATAACACAATACCATAGACTGGGTGACTTACAAACAATAGAAATTTACTTCTTTAATGTTCTGGAGGCTCAGGTTGTCAGCATGGTCAAGTTCTGGTGACACCTCTTCTAGACTGCAGATGCAAGGGTATCCTCACCTGGCAGAACGCAGGGAGGGGAAGCAAGCTTTCTCATGACTCTTATAAGAGCACTATTCTCATTCATGAGGTTCACCAATATTCCTAATTATCTCCCAAAGGCACCACCTCATAATACCAACACATGAAAGGGTAGGGTTTCAACATATGAAATATAGGGAGACACAAGCATTTAGTCTATAACCTAGACCATGGAGAATAAACTGTAGTGACTGTATGCTATATAATCTTGGTAATTTTGTGGAAGCACTGAGGAATGCAGCCTAGGACTAGTATGGTGGCTTCTCACAGCCACCAGAAATCAAGTCTTTACCTTTCTGCTCAACTATTATCAGGCAGAAAGAGGTGTTGCATTTGGGATGGGAAAACCACAAACTTTCATTTCTGTTTTTATCAACAAATACAACAGCAGTCCTGGAAACCTCACCAATATATTTCTCATTTTATGTCTCATTTTACAAAACTGCATTTCACGGGGACACTGTGAGAGTTGCTTGAGGAGTCATATTTTTTAACCTGGGCATATCATCTGGAACAAAGTTAGTATTTTTTCAAGTAAAACCGTGAGAAATGGATAAGCAACAGGCAGTCCACAAATTCTATAGGAGTAAATGGTTTAAATTATGTGTGAAAAATAGAAACATTTAGGGTCATATATTACAGGAGACAGATGTACGAATGAATCATACCTATGGTTTCCAATGGAGCATCATTGGGTTATTTGTATACTCAGTTTGAGAGGGCTTTCTTTTTTCTTTTTTACTTGCATCTCGATGTCTCACTCTTTTATCTTTTTTAAGCCAACTTCCCATCAATAAAAATAATATATGTTAATTACTGGGTGGAGACATAATTTTAATTTGGAATTATAAACTACATTTAAACATGGACATGAATTATGACACAATATACATTATTAAAACTACATAAATAATAATGATGCAGCAAATCGGTATTAATTGTACTGTGTTTTCCCAGAATTCCTGCCTGAGGATATAGTTGTAGGGAGCAATAACTAACAAAGAAACAGCAACATAGGAATTCTGTTATTTGCCACAAATTAAATTTCTGGTACAAAAGTCCCTCCAGATTTCTACTTTGGTTTTTATATGCCATAAAATAGGATGAATAATTACAGATGTTCCTACCTTACCACATGACTTCTTGGATCCTAGGTTGCTAGGACTGGCTATTTTAATTGCTCTTTACCCCTTTCTACACATCAGTCATCACTTCCAATCACCCTCATTCTACACCTTAATTTCTGTAAGTCATTCCCTGTCCCTGATTCTGTCCTTTTCCCAACCTCTTCCCAATTTCTATCATCTTTCCACTGTGTTTTCTGGAATTTGTGGATCATCACGAGCAACATCCTGAAGCTTTTATCTGTGCCTTTCATTAACTTTCATCTGAGATGCAGTACTTAATTGAGGACCATACTTCCTCTATTCTTCTTCCCACATTAATCATACCATAGTAGCTGAATGTGTGGTAAGTGTCTTCCTTGATCATTGTTGCTGCCAGACTATTCTGTCTTCCTTTGGCCTCCTGTCTCACGGTAGCAGACTGTATCACCAATTACCCTTCCATTATGGAGTCAACTGCTGACCTCTGAGTCACTGCCTCTCATGTTTCAAAAATTTCAACTTTAAGCTCATGGTCACTACTTCAGTATTACAATTTGGGATTTCAAAATCTATGTAGGTAATACAACCAGCAACATGGACTTATTTGACTTGTGCTTCCCCTAATGATTTTGTCCTCTATTCTGCATAAACCATTTTTCCTTATTATCATGTCTTAGACTTCCTTACTAACAAAAACTACACCTTATAATCTCAATATCAAATAGGCTACTGACTGTAACCTGCTGTCTTTTTAGGTCACTCCCACCAATACTTAACGATTTCTACAATACTTGGATTATACCAGCATTTAAAATTCCTCATTCTGCTCTTATTTCTCTTTATTTCTTACACAGATTAAGTTCTATAGTCATTATAATCCTCCCTTGCACACACACACACACACCCCATTTTCCATCTCTCTCTCATTCTCAATCACATTTTCTCCATCTATCTTTTTCCCTGAGATCCTCTCAGTGGAGTGCTTCTGGTCCTGGGACTCAGGTCTCTTTTTATCCGCACTTTCTTCTCTGGTGATATCATCTAGTTTCATGGTTTTCAATGATCTATAAACTGAAACCCCAGAAAGAGAGCTGTGGGGGAAGGGCAGAGGAAGAGATTTTCAAGCAGACTCCCTGCAGAGCCTGACATGGGGCTGGATCCCAGGACCCATGAGATCATAACTTGAGCATAAACCGCGTTGGAGGCTTAATTGACTAAGCCACCCAGGTGCTCCTCCAGTTGGATTCTAAATAAAAACCTCAAACTTAAATTTCTGATATTCCCTCAAATAACCACCAATCTTCATCGTTCTCATTTTTATAAATGGCAACTCCATGTTTCCAGTTATTTAGGCCAAACAAACAAAAGCAAAGCAAAAACAAAAATGAACAATCAAAAACTCAATATTTTTTGTCCCTTTCTTTCTGTCATGTCATTGTTAAATCCTCTTGGCCAAAATATATTCTGTATTTGACCCTTTTTTTATTCTTACTTCCATTGCTAATACCTGATCTAATCTACTATCAATTTTTTTAAAGATTTTTTTTTTTTTTTTTGCTGGGAATAGTCTAATAGACTTCTAACTGATCTCTCCCCTTTCATTTTATGCCCTTAGAGTGAATTTGCAACATATAATAGAATGATCTTTATAAAATGAAAAGTCAGATCATATTATTCTTCTGCTCAAGGTTCCCCAATAACTTCACTAGCTCAGTAAGACTGGGAGCACTAACCGCTAACCACTCTGGCTTCCTTTGTGTTTATCAAACATCCCTAGAATGCTCCAACCTCATTGTGAAAGTTCTGCTGTCTCTGTGTCTTCAGTGTCTCTCCCTCAAATATCCACATGGCTCATTCTCTTACCTCCTTACATGTTACTTTATAAACTCCAGAGCAATCACCAAAATTAGGTATTATTAATCAGCCTCAAGTAAAGACAAAAGAGAATCATGGAAATGTTCAATTCAAAATAAGGCTGGAAAAGAGGAAAATGATAGAAAGAACCCATGGGATAAATAGAAATCAAATAGCAAGATATAAGCCAAATCTTATCAATAATTACATAAAAGGAAAATGGTCTAAGCATCAAATTTAAAAGCATCAAATTTTAAGTGAAAGATGGTCAGATTGCATCAAAATGAAAGATTCAACTATTTACAATCTAAGACAAATCCCCTATAAATTAAAAATATGATAGATTAAAAGTAAAAAGATTGAATAAGATATACCATACATCTTCTATTCTATTCTTTTTTTTTTTTTTTTTTTTAAGTATTTACCACACCCAGTGTGGATCCCAACATAGGGCTTGAACTCATGACCCCATGATCCGGAGATCAAGACCTGAGGTGAGATCAAGAGGACCCCTAACTGACTGAGCCATCCAGGTGCCCCCCTCTTCTGTTTTTAAGAAATCTGTTGGGAACCTGGACGGCTCACTTGGTTAAGCTTCCAACTCTTGAGTTCAGCTCAGGTCATGGTCTCAGGGTTGTGAGATGGAGCCTGTGTCTAGCTCCGAGCTGGGTGTGGAGCCTGCTTAAGATTCTTTCTCTACATCAGCCCCCTCCCCTCCACACCCCACCGCCACTCACATATGCTTTCTCTCTCTCTCTCTCTCTCTCTCTCTCAAAAAAAAGAATCTTTATTGTGGTTTCCACAGGAAGGAATAAGCAAGGCAGAATAAGCAGGGTTAGAATTGGCTGATATGAACAATTTCAGTGGACTTTGAGGTATTGGGGCTATTTCTGTTTGTCTGGTACCTGGCCCTGGGGTGATTAAGGTAAAGGGATAATGGATTAGGAGACTGTGGGGTAAGGGTCCTTGGTGCATTGCATATGAAAGGCATGCTCACAGGCCAGCTGGCTGCTTATCTCTAGGCATTAGCTGACCCTGAGAGGGGAAATCCTTTCCTGGTCAGCAAGTCCTTAGATGTCAAAACACCAAAATATAGAAAAAAAAAGACATGCTTAATACAAATCTCAAAGGATGCCACTGGGTAGCAATATTTGTATTCTACCAGAGACTCCTTCCACAGTTGTCCACATAGGGGACACTTCCCAAATCCTCCATGTCTGAGCTACAAAAATTTTTTAAACACTTCTAAATACATAGAAGTTATATTTCAAAGTTTTCTTAACTTCTGCACAAATAAGATATTAAAACAAAACTTGCAAAAGAATCAGAAAATAAAAAACTCTCATTCTTTTTATAAATGTGTATGTGGAAAGATAGATATATATGTATTTATGAAATATTATTCAATCTAGAGGATACAACTAAATCTGTTGCATTGAAAGGAGATTTCAGAGTCTCATGTACTTCTAACAATATGTTTAAAAAGTAAAGGCTTAAACTTGAACTCAAGATGTTAGGAAAAATAACATAAACCCAAAGAAATTAATGAGAAAGAATTACCAAATTTTAAAAAGATATAAACAACAAAATTGGCATAATTAATAAATGAAATTTCTGGGTTTTTAAAAATCAGTAATATTGATGAACTCAATCAACCAGGTATCCTAATTGAGAAGAAAAATTATATGACAAATAAATGATAAATGAAAAAACAGTCACAAAAGAAATTTGTGGATTGGTTTGCTCAATAATGAAAATAAACTTTTAAGCCTGGAAAACATATTTCTAGCAAAATAAATACGAATCTAAAATGTATTTTCTAACTGAAAAGATACACTACCATACTAAAAATTAAAAAAAAAAATTGACAATGATAAGGTTACTACTATATTTCCCAATGGAAAGAAACAGTGTTCTTAGCATGATTTGAAGGAGAAAATATATCAAACCCTTAAAAATTTGGGGTTCCTGAGTGGCTCAGTTGGCTGGGACTTCGGCTCTTGGTTTTGGTTGGGGTGGCGATCTCAGGGTCACGGGATTGCCCAAGTAGGACTCTGCACTCAGCAGGGAGTCTGCTTGTCCCTCTTCTTCTGCTCCTCCCCCTTCCCCCTAACCCCCCCACCATGCAGGCACTCTCTCTCTCTCAAATAAATAAATAGAGTCTTCTAAAAAAAATGCAATGCTGGGGTACAAAAGGGGAACATTTCTGTATTCATTTTATTTTATTTTATTTTTTTAAGATTTTATTTATTTATTTGAGAGAGAGAGTGAGCACAAGACGGAGGAGCAGGAGAGGGAGAAGCAGACTCCCTGCTGAGCAGGGAGCCCGATGCGGGACTCGATCCCGGGACTCCAGGATCATGACCTGAGCCGAAGGCAGTCGCTTAACCAACTGAGCCACCCAGGCGCCCTGTATTCATTTTATTAAGTAATTTTGTCAAAACTAGAATAACAGAAAAGGAGAACACTACAGATTATTTTCACTTATGCATAGCAATGAATAATTCTAAAAACATATAAACAAGGAGAATACACTAGCAGATCATAAGACTAACATGCCATGACTAAGAAGTGTTTATATCAGGAATGAAAGGATTGTTCAACATTTTTGTTAGCAATAATAAGAAAAATCATATGCTTGTTTCTAAATATCTTAAAGAGATGTAAAAATTAATATTCACTTTTTAATTTTAAACCATCTTTATGTGATAGTAATAGAAGGATATCTATATGGCTAAATATTTGCCATATAAAATTTGCCTCATGTTAATCTCTATTAAAATTATATAGAAATCATGAATATTCATTACCACTTTTCCTATATTTCACCGTTCTGGATAGATACTCTCCATCTCAATTAAGCAAGAAAATAAAATCTTAAAGGTAAACAATTGGAAAGGACTTAAATTATCACTATTTCAAATGACTTGGATAATTTAAGATAATCCAGAAGCCATTATAATAGAACTTCAGAAAGGTGGCAGTTTAGCAAATTAATAAGTAAAAATTGTTATATTTTACATAAGCAAAAAACAACCAGTTAGAAGAAAAGTTAGAATCTATTTATAAATTTTCTCTTTTCTGTTTCCTTTTGCTCCCTTTGTCTCTGTAGTGCTTCTCTCTTCCCTTTATCATCCCCTCCCAATGAGCAGTGTGTACCTTTTATGAAGTCTCTTCACTTTAGTAAGTTTATGATCTACTATGACTCATGTACAGAATGTTCACTTGTTGGGCATTCTTTCTCATTTGGGGATGGGAGGTGGGATTTTTCCTCAGTCTTAGGCACCTAATTTTTTCCTCTATAGTTTTTCCAGATTCCTCCCTCCCACATCCCATTTTCTGTAAAGATTTGAGGCAAGAACTTGAGAAATGACTCTGTTGTAATTTGTTGATTACTTTTCTATTTACAGGTAATTTGAAGTTTGAGATTGTGTAGTTTTATTTGTTCTTCTGTTGTTTTTTTGGGACGATGTTTCTTAAGATTTGAATTTATGTGGTCACCTTTATCCTTGACTACTTGGAAGACTAACAATTGAAAATTAAACAAAGGAGTGCGTGGGTGTCTCAGTTGGTTAAGCAACTGACTCTTCGATTCGGCTCAGGTTGTAATCTCATGGATTGTGGGATGGAGCCTGATTCAGACTCCACGCTCCGTGAAGATTCTGCTGGAAGAGTCTCTCCCTCTGCTCCTCCCCAATGTGCGTCCTCTCTCTTTCTCTCTGAAGTAAATAAATAAATCCTTAAAAATAAAAGAAAATTAAAACAAAAAAGATGGTTTTAACAATGTATTAAACTCAGCTGAAGTGAATTCTAGGACTAAAAGATAGATATAAAGATGTAGGCTACATCAGAGAGAGAAAGAAGATATGGAAAATTTGAGAGAGATTAAATACATGGAGAATAAGAGAATAAGTACAGAGGACTAATTTGCAGGCTTTGCCATAATGAGTGGTATATGGTTAGGGCATATTTAAATTTCTTTTTCCATGAACTGTTAGTTCATAATCTTTTTCTACTTTTCTATTAAGTCCTTGCTGTCTTTATTATTATTATGCAAGAATGTCATGTACAGTAAAGAAATTAACCCTTTGTTGCTAAGTGAGCTGTCAAATTTTTTGAGATAGCCATTTATCTTTTGACAAAATTTGTCTTCATTCTATCAAATTTGATGTACTATTATCTTAAAATCTATTTCAGATTTCATCACACTGTGCAAATACATAATCTGATATGTCAAATTGCTTTAAAATGGTAAGTTTTTGATATGTGAATTATATGTCAATAAAGTGGTTATTTTTAAAATGGCATAAAAAACCATGGCATATTCAGAGACAAATTTACCAAAATATGTGCAAGACAGGTTTACAGACAAATGAAAGCTTTTCTAAGAGAGATTAGACATGTCCTAAATAGAGAGAAACAACATGTTCATCTTTCCGAACATTCAAGTTTATTTAGATGTCAATTCTCCTATAAATTTACGATGATCCAAATTTAGATCCCAAAAGACTTTAAAATTTTTTAAAGAAAATTTCATATTTATCCTAAAATACATATGGAAATAAAATGGATATCAAAAAACTATTTTGTTTTAAGAGCATAAATTTGGAGTACTTACAGTATGTGATTTCTAGACAATATAAAGCTACTATAATCAAGATAGTATGGTATTTCAATAAGGATGAGAAACTAGTCAATAAATAAATAATAAAGAATAGATGATAAAATAATCCAGAAATCAACCCATAATAAAGGGTCAATTTTTGAGACAAAGTTGCCAAAGTAATTCAATTCCAAAAGTAGAATATATATTTTAAATGATGCTTGAACATTTGAACATCCATATAAAAAATCCTTCACCATGACCTTATCATCACACCAAATACAAGAACTAACTCAAAGTGAATCATGGATCTAAATATAAAAACCTAAAACTTTAAAACTTCTAGAAGAAAACACAAGAAAAAAATATTTGTGAACTTTTTTTAGGCAAAGTTTTCTTAGATAAGACATGGGACAGAAGAAAGGCACCAGACATTAAAAAAAATAGATACATTGGACTTTATCAAAATTCAAACCCTTTAGTTCTTGAAAGGCATTATATAGAGAATGAAAAGACAAGTCACAGACTGAGAGAAAATATCTGAGAAATATATATATGTGATGATAAACTTGAGTCCAGAGTACATAAAGGACTTTTACAACTCTGTAACAAGAAGCAACATATACAAGGGAAAAAATGGATGGAATATTTGAGCAGCTACTTCACTGAGGAAAATATATGAGTGACCAATGAACACATGAAAAAAAATTCAACAGTGCTAATCATCAATACAGAGAAGTGCCTGGGCAGATTTCTAAATCCTTGGAAAGAAAGATAAGTATTAATTGAAAAACTGAGATGAATTTAGTGAGAATCATAAACTCTCAAATCGCAACCATTTACCAACCATGTGAGAAAAGCCTTAATTTACTATTAGGAACATAGTTAAATATTAACGCATAGTTGGGTCACAAAAAATAAGATCTTAGATTTTAGATATTATTTAAATTTTAAAAGCATTTCCATTAATATTTGGGAAACTTATTCATAGCTGCAAGATTGGAAGTCATACATTTCTCCAGCCGGGGTGAAATTTGTTTGAATATGAGTGAAATTGAATATCAGAAAAAGTCAAGAATTTGGTTCACAGACAAGTTCTTATGTCACTATTTTTACGGTGTTGTTGTATATGGTGTTCTGATGTGTCATTTTTATTTCCTGCGTTAGTTCTTTAGATCCATGTAAGGGAAAAATGTCCTTTTCCTAGTGAGCAATGTTCTTTTCGAACCTATTTGCCCTGCACACCATGTTTCTCTGTATTCAATATCTGCTCACAGATGAGGAGATTTTTCCCGTCAGCTCATTTTTGGAAGCCTGACTGACTTGAATCTTACATACTGTGCATTATCTAAAAGGGAGAGTGTGGTCCAGGTGGACAGTGGGGAAAATAATCAACAAAAACTTTTTCATATCTTTGTAAGGCTATACTCCTCTAATTTACAGAATTCCACTCAGAATGCATTACCTCTTTTCTCCATTTTTAACAGATTAATAATAAACAATTTTATTCCCATTGGTCGTCATGCTTTTATTCTACTACACCTTCTGCATTGTACAATCTTGGCTTTTTCTGTGTTGCCACCCAGTTTGCCGGAGCCGTTCGCAGGGCTCATTCATTCAATTGCTCCACTTCATCTTTCAATCCAGCACTACAGGCAGCATCAAGGGGTACATTTTTTTAAATAGAAGATGGTTAAGTTAGATCCATCTGAGCATGAATTTTGATTGTGTTTCTCTTTTACTGGAGTGTCAATAATAATAATATGTACTATGGTAACAGTACTTATAACATTACCATTTATTGAGGACCTCCTAGATGCCAAGAGTTATGCTTAGTTCTTTATATTCATTAGGAGTTTCACCCAAACAACAACTCTATTCGGTATGTATTAACATGCCTTCATTATAAATGAAATTATTGCCTCAAGAATAGTCTAAGAACTTTCCCTTTGATCATACAGCTATTAATTATATGTCTTAATATCTTTAAAATTGTAAGCAAAATACAAACATATTTTTTAAACAATAAATACTTAGGTTACATAAACTATGATTGAACAGAAGAGGGTTTATTTATCTTTCTGTACCTTGATCCTACTCAGAACTCCAGCTTCTTTATCTCTGGCACATGACAAACTTTTGACTACACTGGAATTAAACTGGACTCCAAGTGATGAATACAAGAATGCACCTTGCTAGAATTCCAGCTGGAGTCTACTGACCTTAGCATTTTTTCTTCATTGCTTTTGAATTCTACTCTTCCTTCTTGGTATTGTGTAAATGAAACATAAGATTAATTAGATAGAATTCACTAGGGCTTCCAGTTCATGCAGTGGAAGTTATCTTGAAGACAACCTGCTTAGAACTATAATATTTTGATGATAAACACACAAACACACACCCCTACACCCACACCCACACCCACACACACTTTTGGGGAGAATCCTGCAAATGCTTCCTATATGGTGTAATTCTGGGAGGAGAAGAGCAGCTGTTGCAGAAGAATGACATAAATTGACCAAGACCCTTACCCTTTCTCACTCTGCCATTCTCTCTCTCTCTCTGTGTGTCTCTTTCTATCCCTCTCTCTCTCTCCTATGAAGTAAAACCTTAATGTGCAGGAGAGAAGGACACCAAAGATGTCTTTCAGGGCATTGGTGAAACCCATTGCAGCTGTCAAAAGGGAACAAAACCCAGCAACAACAATAACAAAAACCTTCTAGGCTGTGGGTAGGAGCAGAATTTAAAGTGAGAATACTAGTTAAGGAAATAGTTTTTTTTTTCAGCTTCATTGAGGTATAATTGTCAAATAAAATTGTCATATATTTAAAGTATACAATGTGATGATTTGATATATGTATACATTGTGAAAGCATTTCTCCCAAGTTAATTAACACATCCATTACCTCACATATTCACCTTTTGTTGTTGTTGTTGTGAGAACATTTATGCTATGCTCTCAGCAAATTCCAATTATACAAAACAGCATTATCAACTATAATCACCACGTTATACTTTGGATCCTCAGACCCTCAGACCTTATTCATCTTATACCTCAAAGTTGGTACCCTTTTATCATCCTCTCCTTATTTTCTCCAACTCCTGGCAACTACTTTTCTACTCTCTGTTTACATGAGTTTGATTTTTAAAGATTATTTATTTATTTGAGAGAGAACACGAGGAGGAGGCAGAGGGAGAGAATCTTTAAGCAGACTCCCCACTGAGCATGAAGCCCGATGCAGGGCTTGATCTCATGACCCATGAGATCATGACCTGAGCCAAAATCTAGTGGGATGCTTAACCAACTGAGCCACCCAAGTGCCCCTCCAAGAGTTTGATTTTTTAAAAAAATGATTCCACATATAAGTGATACCATGCAGTATCTGTCTTTTTTGTCTGATTTATTTCACTCAGCATAAAGCCTTCTAGGTTCATCCAATGTTGTTGCAAATGACAGGATTTCCTTCTTTTTTTAAGGCTGAATAATACTGTTATAACATTAGATAGATAGATAGATGATAGATAGATGACAGACAGCCGGTGAATTGTCACTATTGTGCTACTGTGAATAATGTTGCAATGAAAATGGAGTACAGATATCTTGGCATTGGTCTCAGCAATGATTTTTTGAATTTGACACCATAAGCAAATACACCAAAAGCAATAATAAATAAGTAGAATTACATCAAACTAAAAAGCTTCTGCACAGCAAAGGAAACCAACAACAAAATGAAAAGTAATCAATGAAATGGGAGAAAATATTTGCAAACTACATACCCAAGGGGTTATTATCCAAAATATACAAGGGACTCATACAACTCAAAAACAAACAAAAAAAATGATAAATTACCCTCTTAAAAATTGGGCAAAGGATCTGAATAGACATTTTTTTTTTTTTTTCCCAAAGAAGATGTACAAATGGCCAACAGGTACATGAAGAAGTGCTCAGCATCACTAATCATCAGGGAAATGCAAATCAAAACCACAATGAGATATCACTTCACACCTGTTAGGATGGCTATTTCCAAAAGAGAAGAGATTAACAAATGCTAACAAGGATGTGGAGAAAAGGGATGTGATGCTGGTGGAAATGTTAACTGGTACAACCACTATGGAAAACAGTATAGAGGTTCCTCAAGAAATTTAAAAAGAAAAGAAAAGAATCTTTTTTGGCAGAGCGGCAGGCAGAGGGAGAAGCAGGCTCCCTGCTGAGCAAGAAGCCCTATGTGGGATCATGATTTGAGCCAAAGGCAGATGCTTAACCCACTGAGCCACCCCGGCATCCCCTGTGTTCCTTTTAATAAGAGTAAATTTTAGAATCAAAAAAGCTCCTTTGTGCCAGTTTTTACCTGGATTTTTTTCTTTTTTATTTCTTCCTATACAAGGGAGATTAGGCCTTGGTGGAAGGAAGTGCAAATTTTGTTCCCCATTTATCTTTTGTCTTTAATACAATAAATTGGCCATAATGAAGTGTTTTTATTTTTTATTTTTCTTCATTAAAAATTGTAATTTATCAATGTTTAAATTATATCTTCTGACTTTGATAGTTAGAAAGGCCTTCTCCATGACTATAGGAGAATTCACTCAGTTTCTTCCAGTACTTTCATGGTTTCCTTTTTACACTTACATCTTAGTTCTGATTGGAATTTATGTTAATAAATGGTGAGAGATATAGATTGAACTTTACTTTTTTCAGCTTGTTATCCCAGTACCATTCCTTTTAAAGTCCCTAGTGATTTGAGATAATATAAAAGATTCATACAGGCCTCTAAGAAATAGCCAAAAGCAAGTACCTCCTACATTATATAACAAAATATATTAGATGAAGATATGCATAGTGCGTAGTACAGTGCTCTCAGAAGAAGGGTGGTGGTGTGTTCAATATAAAGGGGGCATGTTCCCTTACATGTACAGCAGGTGGCCAAAAATGAGAGCAAAAATAGCAGTCGAGAGCACCACACTCAAGAAGACTAGAAAACTGTCACAGGAGCCTATCGTGAACCCAAATCCTAGATTTTTTCCTTATATTTAAAGGTTCACTTGTATTTAAAGGAATAGTCACCCAGTCAGGGAATGTCTATGACTTCCAAACTTTCAGCTGTAAGAAAGGTCCCAAAATTGTTTAGGGAAGGAATTTTGGAACTTAAATAGTAACCAAAATCTAGATGTTGTGTGACTCTAAAAGGTGCTAATGATTAATTATGTTTCCAGCAGCAGTCAAGGCTAGCAAGCAATCTCAAGAATTTAGGAAAATATTCTGGTTTGGATTTATATGATTCTTGCCAAATTCATCTCAGCTTCTCAGTAAATGTCTTCGTCTTTTCCCCAAGAATCTTGGAATCACTCACCAACTTGGAATATACAGTTTTGGTATCTTTGACATAATAGACACCGAATAATTCTAATAGGATAGAGAGGCAACAAATTTTATGTATCCCATTTGGCAATATCGCATAACCCAAAAAAGTATAATTTATGAAATGTACTGTTATTGGATATGGTAGAGCAAAGAGGCAACCTAATGAACCTACTTTTATTCTTGTACAAAAACACTAAACCTACAAAAGCAGTGCTGAACGTGCTATAAATCAATGCAGCACATCACTACAGCCATTTAAGTTTAAGAGTTTACTGACATCACACCCCAGCATTACTCTCTGGTAGGGCTACCAGTTGTATGAAGAAAACAGGAGAGGTTATGGACTTGGAAAGGGAACAATTTGCTAAGTATATGGTAGGACACTCAAGCGGTTCATCAGGGAGTCCTTAGACTTTTCCTAAGAGGCTCAGCAAACAGACTTTCCAGCCCACGGTTAGTCCTTTAAGTGGGTCATATTGCTGCTATTGTGTGCCAAGTCCAGAAATGCTGGCATGAGGCTAAAGAAATATTAGACATCTTCACTTTTGTAACTGCCAGCTTTGTTGTTGTTTTTGTAGATGCACTAGTGTTCATGATATGGGTTAGCATAAATGCATCATATGGAAGCATCATAATAGTCTAGCCCCTGATCTCTGCACCTATATTATCCAAGATGTGTGTATCAAAGTGCGTATCAGAGCTGGCTACATAATTTGTGGAGCCCAGAGCAAATAAAAATACAAAACCCCTTGTTTAAAAAGCAGGAAACTGGGTGTTATATGCAACTAATGAATCATTGACCATTATATCAAAAACTAATGATGTACTATATGTTGGCTAATTGAATTTAAATAAAAAATAAAATAAAACAATAGGAAAAGGGTGCAGTCATAGATATTAAAACATAAAGGTTTTTCCTTTAAAAACATTTTATTACTTATAAAATATAATAGGGGTGATAGTAGTACAAAAATATATGTTGATGTAATTTTATATAATACAGTGAATAATCAGTAATGTAATTTTTTTAAAGATTTTTTTATTTATTCATTCGAGACACAGAGATACAGAGAGAGAGAGCATGAGCAGGGGGAGAAGCAGAGGGAGCGGGAGAAGCAGGCTCCCCACTGAGCAGGGAGCCCGACGCAGGGCTTGATCCCAGGACCCTGGGATCATGACCTGAGCTGAGGGCAGACGCTTAACCATCTGAGCCACCCAGGCGCCCCAGTAATGTAATTTTTTATTATAAGATTTTTCTGGCTTACTTTTCTGTAAATTTATTTATTAGGTCATTAGAATCTATATTTTTAGCAACTGTATTTTTTTTTTTGAGAGAGAGAGAGAGCAAGCAGGTGTGCAGGGGAGGGGAGTGGGGAGGGGCTGAGAGAGAGAATCTTAAGCAGGCTCCATGCCCAGTGTAGAGCCTAATGTGGGGTTCAATCTCACAACTCTGAGTTCATGACCCGAGCTGAAATCAAAAGTAGGAGGCTTAACAAACTGAGCCACCCAGGCACCCCTAGCAACTGTATTTTCAATTCGTATTATTAAAAGTGA
Organism: Phoca vitulina; assembly: GCF_004348235.1. Lineage (NCBI taxonomy): Eukaryota > Metazoa > Chordata > Mammalia > Carnivora > Phocidae > Phoca > Phoca vitulina. The sequence continues at coordinate 6,763,735 of NW_022589713.1, read as the reverse complement.
AATCAGTTGCTCTTGGCAAATGTGATTGCAATTAATTTTTAATAATCTTTAATTTTGAGAAGGATCATTCCGCAGATGCAACTATTAGTGTGACAACATTGGGATGCATTTCTGGTCAATTATTTCAAAATATAAGTTTTGGTACATCTAGAGCTGATGATTCTTGTGGAACAATTTTTCTAAAAAGACTTTATACAAATCAGTTTCATATATGTCTGAATTTAATTCCAAATGTACATTTATACAATAGAATTTTAACGTTTCCTCTGACGTTACTGATAACTTGTACAGGCTGTAAAAGAAATTGAAAGCAGCTTCATGGTTGACATATAATTCAAAATGCCTATTTTTGCATTCTATTGCTTTATTTTCAATTAAAATGACAAGTTAACCTGGTGATGGGTATTAAGGAGGACACATTCTGCATGGAGCACTGGGTGTTATATGCAAACAATGAATCATGGAACACTACATCAAAAACTAACGATGTAATGTATGGTGATTAGCATAACATAATAATAAAAAAAATAAAAAGACAAGTTAATTTTAAAAAGTCTTCCTCATTAATAATTAGTTCACCCAAAGCTTCATATGAAGATAGTGGTCTTTTCTGACAGATACAGCAATCTTTGAATTTTTTTTTTTTTTGTAGGAACTAAGATTTTTAATGTAAGAGAGAATCAAGCATAAAATCCAAGAAGTAAAAACCCTATAATCTTAAATATGAATGAAGACTCAGTGTGAACCCATGCTTTATTCTTTTTTTCTGTCTTTTTTTTTCATGTAAAAACCACAAATTTTATTTTATTATGTTATGTTAATCACCATACATTACATCATTAGTTTTTGATGTAGTGTTCCATGACTCATTGTTTGCATATAACACCCAGTGCTCCATTCAGTATGTGCCCTCTTTAATACCCATCACCAGGCTAACCCATCCCCCTAAACCCCTCCCCTCTAGAACCCTCAGTTTGTTTCTCAGAGTCCATAGTCTCTCATGATTCGTCTCCCCCTCTGATTTACCCCCTTCATTTTTCCCTTCCTACTATCTTCTTTTTTTTCTTTTAACATATAATGTATTATTTGTTTCAGAGGTACAGGTCTGTGATTCAACAACCTTACACAATTCACAGCACTCACCATAGCACATACCCTCCCCAATGTCTATCACCCAGACACCCCATCCCTCCCACCCCACACCACTCCAGCAACCCTCAGTTTGTTTCCTGAGATTAAGAATTCCTCGTATCAGTGAGATCATACCATACATGTCTTTCTCTAATTGACTTATTTCGCTCAGCATAATACCCTCCAGTTCCATCCACGTCATTGCAAATGGCAAGATTTCATTCCTTTTGATGGCTGCATAATATTCCATTGTATAAATATACCACATCTTCTTTATCCATTCATCTGTCTATGGACATCTTGGCTCCTTCCATAGTCTGGCTATTGCGGACATTGCTGCTATAAACATTGGGGTGCATGTATCCCAAAGATACAAATGTAGTGATCAGAAGGGGTACATGCACCCTGATGTTTATAGCAATCTTTGAATTTATTTTCTAGTTCTAAGCCTATAGATGTTTGCTTTGCAGTGTGGCAGTAGTTTTCAAAACCAGAGCCTAAGTTATTTGTGGAATTCTACTAGCTTCTGCTATGTTTTATTGCAATGTCTACAGGTATATTTTTGTTTTGTAATGATTCGTTGGCAGATTAACTGGTTGAACACCCAGAGTTCCTGTCCCAGTGCTCAGGCAAGAGATTTAATATCTGTGGCATCCAAGGATGAATGGAGCCAGCCAGCTTCCCGTAACAATCCGTGTGCTACACCTTTGCAGAGCTTCTCCTTTCTCCCAGGTTCCTGCTCCAGTCAACTTCTCCAAATTCCACTGTGGCCTGGCCTTCCTTGTTGGTGTGCTTGCACACACATTGGGTGGCCAGACTGACTGGTCTGAGTGCACACGGCCTGCTGTCCACCCTGTCTGTGAGCCTGAGTATCTAAAGTGATGTCCTTCACTTATTTCTAATATTGGTAAATTGCTTCTTCTCTCTTTTATTTATTTATTTTTTGTGTGTAGTCTAAAGGGAGATTGATCAATTTTATGTTTCTTCTCAAAGAATCAACCTTTAGTTTAATCTATTTTCCTTTTTTATTAATTTTTTGAGTTTTTTTCTTCATTCTTTCCTTCCTCCATACTTTGTTTCTTTTTCTTACCATTCCAGTATCATTAACATACAGTGTTATATTAGTTTTAGGCATACAATATAATGATTCAACAATTCTATTCCTAACTTAGTGCTCATCAAGGTAAGTATACTCTTAATGCCCTTCATCTATTTTACCCTGTTGGCAGGAATGCAAACTAGTGCAGCCACTGTGGAAAACAGTATGAGGTCCCTCAAAAATGAAAGATAGAATTACCATATAATTCAGTAATTTCATATTTTGGTTTTAATTTGCTCTTCTCTTTCCAAGTACATAATGGAAGAAGCTTAGATCACTTACCTTAGACCTTTATTATCTTCTAATATGTGCATTTAAAGCTATAAATTTCCCTCCAATCAATGCTTTATC
>NW_022589713.1:6688654-6756154 GCF_004348235.1 Phoca vitulina | reverse complement strand
TGAAATGTGAGATTCATAGTTTATTTTGCCCTCTTTTCAAAATCACTAATATTTCCTCTGAAGTGTTTAACCTGCTTTTTATTATAACATTGAAATTTTAAAATGGTTTAGAAAAATGTTTCAGCCTGCTTCAATTGAGCACACAAAAAGTATTTAGCACTATAAATAAATGCCTCAAAACCAACATCTTTGAATAAATTGAAGGAAGAGAATTCCTTTAATTCCTAAAATTCTTTTTAAAAATGAAAATACTATGTAAACTATATATATTTCAGGAATTTAAATATTTTTATTTAATGAACTTCATAGAAATTGATCTCTGAGGCAATTATCAAAAAGATGCTATATAAGGAGCAGCTGGGTGGTGCAGTCAGTTAAGCATCAGACTCTTGGTTTTGGCTCACGTTTCTGCTCAGGTCGTGGAGTCGGCTTCCCTCTGCACCTCCTGCTCATGTGCCCTCTCTCTTAAATAATTGAATCAATCTTTTTTTTTCTTTTTTTAAAGATGCTATATGAGACAATTTGGCTGAGGATTTTTTGTATTCATTCAGTGTCCTGGGATATATTTTGAAAGCATTTCTTTATCATTTCTTTACAAAATAAAATGGATTAGTATTACCTGATAGGAAAAGAGGCACATTAAATAATGCTGTAGCCTGCTGTCCTTAGAAATTGCTGTAATGGAGACATGGCAAGCCAGATGTGGATGCGACTGCTGATGCTGTCATCATTCCTTGATTTGCCTAGACTTTATTTTTTAATAATTTTACTTAAATTCCAGTTAACATACAGTGTAATATTAGTTTCAGATGTACAATATAGTGATTCAACACTTCCATACACCACCCGGTGCTCATCACAACAAGTGTGGGGTGCAGTATCCCTTTGAATTTGTATTTTTGTATTTGGGTAAATACTTCATAGGATGATTCCTGGATTAGAGGGTAGTTCTATTTTTAACTTTTTGAGGAACCTCCATACTGTTTTCCAGAGTGGCTGCACCAGTTTTCATTCCTACAACAGTATAAGAGGGTTCCTCTTTCACCACATCCTCACACAACACCTGTTGTTTCTTGTGTTGTTGATTTTAGTCATTCTGAAAGGTGTGAGGTGGTATCTCATAGTTTTGGTTTGCATTTCCCTGATGATGAGTGATGTTGAGAATCTTTTTATGTATCTGTTGATCATCTGTATGTCCTCTTTAGAAAAATGTCTATTCATGTCTTCTGCCCATTTTCGAATTGGATTATTCATTATTTGGGTGTTAAGTTTGGAAAGTTCTTTATATATTTTGGATATTAACCCTTTATCAGATATGTCATTTGAAAATATCTTCTCCCATTCTGTAGGTTGTCTTTTAGTTTTGTTGATTATTTAATTTGCTTTGCAGAAGGCTTTTATTTAGATGTAGTCCCAACACTTTATTTTTGCTTTTGTTTTCCTTGCCTCTGGAGACATATCTAGAAAGAAGTTGCTATGGCTGATGTCGTAGAAATTACTGCCCATGTTCTCTTTTAGAATTTTTATGGTTTCAAGTCTCACATTAGGTCCTTAATCTATTTTGAGTTTATTTTTGTGTATGGTGTGAGAAAGTGGTCCAGTTTCATTCATTTGCATGTAGCCGTTAAGTTTTCCCAACAACATTTGTTGGAGAGGCATTCTTTTTCCCATTGGATATTCGATCCTGCTTTGTCAAAGATTAATTCACCATATAATTGTGGGTTTGTGTCTGGGTTTTCCATTCTGCTCTATTGATCTATGTGTCTATTTTTGTGCCAATGCCAAACTGTTTCAATTACTCTAGGTTTGTTTATTTTTCCCCCCAGTATTTTTTTAATTAACATATAATGTATTACTTGTTTGAGGGGTGCCAGTCTGTGATTCATCAGTCTTACAAAATTCTCAGCTTCCACCATACTATGTATCCTCCCCAATGTCCATCACCCAGCCACCCCATCCCTCCCAACCCCTCTCCACTCCAGCAACCCTCAGTTTGTTTCTTGAGACTAAGAGTCTCTCATGGTTTGTCTCCCTCTCTGGTTTCATCTTGTTTCATTTTTCCCTCCCTTCCCCTATGATCCTCTGTCTTGTTTCTCAAATTCCTCATATCAGTGAGATCATACGATACTTGTCTTTCTCTGTGTGACTTATTTCGCTTAGCATAATACCTTCTAGTTCCATCCATGTCATTGTAAATGGCAAGATTTTTTTCGATGGTTGCATAATATTCCATTGTATATGCATATGCCACATCTTCTTTATCCATTCATCTGTTGATGGACATCTAGGCTCTTTCCATAGTTTGGGTATTGTGGACATTGCTGCTATAAATATTGGGGTACAGGTGCCCCTTTGGATCCCTACATTTGTATCTTTGGGGTAAATACCCAGTAGTGCCATTGCTGAGTTGTAGGGTAGCTCTATTTTCAACTTTTTGAGGAACCTCCATACTGTCTTTCAGAGTGGCTGCTCCAGTTTGCATTCCCACCAACAGTGTAGGAGGGTTCCCCTTTCTCCGCATCCTCACCAACATCTGTCATTTCCTGACTTGTTAATTTTAGCCATTCTGACCGGTGTGAGGTGGTATCTCATTGAGGTTTTGATTTGTATTTCCCTGATGCCTAGTGATGCTGAACACTTTTTCATGTGTCCGTTGGCCATTTGGATGTCTTCTTTGCAGAAATGTCTGTTCATGTCTTCTGCCCATTTCTTGATTGGATTATGTGTTCTTTGGTTGTTGAGTTTGATAAGTTCTTTATAGATTTTGGATGCTAGCCCTTTATCTGATATGTCATTTGCAAATATCTTCTCTCATTCTGTCGGCTGTCTTTTGGTTTTGTTGACTGTTTCCTTTGCTGTGAAAAACCTTTTTATCTTGATGAAGTCCCAATAGTTCATTTTTGCCCGTGCTTCCCTTGCCTTTGGTGATGTTTCTAGGAAGCAGTTGCTGTGGCTGAGGTCGAAGATGTTGCTGCCTGTGTTCTCCTCTAGGATTTTGATGGATTCCTGTCTCACATTTAGGTCTCCCAACCATTTTGAGTCTATTTTTGTGTGTGGTGTAAGGAAATGGTCCAGTTTCATTCTTCTGTATGTGGCTGTCCAAATATCCCAACACCATTTGTTGAAGAAACTGTCTTTTTTTCCATTGGACATTCTTTCCTGCTTTGTTAAAGATTAGTTGACCATAGAGTTGAGGGTCCATTTCTGGGCTCTCTATTCCGTTCCATTGATCTATATGTCTGTTTTTGTGCCAGTACCATGCTGTCTTGATGATTACAGCTTTGTAATAGAGCTTGAAGTCCGGAATTGTGATGCCACCAGCTTTGCTTTTCTTTTTCAACATTCCTCTGGCTATGCGGGGTCTTTCCTGGTTCCATACAAATTTTAGGATTATTTGCTCCATTTCTTTGAAAAAAGTTGATGGTATTTTGATAGGGATTGCATTAAATGTGTAGATTGCTCTAGGTAGCATAGACATTTTCACAATATTTATTATTCCAGTCCATGAGCATGGAACGTTTTTCCATTTCTTTGTGTCTTCCTCAATTTCCTTCCTGAGTATTTTATAGTTTTCTGAGTACAGATTCTTTGCTCTTTGGGTAGATTAATTCCTAGGTATCTTATGGTTTTGGGTGCAATTGTAAATGGGATTGACTCCTTAATTTTTCTTCTCTCTTGTTTTTGGTGTATAGAAATGCAACTGAATTCTGTGCATTGATTTTATATCCTGCCACTTTACTGAATTCCTGTATGAGTTCTGCAGTTTTGGGGTGGAGTCTTTTGGATTTTCCACACAAAGTATCATATCATCTGCAAAAAGTGAGAGTTTCAACTCACTTTTTTGCTGATTCGGATGCGTTTTATTTTTGTTGTTGTCTAATTGCTGAGGCTAGGACTTCTAGTATTATGTTGAACAGCAGTGGTGATAGTGGACATCCCTGCTGTGTTCCTGACCTTGGGGAAAAGCTCTGTTTTTCCCCATTGAGTATGATATTCGCTGTGGGTTTTTCATAGATGGCTTTTATGATATTAAGGTATGTACCCTCTATCCCTACACTATGAAGAGTTTTAATCAAGAAGGGATGCTGTACTTTGTCAAATACTTTTTCTGCATCTATTGAGAGGATCATATGGTTCTTGTCCTTTCTTTTATTAATGTAGTGTATCACATTGATTGATTTGCGGATGTTGAACCAACCTTGCAGCACAGGAATAAATCTCACTTAGTCGTGGTGAATAATCCTTTTAATGTACTGTTGGATCCTATTGGCTAGTATTTTGGTGAGAATTTTTGCATCCATGTTCATCAGGGATATTGGTCTGTAGTTCTCCTTTTGGATGGGGTCTTTGTCTGGTTTTGGGATCAAGGTAATGGTGGCCTCATAAAACGAGTTTGGAAGTTTTCCTTCTATTTCTATTTTTTGGAACAGTTTCAGAAGAATAGGTATTAATCCTTCTTTAAATGTTTGATTACTGTTTCAGTTTCCTTAGTGGTTATGGGTCTGTTCAGGTTTTCTACTTCTTCCTGGTTCAGTTTTGGTAGTGTATACATCTCTAGGAATGCATCCATTTCTTCCAGATTATCTAATTTGCTGGCATATAGTTGCTCATAATATGTTCTTATAATTGTTTATATTTCTTCAGTGTTGGTTGTGATCTCTCCTCTTTCATTCATGATTTTATTTGTTTGGGTCATTTCTCTTTTCTTTTTGATAAGTCTGGCCAGGGGTTTATCAATCTTATTAATTCTTTCAAAGAACCTGCTCCTAGTTTTGTTGATCTGTTCTACTGTTCTTTTGGTTTCTATTTCATTGATTTCTGCTCTGATCTTTATTATTTCTCTTCTGCTGGATTTAGGCTTTATTTGCTGTTTTTTCTGCAGCTCCTTTAGGTGTAGGGTTCATTTGTGTACTTGAGACCTTTCTTGTTTCTTGAGAAAGGCTTGTATTGCTATATACTTTCCTCTTAGTTCCGCCTTTGTTGCATCCCAAAGATTTTGAACAGTTGTGTTTTCATTTTCATTGGTTTCCATGAATTTTTTTAATTCTTCTTTAATTTCCTGGTTGACCCATTCATTCTTTAGTAGGATGCTCTTTAGCCTCCATGTATTTGAGTTCTTTCCGACTTTCCTCTCGTGATTGAGTTCTAGTTTCAAAGCACTGTGGTCTGAAAATATGCAGGGAATGATCCCAATCTTTTGGTACTGGTTGAGACCTGATTTGTGACCTAGGATGTAATCTATTCTGGAGAATGTTCCATGGACACTAGGAAGAATGTGTATTCTGTTGCTTTGGGATGGAATGTTCTGAATATGTCTGTGAAGTCCATTTGGTTCAGTGTGTCATTTAAAGTCTTTATTTCCTTGTTGATCTTTTGCTTAGATGATCTGTCCATTTCAGTGAGGGGGGGTGTTAAAGTCCCCCACTATTATTGTATTGTTGTCGATGTGTTTCTTTGCTTTTGTTATTAATTGGCTTATATAATTGGCTGCTCCCATGTTAGGGGCATAGATATTTACAATTGTTAGATCTTCTTGTTGGATAGACCCTTTAAGTATGATATAGTGTTCTTCCTCATCTCTTATTATAGTCTTTGGTTTAAAATATAATTTGTCTGATATAAGGATTGCTACCCCAGCTTTCTTTTGGTGTCAATTAGCATGGTAAATGGTTTTCCACCCCCTCACTTTCAATCTGGGGGTGTCTTTGGGTCTAAAATGAGTCTCTTGCAGACAGCATATTGATGGGTCTTGTTTTTTAATCCAATCTGATAGCCTGTGTCTTTTGATTGGGGCATTTAGCCCATTTACATTCAGGGTAACTATTGAAAGATATGAATTTATTGCCATTGTATTGCCTGTAAGGTAACTGTTACTGTATATTGTCTGTGTTCCTTTCTGGTCTATGTTACTTTTAGGCTCTCTCTTTGCTTAGAGGACCCCTTTCAATATTTCTTGTAGGGCTGGTTTAGTGTTTCCAAATTCCTTTAGTTTTTGTTTGTCCTGGAAGCTTTTTATCTCTCCTTCTATTTTCAATGACAGCTTAGCTGGATATAGTATTCTTGGCTGCATATTTTTCTCAGTGCTCTGAGTATATCCTGCCAGTCCTTTCTGGCCTGCCAGGTCTCTGTGGATAGGTCTGTTGCCAATCTAATGTTTCTACCATTGTAGGTTACATATCTCTTCTCCCAAGCTGCTTTCAGGATTTTCTCTTTGTCTCTGAGACTCGTAAGTTTTACTATTAGATGTTGGGGTGTTGCCCTATTTTTATTGATTTTGAGGGGGGTTCTCTGTGCCTCCTGGATTTTGATTCCTGTTTCCTTCCCCAAATTAGGGAAGGTCTCTGCTATAATGTGCTCCAATATACCTTCTGCCCCTCTCTCTCTTTCTTCTTCTTCTGGGATCCCAATTATTCTAATATTGTTTCATCTTATGGTATCACTTATCTCTCGAATTCTGCCCTCGTGATCCAGTAGTTGTTCATCTCTCTTTTTCTCAGCTTCTTTATTTTCCATCATTTGGTCTTCTATATCACTGATTCTCTCTTCTGCCTCATTTATCCTAGCAGTTAGAGCCTCCATTTTTTATTGCACCTCATTAATAGCCTTTTTGATTTTGACTTGGTTATATTTTAGTTCTTTCATTTCTCCAGAAAGGGTTTCTCTAATATCTTCCATGCTTTTTTCAAGCCCAGCTTGTATCTTTAAAATCGTCATTCTGATCTCTAGTTCCAACATCTTACTAATGTCTGTGTTGATTAGGTCCCTGGCAGTCGGTCCTGCCTCTTGTTCTTTTTTTTGAGGTGATTTTTTTCCATCTTGTCATTTTGTCCAGAGGAGAATAGATGAATGAGAGAAGAAAATGCTAACAGGGTAACAACAACCCCAGAAAAATATACACTAAACAAATCAGAAAAGACCTGAAACTGGGGGAAAAGAAAGGAAAAGAAAGAAAAAAGAAAAAAGAAAAAGATAAAGATAAAAAAACAAACAGAAAAACAGAATATGATCAAATATGATCAGGCTGGTGCATAGATCCGTGCCACACACTAGATTTTGGGCGTATTTTGGTCTGTTAGAAGAAAGTGCCCCCCAAAATTTAAAGAAAAAAAAACTTATATATGTACAAAAATAAGGGTAAATACGATGAAGGGATGGAATATGACTGTAAAGATGAAAATTATAAAAGGTTTTATAAGAGGAATTGATAAGAAGTTGTTTGAAAAAAGAAAGAAGAGGATTTAAAAAAAAGGGAGAGAATGTGATAAGGCAGAGGACTAGAACAAAGCCATACACTAGAGATTTGGGGTACATTTTGGTCTGTTAGAAGAAACTGTATCCCAAAATTTTAGAGAGAACAACTTATATATATATACACCAAAAATAAGGTTAACTACTATAAAGGGATAGAATATGACTCTAAAAATGAAAAATAAAAAAGATTTTTTAAAAAGGGATTGTTAAGATGTTGGTTGAAAAAGGGAAAAAAAAGGAAAGAAAAAGAAAGTAAAAAAAAAAATTAACTTTGAAAGACTGAAGAATCATGGTAAAAAAGCCATGGATTCTATGTGCAGTATTCCCCTAGCGCTGGAGTTCTGCCGTTCTCATTGATCGGTAAACTTGGTCTTGGCTGGCTGTTCTTGCTGATTTTCTGGGGGAGGGGCCTGTTGCCGTGGTTCCCAGATGTCTTTGCCGGAGGGGGAATTGCCCCACCCTTGTCCGGTCCGGGCTAAGTAATCTGCTCAGGTTTGCTCTCGGGAGCTTTTTGTTCCCTGCAAGCTTTCCATACAGCTTTGGAGGACGAGAGTGAAAGTGGTGGCCTCCCAATCTCCCCCCAGAGGAGCCGAGAACTCAGGGCCTGCTCCTCAGTGCGCCCCCAGAGAAAAGCAGTCAGTCACTCCTGTCTCCCCGGTCTCAGGCTGCACTCTGTGCTCACCCGGCCTGTGATCGAGCATTTCTATCTCTGGCACCCAACCCGGTGTGGAGTCTCCAAACCCCACAGATCCCTGCGGTGCACTCCCGCACCGCTCCTCCCAGGGGAAGAAGGGGAGTCTCCCTGGATGTGCTGCTTGTTGGGTCCCTGCTGGAGGAGCAGTGGCCCGATTGTGTCACAGATCACGGTTTATGGCAACCCCAAGCTGAGAGCCCGCACCTCAGCTCTGTCTCTGCAGCCAGCTTCCCTGCTCCGATACCTGGGAGCTCTGCCACACTCAGGCACCCCCCAGTCTTTCTGTGACCCTGAGGGTCCTGAGACCATACTGTCCCAGCGAGGGTTCCACCCCCCACTTAGCCACTGGAGGCTCCCTCCCTCTGCAGTCTATCTTCCCAAATATCACCTCAGATTCACTTCTCCACACGTCCTACCGTCCAGAAAGTGGTTGCTTTTCTGTTCATAGAATTGCTGCTATTCTTTTCTTTGATCTCCTGTTGAGTTTGTAGGTGTTCTGAATGGTTTGATAACTATCTAGCTGAATTCTTGGGACCAGATGAAATTTAGGTCTCCTACTCCTCCACCATCTTGCTCCTCCCCCAATTACTCTAGCTTTGTAATATAACTTGAAGTCCAGAATTGTGATGCCTCCAGCTTTGCTTTTCTCTTTCAAGGCTGCTTTAGCTATTTGGGTTCCTTTGTGGTTCCATACAAATTTTAGGATTCTTTGTTCTAGCTCTGTGGAAAATGCTATTGGTATTTTGGTAGGGATTGCATGAATGTGTAGATTGCTTTGGGTAGTGTAGACATTTTTACAATATTTGTTCTTCCAATCCATAAGCATGGAATGTCTTTCCATTCCTTTGTGTCATCTTTCACTTCTTTCTTTGGTGTTTTATAGTTTTCAGAGTGGGGTCTTTCACATCTTTGGTTAAGTTTATCCCTAGGTATCTTATTGTTTTTGGTGCAATTGTAAATGGGATTTTTTTCTTAATTTCTCTTTCTGCTGCTTCCTTATTGGTGTATATAAATGCAACGTGACTTTACTGAACTTGTGTATCAGTTCTAGCATGTTTTGGTGGAGTCTTTTGGGTTTCCTATATATAGTATCATGTCATCTGCAAAGAGTGAAAGTTTTACTTCTTCCTTATCGATTTGGATGCCTTTATTTCTTTATGTTGTCTGATTGCTGTAACCAGGACTTCCAGTACTGGGTTGAACAGAAGTGGTGAGAGTGGACATCCCTGTCTTGTTTCTGACTGTAGAGGAAAAGGTCTCAGTTTTTCCCTATTGAGAATGATATTAGTGTGGGTTTTCCATATATGGCCTCTATTATGTTAAGGAATGTTACCTCTAAACATACTTTGTTGAGGGTTTTTATTATGAATGGATGTTGTACTTTGTCAAAGAGTTTCTCTGTGTCTAGTGAAATGATCACATAATTCTTATCCTTTCTCTTATTGATGTGATGTATCACATTGGTTGATTTGTGAATATGGAACCACTCTTGCAAGCCAGGAATAAATCCCACTTGATCATGGTAAATGATTTTTTTTAATGTATTACTGGATTCAGTTTGCTAGTATTTTGTTGAGAATTTTTGCATCTATGTTCATCAGAGATATTGGCCTGTGGTTCTCTTTTTTAGGGTATCTTTATGCGGTTTTGGTATCAGGGTATTGCTGGCCTCATAGAATGATTCTGAAAGTTTTCCTCCCTTTTCTGTTTTTTTTTTTTTTTTTTTTTTTTTTTTTTTAGAATAGTTTGAGAAGAATAGGTATTAACTATTCTTTAAATGTTTGGTAGAATTTGCCTGTGAAGCCATCTGGTCCTGGACTTTTGTTTGTTAGGACTGTTTAGATTGCTGATTCAATTTCTTTGCTGATTATCAGTCTGTTCAAGTTTTCTATTTATTCCTGTTTCAGTTTTGGTACATTCTATTTCTAGGAATTTATCCCTTTGTTCCAAGTTGTCCAAAAACATAGTTTTTCATATTCTCTTATAATTGTTTGTATATTTATGATGTTGGTTGTTATTTCTCCTCTCTTATTTGTGATTTTATTTATTTGGGTCTTTAAATTTTCTTTTTGATAAGTCTGGCTAGAGGTTTATCAATTTTATTAATTTTTTCAAAGAACCAGCTCCTGGTTTCATTGATCTTTTCTATTTTTTTTTTTTTTAATCACTTATTTCTACTCTAAGCTTTATTATTTCCTTCCTTCTACTGGTTTGGGGTTTTGTTTGTTCTTTTTCTAGCTCCTTTAGGTGTAAGGTTAGGTTGTTTATTTGAGATTTTTCTTGCTTATTGAGGTAGGCCTATATTGCTATATACTTCCCTCTTAGGACTGCTTTTGTTGCATTCCAAAGGTTTTGAGCCTTCGTATTTTCATTTTCACTTGTTTCCATGTATTTTTGTTTACTTCTTTGATTTCCTGGTTGACCCATTCATTGTTTTTTAGCATGTTGTTTAACCTCCATGTATTTGTGGTCTTTCCAGAACTTGTTTTGTGGTTGACTTCCAGTTTCATAGCGTTGTTGTCAGAAAAGATGCTTGGTATGACTTCAATCTTTTTGTATTTGTTGAGCCCTGTTTTGTGATCTAATATGTGATCTCTTCTGGAGCATGTTCTATGTGCCCTTGAAAAGAATGTGCATTCTGCTGTTTTAGGATACAATGTTCTGAATATATCTGTTAAATCCATCTGGTCCAGTGTATCCTTCAAAGCAATTGTTTCCTTCTTAATTTTCTGTTTAGATGATCTGTCAATTGATGTAAGTGGGGTGTTAAAATCCTCTACTGTTATTGTGTTATTACCCATTAGTTCCTTTATGTTTATAATCATTTTATGTATTTGGGTACTCCCATTTTGGCTGCATACATATTTACAATTGTTATAGCTTCTTGTTGGAACATCCCTTTATTATTATATAGTGCCTTCTTTGTCTCTTATTACGGTCCTTGTTTTGAAATCTAGTTTGTCAGATGTAAGTTTGCTACTCCAGCTTTCTTTAGGCATTGATTAGCATGATAAATGTTTCTCCATCCCCTCATTTTCAATCTGCAAGTATTTTTAGATCTAAAATGAGTCTCTTGTAGGTAGCATATAGATGAGTCTTGTTTTTTTATTCATTCTGACATCCTTTGTCTTTTGATGGAGTATTAAGTCCATTCAAAGTAATTATTGATAGATATGTATTTATTGCCATTTTATTACTTATTTTGTGGTTGTTTCTGGAGATTTTCTCTGATCCTTTCTTTTCTTTCTCTCTTTCATGTTTTGCTGATTTTCTTTAGTGATATATTTACATTTCTTTATTCTTTTCCTGTTTATTAGTGTTTTTTGATATATGGTTAGCATTAGGTTTGTTGTATGTAACCTCTTCTGAAAATAGCAGTCTATATTAAGTTGATGGTCATCCACATTTGAACCCATTCTTCTCTTCTCCCCATGTTTTAGGTGTATGTTACTATATTTTATATCATTTTTGTGTGTGTGAGTTCCTTGACTGATTTTTACAGAAATATTCATTTTTACTGTTTTTGTGCATCCTGCCTTAATACTGTCATTTTCAGTCTCTCCATTCCACTCAAAGCATCCCCTTTAATATTTCTTGCAGGGCTGCTTTAGTGGTCACAAACTCCCTTAGTTTTTGTTTGTCTGGGAAACTCTTTATCTCTCCTTTTATTCTGAATGATAGCCTTGCTGGGTAGAGTATTCTTGAATGCAGATTTTTCCCATTTGGCACTTTGAATATATTACACCAGATTTGCCTAGATTTTAAATGCCAGCATTTGTAGGTTATAAAATGTGTCCAGTGATAACTCTCCACTGGCTTATTTTGACAACTAATATGTCAATATTTATGTTTTATTATAGGTTCTTAAATTTTGAACATGAAATTTCTAAACTATAATATTATTAATCAATACTATGCTTGACTTAGCTTTATATTATTTAATCCATATCTTTTATTTTTATCTTTTATATTACACACAGTTCTTTCATGCATTAAGGGATTTATTTTCATTTTAATTTCTTTTTTGTTGGGGTAATTGGTTTTTAGTTTTCCATGTTTGAATGGGTACACGGATTCTCAAATGAAATGAATAAAGAATAAACACAAACATTACAATTAATTGCAATGTAATTTTCCCAAGTAGTGTCCCCAGTTTTGATATGACCATAATCTCTAAGTACAGTACAGTATGTTGTTTCAGATTGGAAACAAAAGAAAGCCAGGTGAGCACAAACTATATTATATGTACATACACTCACACATGTACACATGTACACACATATACACACAAAATTTTCTCACCCAGACTTTTGCCTGAAACTTTTTTGTTGATTGTGGACAAAGCCCCTTCCACCTCTTTGGATTTAGATTTCTTACCTGTAAAATAATAGTGTAGGAGATGATTAATATTTTTCAAACTGAGGTCTACAGATCTAAGTGTCCACCAGTCTTCCAGAAGAATTTACAAGTATTTTGTTTTCATAATTATGATAATCTAACTATACATACAACTCGCAGATCATTTAGATAAGCATCTTATAACGGCATGTTCATGAAGCCATAACCTAAACCAGAGGCTTTGATTTTGAGAGAGTTTTTCAGTACATAGAATCTTTGTCATATTCAAAAGTATTCTTGATAGTCCACAAGTGCTTGAATGTGAGAAACATTTCTTAAATTCCTTTCAGCATTTAATATTTATTTTAAAATATGATATTCACTTGTTTTAAATGAGCTACCAGCAGGAGGCAGCACACCACAGAGGAAAGACAAATTGATTTTTCTTAACTATTCTTGGGTGTTCAGCTCCTACAAGCATTTCAAAAGAAGCAAACCGATTTAGAAGACTGTTAGGCATGTGATGGCTAAAGCAAAGCTGCAATAATGTTGTGAAAGAAAACTGACAACCTCCTGGAAGTGTTTGCTGAAATATCTAGCATAATGATGGTAATCTGGAGTGCTTCTTGGCAGAGTGTGTGGAAGGGATGTCATGAGCTTTGAGGGGAAGAAAAAAAAGCCAAAAACTAAAGCATATTTGTAACATCAATGATACTGAAACAAAGAATGTTAAGAGTTTCAAGGAAATATATCCACAAGCACACAAGTCTGTCCAGTAAACTTTCAAAATAATTGAGCTTATGCAGAGATGAGGTTATGAGCAAATGAATTGAAGTATAATAAGAGCAATTGATCAAAAGACAGATTGGTTGCTGATCAGATTTAGAATGAACACACTCCAAGGGGGAAGATGGTTCAGAACATTTATACTAGGCAGTTAGAATCACTCCAGACAGAAGGAAATAGGTGGTAGATAGACTAATCTCTACTGGGCTTCAAACATTTGTTTGTTTATAACTAAGATCATCTACCAACAAAAATGATAGATTCAAACTCTGTCTCCATTAACAAATAGTTTAAGATCCACAAATTTGTTAAAACTACTATATGGGGCAATATTCAAAAATTGTCAAATACAGTATTTCTTGCTTTAAGAAGCAATATAATTAGCTATTTAATTACTATATTGATGTTACTTTCCTGATTTGATTATTTAAGTTTGATTTTATTTAGTCTGATGATTTGAGTATAACACAATCATGAGTCTGTTAACAAAATATTTAATGGTTAAAATTTTTCACTGAACAATTATAACTAAAAATTCATAACTGAATAGGAATTTTATTATAAAACATATCATATCCTACAATTCTTTTCTTATTCATATGTATGTTTTATTTTGGTCCATAGAATAGAGGGAATTAATGATGAAATTATGACTAATTTTAAGAAGCAAAGTATATTTATAAAGAGAATTTTTTCAATTGTTAAAGAAGACTCCTTATGTCCCCATATAGTCATTCCTGATTAAACACAACCAAAACAAAACCAAAAACCCAGATAAAAAGAAAATGAGACATCTAACTTGGATCTGCCCCTTCCTTTTGTACCAACAGTGAAAAAATAACCAGCTTGAACAACTTTGTAGGAAAGATGCAACTGACCTAGAGGTCAAAGACAAACAACAGAACAGGCCGTATTTTATTATGATGTTAACACAAATAAAAGAGAGAGCAAACATCTCTCTCCCTGCTTTCATAATACACAGGATGAAAAGCAACAGCTGGCTTAGCCTTCCTAAAACCATCTATCATGAACACAGTTGCCTAACACTGACTTAACAGAGAACGCTGCTTCAACTGTATTGAAGGTATATGGAGGGAAGGAGCCTATTATTTCTGTTCTGGGACTTCTAGATGACTGAGTCCTGTTCAATCTATGGCACACCCTCTCATGTTCTCCCTCAGCTCAGAACAATGTCTCAACACTTCACTAATTTGTGTAAGAGCCTCCTGATTTTGCCATATCCATGTGCCTCCTAGACTATCAGTTCTCTTAATTTTTTGAGTAACTAACTATTGTAAATTGAGTACATTTATTCTTAAAAAGTAAACAAATAATACATTATATGTTAAAAAAAAAAGAAGATAGTAGGAAGGGAAAAATGAAGAGAGGGAAATCGGAGGGGGAGACGAACCATGAGAGACCATGGACTCTGAGAAACAAACTGAGGGTTCTAGAGGGGAGGGGGGTAGGGGATGGGTTAGCCCAGTGATGGGTATTAAAGAGGGCACATATTGAATGGAGCACTGGGTGTTATAGGAAAACAATGAATCATGGAACACTACATAGAAACTAATGATGTAATGTATGGTAATTAACATAACATAATAAAATAAAATAAAAAAAAATGTGTGATCAGAATTGTGGTTGGTGCCTGGCTGGCTCAGTTCATTAGAACATGAGATTCTTGATCTCAGGGTTTTAAGTTTGAGCCCCATGTTGGGTGAAGAGATTACTTAAATATACAATCTTTAAAATAATAATAATAATAATAAAAGAATGGTGGGTAATTTTGAAAACAATATTCTCTGAAATGTTACAATTTAGATTATTAGAAAATAGAATATAGACCATAATGCTCATTTGGAACTTTAGCCTATCTGCCTCAATTATTTCATTTTTATGTTGTTTTTTATTACTTACTGTGACCAACCACCCTTGTATATTTTCTTAAAATCTGAGCACAGTTTCTTAGTACCCACACAAATTCTTAAGATGCAAACATCATTGTAAAAAATATAGAGATTTCTTTGTTATATTTTCTTCCAATTTCCAGACACATTAAGTGAATATGGGTAAATACAGCCTCTCATAAGTATTTCACAACTAAAATGAATTCTTTTTGTGAGATTCAGGTCCTCTTTAACTAGGTTATATCTCACTCATAGAACAACTCCTCTATTCATTAAAGCAGACCCTGGCTTTCTCATCTTTAAGGCTGAAGTAAATAACATTTTACCCAAAACTTTTTTCTGATTAAAACCTACTTAGGCTCATTTACCCACCATCTACCACTCAAGAAGATAGTAGGAAGGGTAAAATGAAGGGGGGGAAATTGGAGGGGGAGATGAACCATGAAAGACTATGAACTCTGAGAAACAAACTGAGGGTTCTAGAAGGGAGGGGGTGTGGGGGGATGGGTTAGCCTGGTGATGGGTATTAAAGAGGGCACATATTGAATGGAGTACTGGGTGTTATATGCAAACAATAAATCATGGAACACTACATCAAAAACTAATGATGTAATGTATGGTGATTAAAATAACATAATAACATAATCAGCCAGAAACCAGTGTCTACCTGTCATGAATGTAATAAACACAGGATACTAATATATACATACTATCTGAATCTTCTTGCCTATCAATGCTCTGAGCATGAGGCTGCATACCCCTTTTAAAAAAGAGTAATAGCAAGTGTTAAAGAATATTAAAAACTTGAGATAATCTAAATCAGACTCTCTTCTTGAAAGGTAAATGAGAAGGAGATAAATATTTTTCTCATTATGTGAGTGAATGTTACGGTATCTCCTATAGTCATCTGATGTCTTGCCATCAGTAAGAGGATGACTTTCTGAAAATGCAGGTGGGAGCCAGGTATTGCAAGGCCAAGACTGATGATAGTTCATATCCTTAACTTTCTAGGCACTTCAAACAGAAATTTTATCAAGTTCTGATATGACTCAGCTTAGCCTACCAGGTCTCCCCAAGTTGAGGTGGAGTCTGTTCAGAACTTAACACAAGAGGCACAACAAGTTATATCCTCCAAACACTCTGCTCTGCATTTGTCCTTGTCATTCCTTTCTCCTGATATGCTGTTCTCTCACCATGTTGGCTCCAAGGCAATTGGTTGTTAACATACACTAGCTATTATATGAGACTCAGAGCAACTAAGGGGTATAAATTAAGCGCAATTAAGAAGATTTGGCAGAAATGTGAAGTTTGGAGCATGCTGTTGTTTCCAAGTTTACTTACAACCAGTGCTAGGTTGAAGTCAGAGTGGTGATTTTGTTTTCTCCTCAGTTTTATCAATCATTGAACATTTAAAATCCATTTTTTGTTTGCCTCCAAAGTCTGCCACTGATCAACCTATAATTCCGTTTCTAGAAACAAATGATAAAACTTGAAAAAATAAATTATGCCAAAGCGCATCAGGACTGTGGTCAATTAACATCACTTGGCTGAACATAATCCATTTAAATCTCTGAGATTCATATCAAAAGCTTATCCTCTTCCTTTAGTTCTTTGATAAGAACTTTACTTCCTTAATTTCATCCTCTTTTTTATTACTAATAGTTCACCTACTTTTCATTTCTGTATTCCCCTCTGGTGCCTATCATAGTGTTTTTGTACTTAAAAACCAAATAAATCTTTCTTGAATCAGTTTGGGGAAGAATAACTAGGGAGTGATTCTATTCACATAGCCCCTATTACAGCCCTCACAAATAATATGTTAATTTTGTAAAGAGGGTATCTTATTGCTTCTTGCATAACAATATGTTGAATCTCTAATAAAAATGAGCTTTGAAATATAATATTTGGGAGGTTAACTTCGTATTTTAAAATCCAATGGGTAGAATTTTGCCATGCATGATAATGCTCAGTCTGAGGCACTCCCTTCTTCCCCAAGAATGGAGAAAGTCATACTTTTATCCTTATTTCATTTAATAGAAATACAAATCAGCCCTCAGAGAATTTATTTCACCAAAGGTTTATTTTTTATAAATTTAAACTACCACAACAATGTCACATAATAGCAACTTATATTCAAATGTAGGGGCTAAAGATTTTAGAGTTGTTTCATAAAAACAGAACCAGCAGACTCTTTTAAAATGTTTATACTTTTGACCTAACTATAATTTATTACTGAATAAGGCATGAATCAAAGTTAACCATTCTCCATATTTTTATTGTTTTAAAAATGTGTCTGAAATGGTGAATTATTTCCTCATTGGAATTTTAATCCATTACACATGTTCTATTTCATAAATTATTCAGCAAATAATTAATCTGCTCTTATGTGTTAGGCATTTCAAGTATATAATGATTAATCAGTTTTTGTCCATTCTGTTTAGTTGGGGCTCTTTGGTTTCAAGTAAAAGAAACACATTACAGCTGGCTACAGATTAGAACAGTTATGGAGAAGGAATGTGAGAGTGAACTTATTAAACTATAAAGAATGGCTCATAGACAGCCAAGGGCAAAAGCTCAAGGGAATAGAGGTAACAACCACTGGGAACCCTGGATTTCTTACCCCAGGGTGGGGTTTCTTTTCCTTGCTTCGGATTCCTGATTTAAAATGGAGTAAATGACACAACCACAAACTTCACTTCATAGGAAACCTTGATATATGCTGTGACTTCTGCTCTTGATGTTGCCTCATTTTCTTAGTGACCCAAGCTTTTTATATTTTTATATTTTTTTAATTTTTTAAAAAGATTTTATTTATTTATTTGAGAGAGAAAGAGAGACCACAAGCAGATGGGTGGGGGGGGGGGGCTTAGAGGAGAAGGAGAAGCAGGCTCCCCACTGAGCAGGGAGCCCACCTGGGACTCTATCCCAGGACTCTGGGATCATGACCTGAGCAGAAGGCAGACACTTAATCGTCTGAGCTACCCAGGCGCCCCTGACCCAAGCTTTTTATAGAGAAATCTGATTGTTGGGCATACTTTTCCAAACCAGGCCATTTGAGCGATAGGTCAGATCAGGAACTGCTACCCCTTTTCCCACAGAAAAAGGGCTCACTTGCTCAGCAGGGCCTGGAGGTGAGCAGGGTCTCCTAAGTGTGAGTAGGCTTTCTCATCCATTTCCCTCCAAAAGCTTATGATTTTGTTGAGGTAGGTAAGCCTGTTATCCAAAGCCTTCTCTGCATATTCAGAGGTAAAATCTAATTTTATCCATTTGTTTCTTCAAATATATGTTGACATAATAAAAACATTTTTCTATGTCACTTTCCAAGTAAAAATCTTAGCAGGTTACAGACTTAATTCTATTTTCTGAGATATTTTTCAACACTCTAGATAAGAATTTTTAAAACTCTTTCCTAAGATTTTATTTCAGCTTTGTGTATCTATCTTCATAATATGCTGGTACTGATATTTGCCTTTTAGTTTTGCTCTGGTCAAGACTGGGAGAAAAAACACATTTTTTATTTTTGCTCAAAGAAACCAGCAATAAACCATGCTTTTAAATCTGGAGAAGTATTCAACACTAAAAATTTTTGAAAAATTCCATGAAGTTTATTTCTGAAGTTGTTTCCTTTTTGCCATTAATTCCTCCTGTATTGTTCCCTTCATGTTCTCTATTTGATACTGTCACTTTTACTATTTTATATTTTTAAGTAGTTTTCCATTTCCATTTATTTGGAAATAAAAATTTTATTTTATTTAAATATAGTATTTCAACTGTTTAATGGATAATCTCTCTTTCGTTCTTATTTTATTTAATGACACATCATATCTGTCTTTCATTACTTAAGCTGGTACTTTGACTATTTGGAAATTCAAATAACTGATTTCATTTAGATTTCAATTTTATTTACTTCTCTTTTCAATATTTCCCCCTCTGGGTTCCTTTTTGGCTCCGTAGGTGGAGACTTAGTGGCAGTGGATGCATCTTGGTTGGTTTACAAATGTAGACATTTAGGTAAATACATTACCCATAAGGAAGATCTGGTGACAAGGCATACCTTTTGTGAAAGATTATGTCGTGTTTTTTCAGTTTTTTGTCCTTTCATTTCCAACACTTAATATAAACATTTTCTTTCTTTTTTTTTTTAAGATTTATTTATGTATTTGAGAGAGTGTGCAAGCAGTGGGGAGAGGCAGAGGGAGAGAATCCTTCAAGCAGACAATCCCCCCCCTCCCCCCCCCCGGTATGTGGAACTAAAATCAAGAGTCAGACTCTTAACCCACTGAGCCACCCAGGCACCCCATAAACATTTCCAAATATACCAAACAGTTGAAAGAAATTCAAAGGGAATACTCATATACCCACCACCTAGATTTAAACAGTTCACATCTCATTACGCCTGATTCATTAGCTCTCTCTTCATTTACGTGTTCTCTCTCCATCAACCCAACTTATTCTTTCATGCATTTCAAAATTGCAGACATCAGTACTTTCCATCCCTAAACATTTTAGTATGTACTTCACTAACCCAAATATAGTAGTTATTATTGCTTCTGGTTTCTTTGAGGCAAAATTTACATATAATGAAATGCACAAATCTTAAATATATCATCCATGGAATACCAACAAACACATACCTGGCTGAATCCTACCCCTATCAAGATATAGAATATCACCATCACCCCCCATAAGTTCCCTTATGCCCCTTCTCCAGTAAATCTCAGCCCCACAGCCAGAGAAGCAACCATTGTTCGATTTTTTTTCACAATAGATTTGTATATGTAGTTGTAAGTAATCTTTTAAAATGCTTGTTTTTAGATTTTTATGAATGAAAAGAAACTTATTTTGCTTTATTACCATCAAGCTGTTTTTCTCTGTCAAGCCGGTCAATGTATTAATTGATCAGATTAATTTTATAATCTATTGTTTATACAAGCTTCAGTATTCTAGGAGTGGAATGCTAAGCAAACTGATTATTATATTTCTATTTTTCTTTCTTTTAATTTAGTTATCTCATTGTACAGTTGATTCCTATGGTATTTGAAACTATGATATCAATCAAATTGTGAAGTTATAATTTTACCAATTTCACTATTTTTATAAGCTCCATGCAAAACCATTATACCATTCAACCTATTTCTTATTAGTTCTCATATTGACTTCCTATATTGAGTAATTGTATAATTACAGAATTCTAAGCTTATCTGAAAAATAACATGTATCCTTCGGTTTCTGGTGTGTGTCTTCAGAGGTTTTAAAATAATTTTATTTAACTATTTTATAGGTTAATCAATTCACAGTAAATAAATGTGTATTATTCTTTATTATCCTGAACATTTGGCTTTGATGTACACTTTTTAATATTAAGTTTTACCTTAATGAAATGAAATTTATGTATTTAGAGAATGCACTGCAACAATATGGTAGATACCGAATGGAGATCTAACAAAAATTATGATCTAATTTTGTAGGGCTGATGAAAGAAGATAATTGTGTTTAATTTATATAAAGCTGTATCTACTTATCTTTTAAAAGGAAGTCAAAAGATAATACCTAAAATTGGGAAATCAAGAAATATCAATATACTATAGGCTGTCTAACTGAATATAATAAAAAAAGAAGTATCTATATAGTCACCAAATTTAGAATAAAAGAAATAAAATTCTAGTGTTCTCTCACCTATAAGTACTATAAACTTATTTATAGTCTTATTAAAACATATTTTGAAATAGTATTTATGCCAAACATTCTGCAGTCCATGGCAACTAATGGGCAACTAATGTATAAGATATGGTCTTTAGCATCAAAAGTTTCTATTTCCACGTAGTTATCAATTGCCACAAACTCAGATTTTGGGGGATACTATCTTACAGTTATATTTAGATGTCTGTATTAGTGCTACTAACATATGCTGGGAATTTAGTGGCAGAAGATATCTTCTCCACCTGATATTACAAAGTAAGTAGGATTTGATTTGGAACTTGAAAAATAGGTAGAATTTTGACAGGAGGTATTCCAAGAGGAGGAGTATCATGAATTAAAGAAAAAAAGAGTGTGCCATCTAATGTGTAGTAGTAATGAAGTTTGCATAGACTAACACATTGAACTACAAGGATAAAGTGGGATGTGTTGGTTAGCCTTCTTGAATTGGAAATTAGGGGGTTTAGATTTGAACCCATAGGGTGGGTAGCTGCTGAAAGTTTATGAGTAGAGGAATATTTTGATAAAAAGAGTTGCTTACCACTCAGCTATTTTGAAGAATAATTGAACTAGAAATAAGAATCTTGTGAAATTATTCTAATGATTTAAGTATGAGAAAACAAAAATCAAAATTAGAAAAGAAGAAAAAGAAAGTGTGTGTGTGTGTTTGTGCACACATGTGCATGTGCATGAGACAAAGATAGAGGGAGAGAGAGAGAGAGATTCTTTCAAAATGCAAATGTGATTATGATTCCGTCATTTCCAACATTTCAATTGTTCCCTCTGCCTTCATGATATATGAATATTATCTTTGATCTTAACCTGGCCCACATGATTTTGCTGCACTGTATATTTCATTTTTTTTTCTGTTCCAGTTTCACTGGCCTCCTCTCACTTCCATGATGTTCCCCCTAGACATAAAGCCCAGATTCCCTGCAATCCTCACCCACACTTTACTCGTTGACACAAATTGCATTCTTTACCCTGTTTATGCCCATCACAACGAGAAACCCAGGCTTCCCAATACTATATATATCTCGGACTCTAAACTACTCAGGGCTCTGAATGTTGTCTTATCTTACCTCATCTCCCACTTTCTCCTTCTCGAATCTTTCTATTGTTCCCTCAAGAAATCATGGCTTATTAATAGTAAAATCTCCTTTACCTCAAACCTCAACTTGCTCTGAAAGTTTCTTATTTTCCTGCTCTTATTAAAACCTCTTTCACCGTGGGCTGATTCTCCCATAGCCCTTGAAGTGCTTCCCTTATACTAATGCACCTAAAAATGAGGGAAGCATCCTGTGGTTCTTCACTGCCTCTTCCAGGCCATTCTCCCTCTCTTCTTTAAAACTCTCAGCATTGAAGCCCCTGTTTCCAAACTATAAGCACCCACTATCCCTCCTTATTGCTGTCGTGTATGGACTCATATATAGACTTCTGAGCCACTACCTATTTTTCCTTGCAGATTTCAGCTCCTGGACTACTGATAATTCTATCCACACTCTCCATTCAGAATTGGGATTGCAATATCTACCTAGGTGATCCTTTCAATATTCTTTCAGCTTAGGCTTTTTGTCCTCCTCTCTTACAGTGGTATGTCCTACATCAGGTCTCAGCCACTCATACTTGTGATTGGCTACACCCTAGATTTTGTCATTACCAGTAATTGCTTTTTCTTCATAAACTCAACTTCTGATACTCCACTACCTGACTGCTCTCTTCTGTCTTTCAGATCATTCCTTGTTGATATCCCAACTTGAACACTTTTTCAAACTTACAAGGATATTAAGCCATGAGAATCGATTTCAGTTATTGTTTATTTTTCCTCTCTCACTAATTAATGCCCTTACATCTTTGTTCTCCCAGCTTAGATTCCATGGTCTATCATTTTAGTCCTTTCATTGTAAGAACTCTAAATTGCTTGTCCCTCCCTCTCCCACACTTACCTGGCACAATCTTAATTGTAGTTAAATCCAACTCTGCCTCCACACTCACAGCCAAATGAGCCTGGAGAAAAGCAAACAATTGTGCTGACTCTTAGCAACTAAAACCAAGTGGACTCTTAAAACTACACAGAAATCCCACACTTTTCCCTATTGCATTGGCATTGCCTTGAACATACACACCTACTTCACACCTTTTCTTGTCTCCTCAGATCTCTGACACACACTTCTCTTCACTATAATAGACCACCTATTTCACTGAAGCAAATGAAAGAGGATTTCTCAACATTCCCCGCTACCTTGTTTACCAGCATATCTACATTATTTGCAAACACTCTACCTTTTACTTTGTAACTATGTGTTCTTACATAAAACTGAGCCTTCTATAGATTCTATCCCCTCTTGTCTAACAAAGCCATTGCTCTGAAACACTGCATTAATAAACCTTTCCTTCTCTACTGAATTTTCCTCCTCAATATTCAAACATTATTAGTTCTTCCATTAAAAGGAAGGAAGGAAGGAAGGAAGGAAGGAAGGAAGGAGAGAGAGAGAAAGAAAGAAAGAAAGAAAGAAAGAAAGAAAGAAAGAAAGAAAGAAAGAAAGAAAGAAAGAAAGAAAGAAAAAGAAAGAAAGAAAGCCTTGCAGTAGACCATGTTGTCTTCCAGCTACCACCACAATTCTGTTTTCCTTTAAAGGAAATTCTCAAAAGTGTTAATACTAGGCCCCAATTCCTCTCCATTTATCCTCTCTTATATCCACTGCAATTTGTGTATTACCCCACAAGTCCATTAAAATACTCCTGAGTGTGTCACAGATGGCCCCATACTGCTAAATGTAGCAGGGAATTCAGCCAACTGTATCTTACTTGTCTTATTGGTAGGAATTGTATCAGTTGATGATCTGCTTTTGGAATGTGGAACTTAATACTCAGACTTACCGTTCTGGCTTTCTCAGTCTCCTTTGCTCGCCATTTCTCCATTCCTCAACTTTTGAGTGTTGGCACACCTCAGCGTTCAGTCCATGATCTGTCCTTTTTAGTCCTTGGCTGATCTTTCATTCCCCCTAGCTTTATTGAGACATGATTGACATACAATTGTGTAAGTTTAAGGTGTACGACATAATGATTTGATATATGTATATATTGCAAAATGTTTACCACAATAAGATTAGTTGACATATGTATCACCTCACATAGTTACAATTTTGTGTGTGTGTGTGTGTGTGTGTGTGTGATGAGGACTTTTAAAATCTACTCTCAGAAACTTAAAATATGCAATATAGTATTGTCGACATGCTGTACATTACATCCCCAAAACTGATTCATCTTATAACTGGAAGTTTGAATTCTTTCACACTTTCACTCATTTCCCCCATTCCCCATCCCTTGTCCCTGCTAGCCACCAATCTGTTCTTTATTATTATGAGTTCAGTTTTTTCAGATTCCACATGTAAGTGATATCATACAGTATTTGTCTTTCTTTGCCTGACTTATTTCACTTAGCATAATGCCCTGAAGATTCATCCATGTTGTTGTAAATGGTAGGATTTCCTTATTTTTTATGGCTGAATTATCTATGTGTATATATGTATACATATATCCCATTTTCTTTATCTATTTATCTGTTACTGGACACTTAGGTTGTTTCCACGTCTTAGCTATTATAAATAATGCTGCAATTAACATAGGAGTGCAGATATCCCTTCAAGATAGTCATTTCATTTCCTTTGGATATATATCCAGAAGTGGAATTGCCGGATCACATGGTAGTTCACTTAGATGATCTTTTAAGATGGCTTTACTTACCATCTATGTTTCGGTGGCTTCAGATTTGTATGTCCCACTTATTTCTATATTTCCCACCTGTTTCTCTCTCCTGAGTCCCAGAAACATATGTACAATTGGCAATTTGACATATCTAGTAGGCAATCAAATACAACAAGATCAAAAACAGCTGTTCCTATAGTCTTTCAAACTATGTGGAATTTTTTCCTTCCAGTTACTTAGGCCAAAAATCTTGTATTAATCTTTTCTTCCTCTTTCCCTTACATCTCACATCTATTTCATCAGTAAATCCAGTTGGCTACACTTTCAAAATTATCCCCGTAATCCCAAAAATATTTCTCATAATTCTTTCACTACCAATCTGGTAGAAGCCACCATCATCCTCATTGCAATAATCTCTGATAAACTGCTATATTTTGGGGAGTGAATTAAAAATTGGTATTTTTTAAACATAATTTGTTATTTCTTATAGTCAGCCACTATAAAACAAGACAAATAGAAACAAATTTGTTTTTAATTAAGGAATTAAGTAGGATATTTACCAAATAATTTAAATATGTTATTTTTTTTTACCACAGAAATGAAACTCAGCACAAAATTTGCTTAGAATGCTGTTATAGTTGATACAAAATGTTTGGGTCAAGGTTTCCCTTCTTTTTTTTTTTTTTTTAGAATCAATAAAAAATGTGGAATGCTTTAAAATCAATGAGATTTGCTGACATATATCAAATGTTCCTTAGAACTCCTAATGAATATACCCTAGAGTTTAATTCTAAAACTTTTAAGAACAAAGGACAATATTTTTAAAAATATGAAAAAGGAAAATAAGCGTAAGATTCAATCAGTGTAATAGTGCTTCCCTTTAATTCACGAAACATTTATTGAACTCTAATTATGTGCTCTTCCTATGAGAAGTACTCTAGAACCTTAACAGTGAAAACAATAAACTGAGTATACTTATACATCAGAATGTGTTATGCGCCCTAACAAAATTATAAAAAAAAAAAAATGCTAGGGAAGGCTATGTTTCGAATTGATTAGAAGTAAGAAAGGTTAAGAGCACAGTACAAAATTGTGGCCAATAAAGCAAATTACATTTTTTTCTAGAAAATAAGTAGCAGAGATCACAAGTCAAGGTCCTATAATGTTGAATGGAAGACATTTTTTACACATACACTCCCAACTCTCTGTAAATATATTGCTGGAAAACGAATCAGAAAGTGGGACACTTTAAAACGGTTTATAGATTTCTAAATACACCTGACCAAGAAGCAACATCAAATAAATTACAGCATTGGCCATCAAAGTCACAAGAACAGATATACAGTAATTAGATGCTTATTATTCAAGTTAAGTTAGCAATTTACACTCTTTCTTACCTACACACTCATATACACAAACATACGCATGAAGACACTGGAGCACACAATTACCATGAACCAATATTTGTAAAGAATAAAGACTGTTCAATTCTAAATATTGAGGAAAATATTGCAGCAATTAATCAAATCTGAAATAGGGCCTGAGATGGATAAAGAAAAAAAGATAAATTACAACAAAACCAAAATGACAGAAGGAAACAATAGATTCAATTCCCTGCTCCTATACCCCAAATTTTTTTAAAATATGGGAAAGAGTAATAGGTCATGCTTCTTTCTTTATATTTTATTTCTAGGTAATAGTACTCATGAGTTTGCTTAAGTAAGGCTAGATGTATTTTAACTTGTCATTTCAACACCCCATAATGCAGAGGCCCGAGCACTGAACTGAGCCAGGCATTCTGGGTACCAGGGATGATAAGGAATCCTGGCTGGAAAAGGGAATGGAGTCAAGAAATAATTCAGACATATGAGGTGAATAGTCATCATTTTATCAGTATCCAGTTAGCTCCCTGGCTATTGATTAAGGTAGGAATTAATAAGTAACTTACCCATTAAAGGATTAACATTAGGGGTAAAATAACTGCAGCAAGTCCAACTTTCCCTGACTATCCTGGTTACAAATACTCTAATCTCCTGTTAGATGAGGACAAGGATATTTCCAGAGTCAGAGTGCCTATGCTAAAAACCCACTTCTGTCTTTTACTACGTAGGTCACTTTAAATAAGTTACTTAGCTGCTCTAAGTTTCTGCCTCTTCATCTATAAAATAAGTCTCTGTTTCTTCATCTATAAAATATGTATACTATATTAAATTTTTATTTTTTCTGAAATTGAATGAAAATAATATATATAAAGTTCCAGCAAGTGAATGTCACTTGTATCATAAAATCAGTGTATCATCAGCTGTTAAGAACTGATTGGGTATGTGGAGATAAAGAAGTCAACTGTATCTCCTATCTTTTTTTTTTCTTTAAAGATTTATTTATTTATTTGAGAGAGAGAACAGGGAGGAGGGAGAGAGAAACCTAAGCAGACTTTGGGCTGAGCACGGAGCCTGACACGGGGCTCGATCCCGCAACCCTGAGATCATGACCTGAGCCAAAACCAAGAGTTGGTTGCCTAACCCAGTGTGCCACCCAGGTGCGCCTCTCCTATCTTTTTTGATTGGATAACTAGATGAACAGTGATGCCGTTCATGAAGACAGGGATAAGAGAAGACAGATACAGTGTGGACATGGGTTGAGGAAGGGTGTAGAGAAGAGAAAGATGATTCTAGTTTTAGGCATATTGTGATTAAGGTTTATAAGAAGTGTCATTCACCACTTTCCATCTATATCCCCTTCTAAGGAAAACTACATTCAGCATGTACTATCTGCCTATTCCTTATTCAAGACCCATAGACCTAGCTGGAAAAGGTGGGCTTGGAAAGTTAGACCCCTCATTCAAAAATTGGGAATGAGGTAATTAACCTAAAGAAGTTGTGCTGAAGGAATATGCAGTCTTCGTGACTATCATGACCATTCACAGCCACACAGAAAGAAAAGATGATGGAGGAAATACTGAGAGATGATAGATAGATGATAGATAGACAGATGATAGATAGATAGATGACAGATAAATAGAGATACATAGAGAGAAAGGTAGAGAAACTAGCTTTGATTCATTAATTGCTGACTTTTAAAATTCCAGGTTCTTAGTGAGGGCTAACTGTACTTGCATCTATATTCTTATCTATGATTCCATCTTGAAAATAAGCCTCTTTTGCAACCAGATATGCCCTGACTAAAATACTGTGGGTAAAGCCATCTATCTAGCTGGTGTTCTCTGTTTTCTGTAATCCCCCAAGGGCTCTAATATCATTACCACATATGCTCAGTAAAATATTATAGATTCCATTTTAAAAAGATTAGGGTGATGATACTACAGAGAAGTTCATATCACACTCGTGTACTTTGAACTTAAATATGTATATTCCTCATTTCAGAGTTGGCCTGACATGAAGGGCCATGTTTATTTCATGGATTACAAAATTATATACCACTTAATCTAATCCTCCTCCCAGAAACGCAAGAAAAGACATCACTAAGCAGACAGTTTTGTTGCAAGCCCTTCTAACATAATGTCACATAAAGTTTAATAAAGAAACATAAAATGCAGTGTGCTAAGAAACCAAGAGTCACATAATTTCATATTTTTCTAAGTCCCATATTTAGTATTCCACATGTAAATGAGTCTTTGAGGAAAGGTGGGAGAGGTGAAGCCTCACATTAAGAGGCTAGCTACATCCTTATGCTCACACCTCTGTGGTTCCTGGTGGATAACTGATAGTTTCAAATACATTATTAAGTCATTTTTAAAGGCAGGCGTTTTATTTGATTCACCTCTCCTTACCTCGAGACAATGGACCTAATCTTAACCATAATAGGGATAATTTAAACATATCATTAATTGATTTATTACCAAATCTATATAGAAAGTGGCACTTTCCTATTTATGGAAAGTTGTGAGTAAGATGATGCAACTTCGTATAGAAAAATTAATGTGTTTTTTTTTAAGTTACACTTACTCCTAAAGATTTTGCCAATCTACAAATAGCCTGCAATATACATCATTGGTTCACTGATTCAAGAAAGCCTCTTCATAGCTTGCCTTACATGGAACTCTGGTCCAAGAGGTTCGAGAGGGTAATAGGAGACCCAGAGTACATGACCTTGGAAAGAGAGTATCATTGAATTGTGAGCTGTGGGAATTTAAAGATATAAGAGGTCAGGGAACTGGCTGTCATAGGACATCGAGACACAACAACTATGAAACACAAGAAAATAAGCTTTGTGAAAGAAGATATAGAGAGAACATAAAGATTGCAAGTGACTAAAAGATCTTTGAAACCATTGTGCAAAATTTTAACTATTGATGAATAATAGTACTATGTGAGTGCTAGTATGGAGAAAAACTCACTAGGGTATTCTACCTGTAACAATAAAATGTTGCCCATTCAAAATTATAGTCCTCAGTAGGTCTTTATCATGGACATTATCAAGAGCTGCAGTTTTTAGCCTGTAAACATTGTATCTCAGGGACCTTTAAATCTCAAGGGAAAAACGCAAGTCTAAAAAAAAAAAAAAACACTATAATTAAGTGCATTCTGTTTAGTATGATCATCTCTAATCTAGAATTTGAAAATTTCCTTCATTTAAGACTTGCCCTCTGGTACATGGGAACTATGTTACGTCCTCTGTGTACAGACATGTAGACATTGTTTTAGAGACATGTTAATTAGTTAGTTTGAATTATCTTGCTGACTGATTATAAATCTGAAATTTCCTCTGTCTTACAACTAAATATGATCCAATGTCATGTTTGTAAAGAAAAAGGCCATTGAGAGGTGGTGTGGACACATGATTCATGTTCTCACCATCTGTCATCACATGACTGGTCTGAGCCATCATGGAGGTAGGGTAGACTCATTCACTGGGATTAGAAAATCCCAAGCATTTATCCCCTTTGTCTGCAACAGAGGACATAGGATGGTGGAATCGCTCTACTCTAGGAACATTTTTGAAATTAAGCCTGGGCTTTATTTCTCCCTTCAAGACGAAGAGTGACGATTCTTCACAATAGAACACTCTTATCTCTTGACCCTGATAGGGCCACCAAAGTGACTCCCTAAGATTATGGCAGTTTATTTTTCTGGATATAGAGGGACAGAGAAAGATTTTTAGGGGATATTTCTTTCTCTCTTAGAAAGAACTTTTGTAAGGACAACAATGCAATATCTTTTTTCTAGTTCATTTTAATCAATTCTATATGGAAGTTATAAAACATTTATTGCCAAAGTTAAGACAACTTATTTTATGTTTCATTTTTTTTCTTTATGATACTTGCACAGTTTGAAATGGGATACATTAAACTGGCAGAAATTTAAGAACAAAACCATATAAATGATAGTCAGTACAATGAATGCTATCAAGAGACTATTTCATTTGCTGTTATGATTACATCTAATGCAGTATGTAACTTTAAATTAACTAAGACAGGTGCAAATCTAGATGCACATAATTTTCCCTCTGAGGACTGTGTGGCAATTATTTATGTGATGACAGAAATAATACTCTTAAATGTCATAATTCAAACAGGCTACACAATTTCAAGCCATTTATCATTTAGCTCCTTAAAAGCAATAATAAGACATTGAAACAGAATCATTATGAGTTCAAACTTAATGATCTTAATCATGAATCATGTTTTCTCATTGTGCAGATATTTTATTATTCTATATTTAACTGACAAATGCCTGAAGGAGACCAGGAATAAAATAAACCAACACCCAACATTTATTTTATATAGCTTTCTCTCCCTTTAGACCTAAACAGGCAGGTGAAGTGTTCTTGTATTAAGAAATTTAAAAATAAATTTATTGTAGTCAGGGGTTAAGGTGTATGGTTTTCTTCTGTCTTAAATGTGAAGCCATGAACGGAGATTGGGAGTGCTGAGCTGGGGTACCACAGGGGGGAGAAGGAAGCAAGGTTGTCCAAGCCCCTGAATCCTTGTGGTGACTCCTCCTGTCGTGCCCAGCTGTGGTCACACAGCTCCACATGCCTATCTGCTGCATCCAAACAGGAGAGACTCGTCCTTCATTGCTTGTGAGTGGATGGATACCAGCCGAGAAAGGGAGGATTTCTAGACACTCCTGGAATGTATCACATAGTGCTTTATATTGCTATTACTTGTAACTTCCTATAGGGAGAGAGGCTGTGCGTGCTCCCCAAAAGAACTAAGGAATTTTCAAGCAGTCATTTCTGTAAATATTTGTTTAACTATCAGCTGTTTCCAAGAAATTTTTATTTCATGACTCCAAGGGGAAAATGAGGCAAAGGTGAGGAAGAAAATGTCACAATATTGTTTTTGTTTCAAATTAGGTATTCTCCTAAAAATAAGGCAAGGGACTCCTTGAAGTCACTCTTGTGCTCCCTAATGCACCTAGGAGAGGTTTTGCCACAGGCTGGTGGTTAAAACGCACACTAGATGGAAAAGTAATCTTGGACTATGTATGTCTATACACACTTATATATAATAATATGTGTATATATAATTGTATAATAAATAGTATGTATATAAAATTTGCTATACACATTTGCCATATATATCTATTTATTAAATATATATATTTAAGTGCCAGTCATGATGGCAAAGGTAAAGATTTATGGAGTCGTATGCTGGCAAATGTTTAACCACTATCTCTTTGAAAAGTGGGTGTTGAGGGGAGGATGGTGCCTATTTAAAGGCTTTGCCAATTTCCATGGTGTAAATATTCCCCTATGTCCAGTTCAAATTACTACCCTGACCTCCAATAGCTTAAAAAAATTGCCAGAAATGTAACAATAGGGTCTTAGGAGCTGGTATGAGTGGGATCCAGCACACCATTGACTATGTATGTCTGTATCTGTTTATATATGTAGGTAGTTAGAATGAAAGGTATTTATTTAGGTAACAGTGTTTTCTGAATTTCCTAGGAAGTGATATTTTTGTGTCACATTACTCTAGACATTCCCATTCTAAATCGCCATTGGCTTTCTGTGACCTGTGTCACAATATAATGAATCAAATTATAATTGCATCAACCATGGATAGTTTATCAGTGTTCTTAAGTAGTTGGATACAATATATTGGACACAATTGATCTTCGGGCAAGAACACATAAATTATTTTTTAAAATTTAATTGAAAATAAAATAAAAATTTTAACTGACATATACATCTATAGTATACATACATATTTGGTTGGAAAATGGAAGAAATCTAAGGTTTCATTATGTGAAAGAAACTACTATTTTGTTGATACAAGAAGTTTTATTATTTAAAATACAACAACTATTCTCATTTCTGCTTAGCATTATCTTCAAAAACTCACTTTCTAACTCACATTCCTATTTTCCTTTCAAATGACCTTTGGCAAGAATAACCTTTGTAATTAAAAGTGAAAAACAAAAAAGAAAAATCAGTTTACTATATTTGAACTTTCTAATGTCCAGAATAATTTTTGTGTTATGCTTGGCACATCTTTTACGCTTTTTGAAGTACCTTTGAGACAGATTTAAAACATAATGTGAGGGGTTAAAAATTACTCAATCTGAGCGCTGAAGTTCTTCCAAGTAATTGAAGTCATTTCAGTTATCACTGACGGTCCAGCTGACTTTTGTGTAAGAACATTTGTAGGGGCCAATCAAGGCACTCTTGTTCTAATAGTGAAGCGGCCACTACACGTAACTATAACAGGGAAATAGAAGAACATATACATTAACAGTGTGAATTATTTCTGTTATCTTAAAGAAAAAATTATTAACTTACGTTGTTTAATTTAAATTACTGTGTTAGGGGACCCCTGCTTCCAGGAAGCTGGAACAAATATAGCTTTTCCTAACTCTCCTTGTTAAGTGCAACTAAAAACATAAGACTCTGAAAGAGGGAGAGAAGGCAGACCAGCTAGAAAATTTGGTCTCCAAAGAATAACACTGGGGTGACTTCTCTTATTGTTTTGTTTTGTTTTGCCTCATATATACCAGATTTGGAGCTCAAGAAGCACAACCCAAAAACGCCAGGGGCATAGACAGAAAAAAGAGTTCCAAAAGCCTGCCCCTTCTAACAAAAGAGATAGAAAAAAAAGGCAGCCTAGCAAGATAGAAACCTTTTAGACAAAAAACACTGATCAAACCAAACACCAGAGAAAAAAACCGGTACACTACCACCCACTCCAGCAAAGGCTGAGTGAGGAGTCTAGAATTCTGCCCTTGCCAGGCTGTAAGGGTAGAATTCTGCCCTTACAGGTACCTAGCCACCGCAAACTCTCCTACAGGGAGCCAGGACTTTCATCCCCATTGGGCATTAACATGGCACCTTCCTCACAGCTATTCCAGATGGGGGTGTCAGAGGAGACCTAGTGGAGGGTCAGGACGGCCCCGTGGCCATCACCACGGCCCCGTGGCAAGGAGCCACCCACAACAACGTCAGCAGAAGCCTCATAGGGAACAACCACACAAAATGCTGATGAAGATATGGAAAAACTTGAATCACTCATTTGTTGCTAGTGAAAGGGTAAAATGGCAAAGCTAGGATGGAAAACTGTTTAGCAATTTCCTAAAAATCTAAACACGCAACTACCACATAACCCAGCAATTTTATCCCTGGGCATTCATCCTAGAGTAATGAAAACTTATATTTACACCAAAATCTGTACACAGATGTTCATAGCAGCCTTATTCCTAATAGCTCAAAACTGGAAACAACCCAGAGATCTTCCAACAGTTGAATCATTAAACCACGGTACATGCATACAATAGAATACTACTCAGCAATAACAAGGAACACACTATAGATACACACAACAATGTGGATGATTCTCCAGAGACTTCTATTGAATGAAAAAAAATCAATCCCAGAAGTTTACATCCCACATGATTCCATTTACATAACATTTTTGAAATGACAGAATTATAGAAAAAGAGAATAGAGTAGTGCTTACTAATGTTTAAGGAAGTGGAAGTGGGCAGAAAGTGAGGATGGTTATTAGAGGGCAACATGGGGGATCCTTGTGGTGCTAGAAATGCTTTGTATCGATGTTAATGTCCTGGTTATGATATTGTACTAGAGTTTTATAAGATTTTACCATGGGGGGGAAACTGGGTAAAGAATATATGAGATCCCTCTGTATTACCTCTTATAATAGCATGTGTCTCTACAATCTCTTAAATAAAATTTTTAAGTATTGCACTGTGTCTGAACCAGAAAGTGTGAAATGCAAATACTCTTACACAAATTCAAACATATTTGTCGGCAGTATTCATATTACTTGCTTTAGTGTCCTGACTGTGGTGGAGACTCTTATTGGCTCATGTTAACCTTTCATCTGCACATATAGTGTTCTCCTGCCCTTCTTTCATGCCACACAATCGACTCTTTGTTCTTTTTCCTTTATTTCTCAGCTTAATAGTACAGGTTTCTTTCTAGAAAATATAATTTTATTATTTTTTAATTTCCCTAGAGTTAAACATAATAAAATTTCATCTGCAAATTTAGAACTTTGTATTGCTGCATACCTATAAATAAACTTTAAAAATTATGATTGGCAAGTATTTCCAATTTTGTAAAAGCATAAAATGCAAACTAAAATTAACAGAAACATATCAATTCTGGCAAAATCTTTCCCATCTGTGTAAACAAAACTAGATAGTTATAAATTTAATTGAGGTAACAGACTGTCTTAACTAAAATAAATATGCAAAAGACCCAGTTAAGAGAAAGGTAAATCAGATTCCTTAAATTTTGCTAATTTTTATCATCAGCAGTGAATTTATTGCTTGTTGTTGGTAAAGTACTAGTTCTTCCCATTAATTCCTGTTCTTTGACCTTGGCATGCATGTATCTATGCTTCCAAACATTCCGCTATGTCAGCACAGTCTTTGATGTCCTGGATTCTCAGGGGATTTTCCCCCATTTCTATGATTTATTTTCTTCTTCATTCTCTTCTTGAGTTCTAGAATTATTTTTCCTGCATTCCCTCCTCCCACAGATTATCTAAGAGGCTGGGATTTCATTTCTCTAGGGAACAATATTTGGAAACTTTTTGTCCCTTGTTCTGTATACATAATTCTTTCTGCTATTTAAAAGGAGGCTTATATAATAACCAAAGGTAGACAACGCCCTTGCATTACTCACAAATGCACACATTGCAAAAATGAATTGTAAAAATTTCAAGCCCTATATATTGACACATAGTCTGGATTACTTTAAGTTGAAATTGACACCCCATAAACCTTGAATAAGATTATAAAGGTCATACAAAGAATAATCACTGAAACAACAATGCACTTATTTAGAAGCTGACATTTTTCAAAAAGTAGGTGAAGCAGTTTATAATAATTTTCAGACATAATAAAACCAATAAAACCAGAATAAACAAATCTAGCTAATGCATCCACTGTGGCCAAACTCACAACCAGGAGTTTTCTAGAAACCTGGACAATAAGGAAACATGAAAGGGCAGGAAATGTTAGGAAAAAAAATCTACCATATGATCCAACTATTCCATTGCCAGGTATTTATCCAAAGAATATGAAAACACTAATTCAAAAGTATATATGTACCCCTATGCTCATTGCAGCATTATTTACAATAGCCAAGATATGGAAACACCTAAGTGCCCATCAATAGATGGATTGATAAAGAAGATGTGGTCTATATATTCAATGGAATACTACTCAGCCACTTGTGACAACATGGGTGGATTTGAGAGTATTATGTTATGGGAAATAAGTCATACAGAGAAAGACAAACTGTATTATCTTACTTATGTGTGTAATCTAAAAAACAAATGAACAAATAAAATAACACAAAAATAAACTCATAGGTACAAAGAACAGATTGGTGGTTACCAGAGGAGAAGGTGGTGGTGATGGGCAAAATGGGTGAAGGGGATCCACTGAATGGTGATGGATGATAACTAGACTTATGGTGGTGATCACTTTGTAGTGTATACAAACATCAAATTATAATGTTGTACGCCTGAAAGTTATATAATGCTATATACCAATTTTACCTCAATAAAAACAATAAATACAAAAGAAAAAAAAACAAATTCTCAGTTGGTACTAGATTTTTAAGAGGAAGTTAGCAGGTGGTAGAACCAGGTAATTTATATTTAAATGAGAACTCCTATATTCCAACCAAGATGTACCATGAATGATATCTTTAATCTGTAAGGAGTTGCTGGAACATTCTGTTAAAAAAATTTTTCTAAGCATAAGTTTGGGTACAGAAGAAGCAATAGCATGATTGACAAATAATGTTTACCATGAACTCAAGCATGGAGAGAGGTAGCCCTTATATCTCTTATTTACCATTTACAACTCAGCCCACCAATTTGCTTCATCTATGAGAAAATCAAAGCCCAGATAATGATGTAAATTTTTAAGATCACATATTAAATATTTGACTTAGCCAATCAAGAAAAGGAGAGATTTTCAGGGATTATGGAAGTGCTAGATCATTAATAAGAGACAATGTTAGGCACTAATCTGGGGATGGATCAGAGAGTGGTTTTCTCCTCTTCCAACAGAGAGCCACAGGGAGTCCGCACTGAGAGATGATAGATAGATAGATATCACTCTTTCTTCCCTCAACATGGATCTTGGCATCTCTGTTGTGCATAAAACATGCCTCCATGTTCCCAGATTCAGCCTTCTCCATCCATCCATGTCCTTCCAAACCACTGAGCCTGACGCCCTTGTGCTCAGGATGAGGCAGCTCTACACAATGGTTTCTAAGCACTTCTCCTGACCTAATAGCTCATACTAGGAGTTCTGACCAGCAATAATAACTCTTTTACTTGTGTTTTAATTGAAGTATAATGAACATAAAGTGTAATGTTAATGTTAGTTTCAGGTTTGCGATATAATGATTCAATAATTTTATACATTACTCAGTGCTCCTCTAGAGAAGTGGGCTCTTCTTTTAAATAATGTAAGTGTTGTTGGGTTTTAAACATGAAAAAATACTACTTATAAACACATAAATAATATGTACAGGATGGGGGATATTTTTAAAAGGCAGTGTTTGAAATATTTTCTTAACTTTTTATGTTGTTTAATTGCAATTGTCAGAACTACTACAGCCTGAAAATTCTTCATTACATTACATATATTCCAATATTGGCCTAACAGTGAAATCAAATTGTATTAGTTTTGCAGTATAGTAAGTCAGAACAAAACATACTTCAAAATTAATAATTGCATCAATGAGTATGTTGCAGAGGTAAAGATACTAAAACAGGAGAATTACACCACTAAATGTTTTATTAGTGGGGCAGGCAATTTCCTTAATTTAACCTATAATGCACTCACAAAGCACTTAGCTCTCTTAATGAACATATTTCCCATACTCTAGAGAATTTTGAAAACCTCCCGATTCAATGATTAAAGTGCTCAGTGAGATCC
The DNA here is from genome assembly GCF_004348235.1 of Phoca vitulina. NCBI lineage: Eukaryota > Metazoa > Chordata > Mammalia > Carnivora > Phocidae > Phoca > Phoca vitulina. The sequence goes on along the minus strand of NW_022589713.1, from coordinate 6,719,384 downwards.
AAGCAAACTGACTTCTTATTCCTTATTCCAAAGGTAAATGACAAACTAGAGCAAACGAGGAACGTGAGATGGGGAATGGTTAATTAGTACCCAATTGCAAGTGCTTATATGTACATCAAAACAATTAACTAGCTGTTTTTTTGTTTTGTTTTGTTTTCATATAATGCAAAATATTCCAAGAATCAAGCAAATTTATACAAAATACAATAAATGTGACTGGAAAAGACTGAGTTGTTGAATAGTCAATTAACAAATGAATAAATTATTTCAATATTTCAGGCAAGTTCTCTTCTTTTAATCAGAAAGGTTATGCCTTAGTGACTGTTAAGAAGGAAAATTGTCTCCATATTTCACACATATGTTTAAATTTCATATCAAAGAAACAAGACAACATTATTTTTGTTGGGAAACACCTGTGATTAAGTTTACCATATATCATTAAAAAATCATTTAGCTGTTGGAATCTGAATATAAACTGAAAATTAAAAGGTGACTTTGCTGTGTTTCTAGATTAACTATTAATAGTTCAAAGAATTTAGAGCTTTTTCAGCTGTCGCCAGATACTTTTAACAAGTAACATATTTTAATTCAGCAGAAAACAAGTTCTTTGAATTATGCCCAAAAATAATAAACATGTCACATTCTTCTCAATTGCATGATAAAAGAAAAAATGCTGGCAACATTGTTGTACAAATCTGCGTTACTAATGTGACTCTTACATGACAAGGATTTTTATGTAAAGAGGAAACAGATTGCTTTGCTTCAGCTTGCATGCCTATCTTGAATGGACAACTTTCCTTGGTAAAGCAAATTTGGTCAATAAATTTGTTTCTAGAATTTGCAAGCTGGAAGAGTTTAGAGGCAATGCACATATACTCTCTATTATGTTTTCTGTCTTGCTGTTCTCTTAGTTTATTATGTAAAACCATAATTGGACAGGAAAATAATCAGGTAGCCCTGGGTATGCCCATCCAATATAGCAACACCAAAATATCTTCCTCAATAATTTTTTTGATTCGTTTCAACCTCTCTGGAGCTGCAATATTAATAGTAAGGTAATAATATTTTTACCACCCCTACAGGATTAGAAGTTCCTTGAATTGAATTAATTGTCTTTTTATTTCCCTGCTTGTGATTCCTTGAAGATCCCTGTGACCCTTAGACCAGGTTGTTTTCCACACAGACTTGTTTATGCTGTTGAAAGAAGTGCATCTTCCAAACATGCTCAAAGATGTCACTAGTAGAACCTTCCTGTAAACACTTTGCTTACTCATTTTCAACATTTCTGGTTTCTTATCTAAAATGCTCTATTCTATTTAGATGGCAGATAATTAAATTTGATAACCAGTAAATATAATAACCAATAATTAAACTTAGTGTTAGTTTTAAACTTACTTTTATTAGGCCAAAACACATGAAAGTGCCATATTTAGAGTCAAAAATGTCCAACAATAGTCATTTTATGTTTTGACCTCATATTTCCTTCTTTACCATGAGAGGGACAAAATAAAATCAGAGACTTGGTCAGGAATCAAACAAATAAGACTTCAAATTATAACCCAGATGCTTATGAGCTACGTGATTGTGGATAATTATTTAAACTTTGTTCCTCCTCAGTTTTTTCATCTGAAAATTAGGGGTGTTAACAGTCTACACTGCATTGAATCCTAGTAAATATTAAAGGAACAAATGCACACACAGTGTTGTTACAGAGTGAGTGCTCAGAAAATGTTAGACTGATTACGAACATTGGATTTAATTAATATTTTGATTGTCCTTCCCACCCTTTTATTTTTCCTCTTGAATTTCCTGATGAGTGCTCCTGGTTTACCTGAACTCCTCTTGCATTCCTGGCCCATAGCATTTTCACAAAATATCTCATTTGTACAACGGACATTATGAGGTTTATGGGGTAAGAATTATTATTCCCCTTTTCCAAATGAGGAAACCGAATTATGTTGCCTTTTCAAAGACCACACAGAGAGTAAAAGGCAAGGCCAGATTAGAATTCTTTTTTTTTTTTTAAACCGTGCTGGCTTTTATAGGGTCATTTTAAATGGACATTCCTGGGCAGCAAATATTCTAACACTGATGACATTGGATTGACATGATCATTTTGAAGAGGTCTCCTCCTCATTTGTTATAAACTTCTAGAACAGTCAGCATTTATGTAGCAATTAATATATACCCATACTATATATTAGATGTATAGACTGTGTGCTTCTACTACATACATAACAACTCCATAAGACTGGCACTTTTATTATCCCTCCTTCACAGACAAGAAAACTGAGCAGTAGTAAGCCATGAAGCTAAGATTTGAAAGGGGGTCGTTTGCCTCCAGGGCATCTGCTCTTAACCAGTATGCGGTATTACCTCTTAGATAGTAAATTATACTGCAAACTTGACTGCCTTTAAAATTTTCATTGCTCCTCAAGCAGTAAGTTTCAACATGTCACCTTATTTCGAACAAAACAAAACCCCAAAACCAAAAACTTTGCCCTGTTGAAATTTTATATGCTGACTAGAAATGATTTTCTAGATATGTACTCTCACAGGCGAGACTGCTCCATAATTTGCAGAGCCCAGTGCAAAATGAAAATACAGGGCCCCTTGTTAAAAGGTTATGAAAAATTTCAGTTGGAATGTGACAGTAGAGCATTAAATCAAGTGTGTGGTCCTTTACAGTGTCAGGTCCTGTGTGGCTAAAAGGTAGCACATTCATTACAGGAGTCCCGCTCACAGAGCCTATAACCCTGACTCTGGCCTTGACTCTCTTCAGTTACCTCCTGTAGACCTGCGTAAAGACTCATAATAGGAATAGAATAGAAGTACTGGAGACCTTTTATTAAGTCCATCCCAGAGTCACTCTAGCTTCTCCATTAAAAGCATCCTGAGGCAATGGGATCTGCAATGAAGTAAGACATGGGAGGGAAGTAAGGCGACCAGGCCACAAGTCTGATCACTTGTATTATGAGAAAGGAGAAGTAGAGACCACTTTTCATCTTAGAAGTCCAGAGTCAGGATGTGGAGAGATGAAAGAGGAAGTTCTGGGGAACTTACACCACCCCACAAAGGGAATAGCACTTGGCTTTCATCAGAATGGTGCAGGAACTTATGAAATATATTCATATGCCTTGGTTGCCTGGAGGCAAGCCATATTAAGTTATGGTTAAATTAATAAGCCTGGCACTGGTCATCCAAATTCTTTGCTTTTTGCCCTTTCAAAATTACAGACAAAAATGATGTTTTTAGTCTTTTTTTCCTTTTAAAGGTAGAAAATAGCTGCATTTCTGAAAAATGGTTTTCATTAATTCTCGAACTTTGATTCAATCTGTGGTGTACATTAAAGGTATTGTCATTCATTTTTGTAGGCAAACAAGAATCAGAGCAGGTGGTTTTAGAATCAAAATATATAATATATAGGTTTAGACTCAGGTCCCTCTTCTTACAGATTCTGTGATCTGTAATTAACCTCTCTGAGCCTCTGTGTTTTCATCCATAAAATGGAAAATTTTAAAAAATAACAACCTTGGAGAGTTTTTGTAAGCATTCAGTACACAAAGGTGCTTAGTGCAATACCTAGAATATCATAAGAACCCAGCAATTGACGAGACATTGTTTGACATAAATACACATGCATTTCACATATAAATACATTTATATTTCATGCATGTGTATACTCTTTAGTATGTAATACATATGTGCATATACATAAAATATATTTTTTCAAGTTTCTAAGTTTTGGGCTCTCATATATTGGAGAAGGGGAAATGTTTGGCTAGAAGAACGGGCTGTAATACAGAGTTTCTCTTGGAGCTTCTGCCTGTCACTGCTAACTCAACATTCAACTTTACGGCATTCAAATGAAATGACTACTGCCTGCACAGCAAGGGACTTTCTCAGCATAAACCCAATGCTTCAAATCAAGCTGACCGAGTGTTTACTTGAATATGAATCTAATACAATCCTCAGAAAAAGCCAGGTGTGCTTCCTGTCTGAAATCGTGGTGATGTGCTTTCAGGTGCTCTGCCAGGCATTGACTGGGATGTAATGAATTGCCATGTACTGAGGTTATCTTGCTTAGACACCACCTCTCTCCCTAATCCCTAGCCATCTGATGTGTCTTTTTTATGTGTCTCTTGACTTTAATCACAGAAAATAAAATGGGAACTACCTGAAGCTCTAGCGTCCCTTTTGCTGGAACACGGACAGAGGATATACCCAGACTTGCTTTCAAAATTTGTTTTACAGCTCCCTCAAAATTGTTGATAACAGCTGCTTAGTTATATGCCCAATGTAGAATTCACTAAAATTGTCAAATTTGAAAAATAAGGCAAAAGCAGAAAAAAGCAGAAGCAATTGTATTTCCAATATAAACTATGCTAACTTTAAATATGCGAATCAACACGAAAATAACGAATGCTTCTCAGTTGTTTTGACAGTGAATGATTTCAACAGTAGTCTTTACAAACTCTATTTGTGAAATGTGTAATTTGTTTGTGTCTTGACTTCACGGGAAGTGCCCCTTGAACTGTACTTGGAAGTTTGACTGAATAAATTATTAACCCTCTTTGCATGATATGCAAATTAGACTTCACTACATCCAGGGGCACAGCATTGGGTTAGAAGCTGTATCAAGTTGCTGGCAAATAATTTCTGTCAAGGGATCAGGGCCTTCCAACGGAATGGTAAGTTATAATGCAACTCATGTCACCCAGGTATACAAAGTAATGCCGGGCTTCCCATTAGGGGTTTCTTTTAAAAGTGGCCTATGAGCAGTTAAGGTTTTAAGTAATGGGCAAATGAACTGTCTAAACTGTCATTCATAACATGTAGAACAACAAAAGAAACTGAAGGGAAGTCATAATTTTTTCTCCTACATTTATTTTTTATTAAATGTCATGTCTTTTGTAATTGCCAAATACTAAATTTATTTTACTTAAAGAGGTTTATCACATTTGCTAAATGTGACAACATATTGGTAACATATTTCAACAAAAAGAGTAATCAGGTTTATTTAAATGTAACTACTTACAGAAAAAAATTTAAATGTTTAGAAAAAAATGTGTGAGAGGGAATCTCAAGGCATTCTAAAAATTAAATTTAGCATTCATGTTTGTAAAAATTACCGTTATGTTGGTAAAAATTACAATTGTTCAAGAGTATAATTCACTAAGGAAAAATGAGAAATTGCAAAAACATTGCTAATACCTTCCAGAACTTTTTATAATTGGTGAGTTATTTTTTTAATTCATAAACATATAATTTGATACCTTACTATCACTTTTTAATACCTTGACTTATAATGTAAATTCAGGAAATATATTAAAAATGAAGTTATCAATATTAAATGATTGTACTTTTCTGTATGAATATATATTTGTTCACTCAAATTGTTTATTAATGAAAATAGCAATTAGCTAAAAAAAATACTCATATTGCCATGTAAATTTGCCTTAAAGAATCAGTCAAGGATTAAAATGCACAAATGATCTTTGTTTAATTGTGATAATTATAAGAAAAAACAATTTAAAAGCTAATAAGCTATCATATGTATTTATAAATTTAAGCTTCAAAACTATACATTTTTAAAGGGCTGAATAGAACAACAGTGAAAGAAACATTATTCCAAATTAAAAATGCATACTACTGATCTGCTTATGTGAGTAAATTCAATATTGCTTGTAATTTAATAATTCAACCGGTTTAGATATATGTTTGGATATATAATTAAAGATTTCACTTTAATTACGATAGCTAAAAAAACGGTTAAAAATAACTCATCCAACACCGCTATAACCTATTTATCATGATTTCTGTTTCCTAGAAATTAAAAATACAACCACTAGAAAATGGAAGAGAGAGTATTAATTTTTCATGAGGAATTTCCCTTCAATTGAGGAATTCCCTTAAAGGATCAGCTTATCTCATCAATTTGCAGAATTGTAACGGCCACACTAAAAACCACACTCAACTACAAATATCATCTAATTTGGACTCTAATACCCAGAAAATTATGGGTCTTGGTGAGGTTGAAAATGGCCGGCAAATATGACAGCCTGACATTTATAAACCACAGTTTATTAATATTAAGGACTTAAGAAGATTATTTTAAGAATAAAATAAACTTATCAAAAAGCAGATTATAAAATATCATAAAGAGCATGATCTCATTATTTGTAAAAAATAAATTCAAATAAATATTAAACTATGAGTATATCCAAATATTAGGAGTAGTTGGCTTACAGACAACTTTCATTTCTTCTTTTTGCCTACTTGTATCTTCTTAGTGAGTGTAACAGAATAACATACATTTTTTTTTTTTTTTAAAGGTTAAAGCAACCTGAGAAGCAGGACAAAGGTGACTAGCCATTCATTTTCCTTATTCCAGTTCTGGTATTCTCTACCCCTATTACCTCCCTGAATCTCCAGTCCCAGTGGACAGCTCAAAGCAGAAGACTTCTGCATGGCTTTAGCATGGCCCCTGACTTGCCCGAGTGGTAGTTATTGGGAACCTGGCAGATGGAGTTACACATGTCTTCATGGCTCTCTTCTCCTGCCATGGCAGTCAAACCTTCCCGCTGCACAGAAGCTACTGACATGAGTCAGAGCACTTAAGAACTGCATCATCAGAAAAATAAGAGTGAGGACTAGAAAAAGAGGAAATTCAAAATGAAACAAATGAGTCTTAAGGAAGCTTTCTATTGTCTTAATATTCCACTGAGTTTGTGCACTTGCGTTTTGAGCAATCCCAAAATAATGATCTGAGCTCTGAGGAGCTCCAACATTGAAAGCTTGGGCAAACAGCCTACAAAGAGAGAAAGGAGGACTGTAAGGAGATTGCCATATCATAGAAGGCAAGGAAGAGAGTGCTTCCAGAAGTCTTAGAACTGAAAGCAGTGGGGGAGAGAGTGAAAAATAATAGTGAAAAATTACCACTGATCTATAAAAAAAGCCTATTTAAAAAAAAAAGACCATTAAACTTTTTGCTATATTTCTAGAAATCTCAGTATATCCAACACATGGTGATTTGGGGAAACAAATAGAAAATCCAAATAAACTGAAAGGAAAAAGGACACATTAAATATTATCTGGTGTCTCATCCCTAGTGATAAAACTCATACCTTGGTACATATCCTAGACTTTCTGATATTTATTAATTTCAGATATAAATTCCTAATTTTTAAATTAACCTTAATTAAAAAAAATTGATCCTGAAGATATATATGTAATTTTACCTTTGACAAATGTGTGTCTAAACAAAGCTACCTAACTACTACAATTGCCCATTTTGAATATTAGTCATATTATGTACAGTGTCAGATTTATAGTGAGATAGAGCAATGGGTTTATCTGACCTTAGAGGAAATATTTATAAAACTGTTTTCCAAACAGTCAAATGTTTATCTCCATCTCCATGCAACAAGCATTTACAGACCATCTCCTATCTGGCAGTCACTATGCCAGATGTAGAAGATAAACATGAATAAGATAAAGTTGCAAGAAATTCAAAGAAACTTAGTTTACGAGGAGAACATAAAATATACATAAAATGGTGGGTCAGAGAGTCTGTCTTGGGAAACCCACACTGAAACTGAAGTCGGAAAGGAGTGCAGACATAAGGGCAGTGTATGTGATGGGGTAAGGGTCACAGGGGGAAAAAGTCAGTGAGAAAGGATTCAGTGAACTGAGCATTGGGAAAGTTCTCTGTGCGTTCAACGAATAGGAAGAAGAGCAAGGAGGAGAGTCATGCTAGGTGAGGCTGAAGTGGCCTACAGGAGCCAAATCATGCATGCCTTAAGTACTCATTAAGGATTCGGACTTCATTACCTAGACAGTGGAAGGTCATTTAAGTGTTTTGGCTGAGGAGAGTTAATATGATCCGGATTTTGGTTGTAGTTTTCAAGATTGTCTGGCTTTCAGGTTGAAGGGAGATTGAAAGGGAGCCAGAGAAGACGTGAGGAGACCATAGAAGATAAAATACAGTCTAAGATAAAGATCATGGTGGCCTGGACTAGAATGGTCATGAAGGGGACGGACTTCAGAAATAGCCAGACACCACAGGCAAACAAGACTTGGTAGCTTATTTGTTATTGGAGATAAGCTACGGCTGACTTCAAGGACGTTGCTTAGATATACTATAAGCTTTCAGCAAATTGTGGCCACTTTCATTATCATTACTAAGATTTTAAGGCTCATATTTTAAATTTTAAAAAATCATGTTTTAAAACTGGAATTATATTCAAATTTAGTAAAATAACCATAATTCTTTGACAATATGGAAATAAAATAAAATCTATTAAAATAGCAAGACTGGAGTGATAAGAATCCCTGTGTCCTCTCCCAGGTTGTGTTCAATTAAATCTAACTCAGCAGACTTGGTTGAACACCTGGAGACAGAAAAAAGAATTAGATGCTCCACTCACTTCATTGCACCATTTCTTGGCCTCTTTGCTATTTGTCAAGTCCTCTATGTGTGTTTCCACCTCCGGGCCTTTGCACGTGCTTTCCTTTATGTTTGAGACATTTTTTTACCATTACGTGACATGCATTTATTTGTTTCCTGGTTCTAGCCAAGAAAGTATAAATTGTTTGAGATTAGGAACCTTGACTCGGTGCTGTTATCCCCAGTGCGTAGCATATAGTTCAAAGGTATTCAATAAATATTTGTTAAAGTAATATATTAGTGACATACCTGTATGTGAATATGTATGTATATGCACTCCTTCCCAATATAATCAACTTTTTATAGTTCAAGCTTTAAGAGTTTAAAAAAACAAGAGTTTTTTTAAATTATTATTATTATGTTCTGTGCAGTTTTGTCTTTAGTCATAGTCTAGTGTTTTAACCTTCTCTTTTTCTTCTTTAGGCGTGGAACACAACTTGCCCAAATTGGCTGGCGGCAGAGGCTGCCCTGGAAAAGTATTACCTTTCCATTTTTTATGGGATCGAGTTTGTTGTGGGAGTCCTTGGGAATAGCGCTGTTGTTTTTGGCTACCTCTTCTGTCTGAAGAACTGGAATAGCAGTAACGTTTATCTCTTTAACCTCTCTATCTCAGACTTGGCTTTTTTGTGCACACTTCCCATGCTGATTAGAAGTTATTCTCGTGGAAAGTGGATACATGGGGACATGCTCTGTATAACCAACCGATACGCGCTTCATGCCAATCTCTACACCAGCATTCTTTTTCTCACTTTTATCAGCATTGATCGATACCTGCTCATGAAGTATCCTTTCCGGGAACACTTTCTGCAAAAGAAGGAGTTCGCTGTTTTAATCTCTTTGGCTATTTGGGTTTTAGTAACCTTAGAGCTCCTGCCCATACTTCCTCTTATAAATCCTAGCTTAGCTGCCAATGGCACCGACTGTACTGATTATGCAAGTTCCGGGGACGCCCAAAACAGCCTCATTTACAGCATATGCCTGACCTTCTTGGGATTCCTCATCCCCCTTTTGGTGATGTGCTTCTTTTATTTCAAGATTGCTCTTTTTCTAAAGCAGAGGAGCAGGCAGTTCGGTACTGCTTTGCCCCTTGAAAAGCCTCTCACCTTAGTCATCATGGCCGTCGTGATCTTCTCCGTGCTTTTCACTCCCTACCACATCATGCGGAACGTGAGGATCGCTTCACGCCTGGAGACGTGGAAGGAGTACCAATGCGCTCAGGCAGCCATCAACTCCTTCTACATTTTGACGAGGCCTGTGGCCTTTCTGAACAGTACCATCAACCCTGTCTTCTATTTCCTTTTGGGAGACCACTTCAGGGAGATGTTGATGAGTAAACTGAGGCACCAATTCAAATCCCTTACATCCATTAGAAGATGAGGTCCTGGACTGATGTTTCCATGCAGGGAAAAGTGAGATGCTTGTGTAACAGATTATTTTATACGTGCCGCTGTAGGCCGATTACAGTTTGATTCAACTCACAGATGTAAATCAGGGAGGGATAGACCTGACACTGTTTTACAAACACGCTGCATCTGGAGTATGTGAAAAGAAGAAAATGGGAAGTATTTATTGGTTTCTTCACCCAAGAACTTAAAGGAGTTAGACTGGCATTGTCTAATGTTTGAGCATGGAAGTCCAAAACCCTGGGTGTTACAAGACTTTCTCAATCAGTGTAAAAGGAATAGCAGATAGATAAAGCATCAAATAGTCTGTATTTAATCACTGGTCAGATTGTAAAAAAAAAAAAAATTGTGTTGGCAACATTCTCTATGTTATTCTTATTTGTTTGAGCTTATAAATTAATGTGAAAACTAAGTAACAGATTAGGCATACACTATTAAAGACTGTTGTTAGAAATTGTGCTCTGGAACAAAATTTAAAGTAAACAGTAGCAACAAGGAAGAAAGCAACTTGTTGAGTTCAATGATGCCTATATGACATTTCTTTATATTGATCATGAATTGGGGTCAAGTTTTAACTGTAAGTCCTATTTTCTTGTATGGTTTTTAGTGCAATTAATCATATTAAATGGAACCTAAGGAGATGGTTCAACAAAGGGAGAGAGAAGTTTGAGCTTGTCTCTCAGGGAATTTAGGTGTAAATGATTGCTAGAAGAGAGACCATGGAGAGTTGCAAAAATCTCAGAGTTATAGAACACAAAGTGCCTATCAGAAAACCCAAAGCAAAACAAAACAAAACAAAACAAAGGTAAATGCTTTTGGACAACTTTATCTCAAAGACAGTGACTTATATCTGGTATGAGCTTTGTTTTCACAGAATATTACATAAGGCCATTGAAGGAAGTGTTCTAAACAAATGCACTTTATGAAATTGTAGAATATAAGGAATATTTATGTGCATATTAATATAGATTAACCGGATGCCACCACTCCACGCCACAAAACAAATATAGGAAAAAAATAAATGGATGCTACATTAGCTTTTTAAAGTCAAATAAATATCGCATAATTTGCTTGTAAGCAACAAAATATGTCCAAGGCCATGTAGCTATGCTCTTTTTCTTAAAGTCATTAGCTGTAACGTGAAGGATACAATAAGCATTATGAGTACAAAGAAATAAAATTCTATTGTCCTTCCCGTTCTGAGATAATCTGGTGTTATTATATTCTGACATTACAAAAACCTAAAATTCTCCCAGTTAATGTTTCAGTACTTGAAGCTGCTGAGATATTATAAAAACACATTACTCACAAAGGATTTATTTTCTTACTTATTATTAGGCTTCAAGATATTTTTTCATGCCTTGCCTTTACTGTCAATATTTTAAAATTTTCAATGTGATTTCATAACTGCCTGATAATAAGCTGAAAACAGAATCTCCTGAATTTCCTCATCAGAAAAGGCCACAAAAGGGCCTTAGGAAAGAAGTATTTGCTTATTTCTGCAAACTTAGAAACATATCATTTAATCATAATTTGTATTTCATGCATGGGTTTTAATTCGTAAAGATGGAATTCAATTTGCCTCACCCCTACCCAAAGGAATAGTGGATTCTTTTAAGTAGTAGAGTGAAATATTTTATGAAACCATAAACTCTCATATATATCTTGTAACCAAAATGTTAAGTAATTTCATAGCACATTTCTTAATCCTTTTCTTGCTCAAATCTATCATCTGGTAACTTAATCCTCAACAGACTAAAGAGACCTACACTAAAATTATATGAGCTATTCCATTTACTTTTTTTTACAGGTGATTGTGAGAATCATAAACAATAAATAATGGAAATCCTTTTTGGGTTTGTAATTTTTGAAGGGAATGATGTTGGGCTTTTGTATCTTTTCTTTTTAATTGGTTCCTTATTGTTTTTAGAATCATGTCTAACTATCTGGCCCAGCATTTTGCAATCTGAGCCCACCTACATTTTCATATGTTAGATCCCACCACCGTTGTCACAAACTAAACCCTCCAGCCAAAGGCAGCTACTTCATCTCATTATATGCAGACCTTTCTTCACTGTGTACAGCTGGATGCTCACCCCTGTCCCGTCATGCCCACAAATAAAAATTTTAAGGTCTTTTAAGGTCCATGTCATCTGTCACTCCTTAAAGCCTTCCTTTAGATCTTCTCCTCCACTAATAGTAGAGACCTCAGACTGCTTTTAAGTACTGTTTTAATGAAATGCATTATTTTTTGGCCTTATAATATTGTTGTTTAGGTTCAAGTCAACTCTAAGGTCTGTGAATAGAAGAACAACATCTAATTTTTCATTGCCCTTCTAGCACCCAGCAAGGTACATTTTAAATGGTTGTTTATTATGAATGAATGTCCTACAAACTAAATTTGAATTCAATGCTCCTTTTTAGTGTGCATAATTGAGCTACTTTCTGTCATCACTGCTTTTATAAGTACTGCTATTTTATATGAAGAATAGAGTGTGTAAACACAAACACGTATGCCAGACGCCATTGCCTTATTCCTTATATTTTCTTCCATACCTTTGAGCATAGCTTTAATTGATGCTTAAAATCTGTGTCTGCTAGTTCCAAACTTGGGCCATATCAAACTTGATCTCCATTGATTGCCTTTTATCTTAAGTATGGGCTACAATTTCCTGCTTTTTCATATCTAATAAATTTGGATTGTATTCTGGACATTTTGAATAATATATTGTAGAGTCTCTGGATTCTCTTATGTTCCATTGAAGAGTACAAATATTTTGTTTCATGGCTGAACTCAAACTCCAAACTCTGCAATCTCATTCCAGTTATTTTAGCCTTAACTGAGCTGCTTAGAATCTATCCAGCACATCCATCATTCAGAGGTTATCCAGACACTTGAGTAGAGTCAAGATGTGCAGTTCCCTTTCTATAACTCTCTCTTCTCCAAAATCCTTCCCTTTCATTTTCCAGTTGTTCAGTTCAACCTGAACTTGTCCTTTGCTTTCTCATGCCCGATAGGCTGTGGATTTCTTTCTGGATTTTAGCAGCCCTGCATGGCCTGATAAGGACCTGCACCCAGGCTAAAATTATTTTATTTTATTTTATTTTATTTTATTTTATTTTATTTTATTTTTTAAAGATTTTATTTATTTATTTGACAGAGAGAGACACAGCGAGAGAGGGAACACAAGCAGGGGGAGTGGGAGAGGGAGAAGCAGGCTTCCCGCCGAGCAGGGAGCCCGATGTGGGGCTCGATCCCAGGACCCTGGGATCATGACCTGAGCCGAAGGCAGACGCTTAACGACTGAGCCACCCAGGCGCCCCTAAAATTATTTTAAAATGTAGCTGGGAATGTCACCCAGTGCCTTTTACTTCTGCCACGTATTGATCCCCTTCCTGTGCCTTCTTTTGTTCACCCTTTAGTGTCTTTATGTAGCTGGTTGTTTATATGTTCCTGGAGTTTAGAGATATTCCTTGCAGGAAGTGTGGTTTGATAAGAGTTACTAGGCTATTACCAGAACAGAAAATTTTCTCCCTTAGAAGTTAATGAGCTTAACTATATAAGTCTATATCCTAAATGGTTTAAATTCCCACTCATAGATTCTAAATATTCTTAAGGGCTTACTTCATCTTGACCATCATTTGACTTTAGCCTCTGCATTTATTCATGCGTTCTCTTTTCCTTTGTACCAATTTTGGTTTTAAACCTAACCTCTGCAGTCATTTCCAACAAAAAAGTAAAAAACCAATAATTTTCCTGAAAGCAAATAGCATTCTCTGCCTATTGTCCTGCTTTTTTTGCCGGTCTCCATACCTTCCTCAGTCTAGGTCCTCACTCCATGCTTTGTGAAGAGTAATTTTGCCCCACTTGGAACCCTTGGTACTAAAAATATTGGAGTACACCATATTCCAGTACTCCAGTAACAAAGAATTCTTTTAAAACAAATGGGTACTTATTGCATGGAGCACTGGGTATTATACGCAAACAATGAATCATGGAACACTACATCAAAAACTAATGATGTACTATATGTTGGCTAACTGAACATAATAATAATAATAATAAAATTTTTTTAAAAAGAAGAAGTCCAAGTGATCACCGCAAATTTTAATCCACTAAGGTATTTAAAAATCAAAGCCATTTACAAACCATTATGGAGCATTATTTTCAATAACAAAACAATAATGTGGGGAAGGGAGATTTTTAATTTTTTCCTCCTAAAAATGTAGTTTTCTTCATTTGAAATTTGGCTTTTAAGACTGTGAAGAGTTTGAAATTAATTTAATGAAAGCTAATTTCAGCTCTTTCCATTCAAAGTGTACTAAGTTAAAATATATAAAAGTATGTGTTTTAAAGGTCTCCATTCAAGTTATTTGTAGCAAACTTTAAAATTGTTATCATAGGGGAGAGGATGAGGTTATTCATTCTTAATATCAGTTGCTGAAACAGGCTATCTCTGCTTGCATATATTATATTGTACCCACCTCCTGTTGTTTCAATGATCAAAAACTAAGTAGCAAATATTTGGTGTGTTAGAAAAACGACACATTCTACAAGAGTTCTAATGTGTACATTAGAAACTATTACCTCAATTTTTGCTTCAGTTTGTCTACAGCCAGGATAAAGACTCTTGCTTGGTAAACCATGGGGCAGGGCGGCATGCACTGTGTGTGTGTGTATGAAGGGTTCCACAGGGAAAGAACTCATCATCAGTGGAAACAGGTGAGTTCAGCCAATTCTTTTTTAGGACAAGGCCTTTGACATGAGAAATGGGTGATTCTGAGTGCAACACAATGTGGTTTACTTAGATTTTTTTTTTTTCCTAAGTCCCACATAGTCATGTCTGAGTTCTGTGGAGAAGAGAGGATTTAAGTTAATTGAAAAACAGTTGTTTCATTAAAATCTTTGTAAAACTTTGGGGCACAAGTAGCAGAGCTTTGTGAGCAACACCCTCCCAACACCCTCCCACCCCAAACTCCCACACACATTACCCAAAACCTCCATATAGTAGAAGGTAAAAAGAGAGAAAAAAGATTCTCCCAAATGTAAACTTGGAACATCAGGCTATTTTGAAACTTGAATAATAATATAACATCCATTGGCAATGATGGTGGTTTCCATTGGAACTTTTGATGCCAGATCTAAGTGGAAGTACTTATCAGGAGCAAAGTGGTTAGTAAGATCTGTGTTCAGCAATCCCAGCAGGATGCCATGAGAGAGAATCTGCCAGAAGAGGAGAAGGAAGCATGAGTATACTTATGAGCCTAAATGAAACATATCCCAGTGGCCTTACATAAATACACACCTGGGCAGGATTTAGACATGCTGAGTAGGTGGAGCATAAGCAAGACAAAGCACTGATATTCTGTGATCTATTCATGCTCCCAAATTGGTGGACCTGGAGGAAGTCTTGACATACATATAGAAATTTGTTATATAGAGAGATAAATACATACATATGTAATACATTTAACCAGAAAGTAAAGCTCATTATATCAATCATTCAACCATTTTGTTCCTATGTCATGTTTTCTCATTAAACTTTTGTCTATACCAGAGATTGATGAGACAAACTGAGATGTGCCACGGGTTCTAAATACATTCAAAATCGGGGCACCTGGGTGACTCATTCATATATAAGCAGATGCTTAACCGAATGAGCCACCCAGGCGCCCCACCTCAACTGTTATTTTCAAATTCAGTTCCAGTACACTCCAGTTTAGTCAGTTACAATTTGTAAATATCCCCAAAACTGTGCTCAGTTATCAATAAATATACATTTTTATACCTATATCACATATAGATTCAAGTAAGAGCCAAAGCATAATTTATTTTTAAGTCAGCATTATGTAAATGATTTCTTCTAGACAAAATACTCCTAACTCTAAATATTTTATTTTGTTAAAATACTGCATTATTTTTATAATTGTTTTCACTGACATTTAGGGAATAATGATACAGATTCAATGAGTTGGAAAGAACTATCACTTCTAAATGTCTAATAATTAGGAAAAGCACCATTCATAAAACCTCTGAGTTTTTTTCATCTCTGCTTTTTTGCATTTTTGGAAAGTACACTGAGCTTTTATAGAGTAATAAGGATGAAGCTCATAAAATGCTATCTACAAGGCTTATGTGAGCTTAAGGTACATTATAAGTTATAAATAACAGGTCTTAAAATTTAGATAAATAAAATGAAGAACTAAATAATTTCTATAACATATCATCAAACAAAAATGTGAAGTGATTGAGTGATCTTGGGAACAGAATGAAAAGAGTTTGTAATTTAGGCAGCAATTTGATAATGTAGAATATGGGTAAAAAACGGGGGATCAGAATTTTATTTTTTGTTTCATTCAATAATCGTGATATGCTTAAAAGATAAATGATCATTCATTTTACCAGATCACTGAATAATCACTAAATAGGTGATTGTGGATATATCTTGTTTATAGAATTGAAATGGTTTTACTGTGAAACATTAGTCACTTAAGATTTTAAGATTAACCAGAACTATTGAGGGATTATTATATATGATGTCTTAAAATAGTCTTCTTAGGGTAAGTGTAAATTACAGGATATGATTTTTTTAAATAATTTCACTTACTCATGTGGAATTTGAGGTGATAAATATGGAAACACTTTGCTGGCTACAAAGCCCTGAATGAATGTTTTTTTTTCCTTTGATTTTATCTTTCAGTCATGTACTTGTTGTTTTTCCTAGACATGAGTGGTATAATGCATACATTTGCAGAGAAAACTGACATCTGATATTTTTGATAGCTAGGAAATATTTCTGTTGTGGTACAGATAAATATATAATTAAAATATCTACATCTACATATAATAAAATTTCAAAGAGAGATCTAATTAAAATAATGTAAATAAAAGTGCTTCTTGAACTAAAAAAAAAGAGAAACATTAGTCATTTATACAAGCATGTATTACTCAAAGTTTCTCAGAAAGAATAAACATACTTGGTTTGTTGTCTCATCTTTCACAATTCAGAATTACTTCATTTTTAAGAAATTCTCCTTCCCTAAGATGCTATTCAAAACTATTTGTATATCTAAGAATGTCTAGCAAATTTTTGCTCACAATTCTATGATCTATAAATAATGATGAAAGCACATTGAGTATTTGTTTTCAATTATCCTGAAATTTTTAACTGTTTATTTTGGAGCAAAAAGTAAACTCGTAATAAATAAACAATAGTAAAATGAACTCTCAATGTCCCCATCACATAGCTTCAATATATATCAACGCATGGAAGACCTTGTTTTATCTGTACCTTCATCATTTATTGAAGTAAATGCCAGGCATCATATCATTTAATGCATAAATGTTTAATATTTATCTCTAAAAGATAAGAATTCATTTTTAAAATAATTATGTGGTAGAATGACTTATTGTTTTCATGTCTTCACTTCTCTTCTGTTGTAGGGTTATATGTTCTTGATCTTTCCATGCGACTTCGCTGTTCCTCCCCTCTGGACAAAGTTTATGTCCCTACCTGTGGATATTGAACTTGGTCATGAAAATAGTTTATAATATTAATGACATGACATGACACCAGCAGAGACTATGTAGGGCTGTATGATTAAGTTTGGCCTGTGTGCTCCTGCCATCTGCCATTAGAAGAACATGTAATCTAAGGGGACTAAGAAACTCATGCAACACAGGCTGAAGTGGAACCAGCAATACAATGCAAAAATTTGGGGGAGAGAGAAACACATACTTGTTGAGATTTGAGATTTAGATTTAATTATTGCATCTGAAATTTCCTAATATTTCTCCAATGTCATCATATATTAAATATCCAATTTTAAAATTTTTAATTCTATGAAAAATGTGATAGATATCATATAATGTATGATGTATATATATATTAAATGTATAATGTCCATGTATATATGTGTGCGTATATATGTACAATATAGTATATGTGTATAAACCAAATTCTTTTTTCAGTTTTTCAAATTAGAATGACATGTTATACTTGGTTAATGTCTCTAAAATCTCTAGGCATCTTCTCCAGTTCTTTTATTTTATTGTAATTTACTTGTTGAATAAATTAGGTTGTTTTTCCTGTAGATTTTGCTGCAGTCTGAATTTTTCTGATTATATCCCTGTGACTGCCACTTAACATGTTCCTCTGATTACTGGATTTTGAATATGGAGGCTTACTCAGTTTCATGCTCACTTTTGCTTGGTTGCTTCTGTAAGATGACTTCACAGATGCTGCTGTGTTCTTTCATCAGGAGATACATGATGTCTAGTTTCCTCCATTTTGTAATGTTAGAAACCCTTAAAAATGAATGAATTGATTCATGAATCTTTGGAGAATTGAAATATGGTAATATCTTAAATCTAATATTCCTTCTTTACTTATTAACTATAATACTCCTCTAAAGAGGCATTTTACATATCTACTATTCCCCAGGGGTAGCCAAATATATGTAGAAGAAAAAGGATAAATGCTTGTTCTTTTCCTTCATTTAGCAGTTTTTAAAATAATAAGCTGCATTTTCCCATATTGACCATATTAAACTCATGGATTTAAACTTTATGATATGTTTAAACTTATTGTAGTTATATCTTTGTTTATGGTCAAATTGTTCCCTTCTCAAGTAGGCTCCTAAATATTTTGGTATGACTTTTTTGGTGTTTTTGATAGTTCCCTTGCTATTTGGTATGCCCATCTTATACATTTCTTATTACTGAAATCAACCATTTATTAAGGAACTCTCATTCTTTTTAGTGAGACATAATATTTCAATTTTAGTGCTATTTGTGTGTTTATTCTAGACTGCTCATTTTTCTAGGAATTTTACTGGATAGCATTTTTTAAGATAAAATACATTATAAGAAAAAAAATTAAGATAAAATATACCATGAGTTTATATTGTCTTCTTTTTCCAGAGCTAAGAATCCTGATTCTCAATAACATTAGGAATGATAAATTTACGAAATCACATAATTTTCTCGTTTGTTTTTTCTAGCTTACACGTAAGTTTCATAATGTCAGCATCAACACTACCACAAACAATATGATTTTTAAAATTCTTTTAAGATACATATTTCATTTTGCAGTTATTTTTGTCCTTAGAATATACCTACCAAAGATGTATAATCTGTGACTGTATTTTGAAGTCAGTTGGAATAGTTTGTTTCAGTGTAGTTATATCAATAACTGGATACACTTTCATTCTTTGTTTGCAATATACACATGCATGTTAGATAGTTTCCAAAGATGGCCTCCATCAGTTCTTTTCTTACTGGTCATATGTGCCACTCTCCTTTTGAGAGGTGGAGTTTATTTCCCCACACCTTGAATCTGGGTTGGCCTTATGACTGCTTTGACCAGTAGAATGTAGCAGAAGTGATTTCCTGGGATTTCTGAGCCCAGGTCTTAAGATAACTGATAGCTTTTGCTTCTTGTTTCCTTCTTAGGTCTTCTTGGAACCCAGTCCTCAGGCCTGAGAAAGTCCAAAAAGCATTGATGATAGACCCATGTGGAGAAGAATCAAGACTCCTGGTGAGAGTCCCAGCTAAGCTCCCTCCCCTGGCAGGCAACAACATGAATGGAATCATTTTGGACCCTCCAGGTCTTCCAACACCCCAGATCAAGAGCCTGCTATTCTGAGTTTTTTATAAAGTCAATTTAAAAATTGCCCTATATTTCCTGAGATCTCCTGGCTCTGCCCACTCACCCACTCATTTCTTTTATCTGGAACTTTCTTTTCATTACTTCCGTTGACACTGTTCTTTTCAGTTTGGATTCTATACCCAGAAGTTTGTTCCTCATCATAGTTGAACTTTATCCTAGAAGACAGCTTCTGTTGAATAATTTTGAAAATTCATAAGACTGAATTGTTCTAGCAACCTCACACCTGACTGTGGACCCCTTGTGCCAACTTAAAAATCTACCTCCCATCCCTAGTTGCAACTGATGATTTTCAGATTGGCCCCTCACACCTTCAGTGAGTAATTACTGGCAATTTGGGGGTTCTCATGTTTTCAGATCCATCAGATACTTCATTATTATTGTCACCATTTCCCCAGTTGTATTGTGGAGTTTGTGGGGATACTTGGCTTCTAGTTTTGTTGTAGATGTTTGACAAGGAATTTGGGTTTTTGTTATCCTAGTTGCTCTATCTGTTTTCAGTGGGAGCAAATTGAGGAGATGACAACATTCTTGCTATTATAAATGTTAAATCAACTCATACCACAAGTGAAAAAAAGGTAACATAGAAGAGAATTTAAAAGAAAATCAGAGAGACCTGAATTATAATTTTAGTTTTGCCACTTACTAGCTATGTGAACTTGCAAAAGTTTTTTAGTATCACTAAACCTTAATTTGCTCTTCTAAAATAGGGGTAGTAATGGCTTTTTGCCTCATAGTATTGTTGTAATGGAGATAGTGCATGATGTACCTAACAGACTTAACACAATGAACAACACATAATAAGCATTCTGTAACTTTCACCACACTTATTATTTATAAGTGATTTCGAACGTCTCTATGAGACTCCTAAAATTTGACATTAGATCACATCTAGAAATAGTACAGAAGAATGTATATAATTATTTCACTCTCTTCCATGTTGGTACATTGAACACTTTCATCGAAGAAGGCCCAGAATAGCAGCAGAAACATTCTACATAAAACAGTAATTATCAGGATAATTATCATTATTATTGAGCACTTATGTTGTGCTTAGTGTTATGCATCTACTCATACATTTAATCCCTATTGCTACCTTTAAAGTAGTATATTACCTCTTCCATCTCTGTGAGGCAGATTCCTCCATCAGAGGAATCTGATAAACTGCCCAAGTTAAGCACATGGAAATTTCATGTCTGCTCAGTTGGATTCCAGAGAACTCCATGCTGCTCTTATACAAGCAACAATAGAAGGAACTTAGCTTCAAGAAAAGAGGAACTCAGTATAGCGCAGAGAAGAGTAGATTTGGATGTTATTTGCAAATATTCAAAACAATTTCATAGGGAGGAGGAATTAGATTTAGTCTGAGATGCTTTACAGGACAGAACTTGTCTAGTGGTTAGGAGGGAATTGAGGTTATGTTCAGTTCCAGACAAGAACAAACTTTCTATCCTATGAATATCTGAAAATTGGATGAGCTGCCTTGAGATGTAATGTGTTCCTCATCATTGGCTATGCCTTGTGTTATTGGAGATGCTGTGAAAAGTGTGCATGTCTTAAATGGGCCTGGATGACCCCTGAGTTCCCTCCTACTTAGAGAGGCTATGACTGCGGGTAGTGCTCCAGGCATAACAGAATCCTGGAAAAAAATAATCCCAACTTTCAGGCACCTGAGCTTAGTTTAGACAGTCATATCAAAACAAAACAAACCAACAACAACAAAAATCAAAATCCAACCTTCAGTCTGTACTGAAACCACCCTGTCTTATGATCAAATTGCCACTGTTCAGAGTTCTTTAAACCATTTAAAATTATACAGATGTAATGTCATCTAACATTTAAAATGTTTACCATTTGCAGGATCTAATGATTCTAATAGCTCCACGTGAATTAAATTATTTACCCCTCCTAGCAAATTCACAAGGTAGGTATAGTTATCATTTTATAGATAAGGACATCAAGGCACATCAAGGGTAAATAACCTGGCAAAGGTTACAAAGTTAGTAAATGAAGGAGAAAAGATTTGAGCCTAAATAGTCTGACTCCAGAATCCACACTCTTACTATGCAATGGAAGTGATGATAATAATAATAGAATTAATATTAGCTACCAAGATCCAAATGTTTTCTAATTTTGTGGAGCTAAATCTTATACCACCCTCATGATACTCATCATCTTTAATCTTATCCATAACTCTAGGAAATACAGCTGAGAAGACTAAGCCATAGCACAGTTATGTATCTTGTCTCCACAAATTGTAAATGGATGAAGGATTTGAGCCCAGGAGTGTGTAGTTCTAAAATCTCTGTCTTGGGGCATATGGGTGGCTCAGTTGGTTGGGGATCTGACTCTTGATTTCGGCTCAGGTCATGATCTCAGGGTCGTGAGATGGAGCCCCAAGTCTAGCTACAGGCTCAGTGCAGAGTCTGCTTGTCCTTCTCCCTCTGCTCCTCTCCCCTGCTCTCTTGCTTTCTCACTCTCATAAATAATAAATAAATAAATAAATAATATCTTAAATAAAAAAAATAATAAAATCTCTGTCCTTAAATATCATGCTTTCCATATAATTTCATGCAGCTATGGCCTACCTACCCCACTGATCATTTTCTTCTGGTGTCATTCAACTCTTTTTTTTTTTTTTTTAAGATTCTATTTATTTAAGAGAGAGTGAACAAGAGAGAGAGCATGAGCAGAGCCTAATTCCAGGACCCTGGGGACCATGACCTGAGCTGAAGGCAGACACTTAACCAACTGAGCCACCCAGGCGCTGCTCAACTCCATTTCTCTCTCTCTCTCTCTGTCTCTGTCTCTCTCTCTTCTAGAAAACCCTGCCTTTAGATATCCATTCATGTCAGTGTGACAGATAGGCAGCCCCAAAGCAAATCAGCACATATTGACTTAAGAGGTGACTCTGCTTCATGGGCTCGTCCACACGATCCTGCTCTGGTTCTCCTTTAAGCAACCTTGTACCAGTTACTGTATGGCATCACCTTTCAGGGAAGGTTATTTTCATTGACTACAGTTCAAAACTCCTACCTGAAGGACAAACAAAGATGGTGTGAGATTTTAGGCATGAATTAATATCTTATTTTATTTTCCCAACACCACAGAATTTATAACAGGCTAACATTTAGATAATTTTTTATATGTAAATCTAGCTCAGACTGGAAAATCCCTTTTTGCCACTACCTTGATATGACTTGTTGATATTTATGTCCCGTCATTTTTCCTTTACATCATTAGCACTCTGCTTTTAATAGCCAATGCTTAATCAAGTTGATTTAAAGGTTCACCGTCCAGATGTTGTTTTTCATGAAAAAGAGTAAAAGAAAACAGAGCTGTCATTTCTCTCCTAGCATAATTCCAGAGGCTGAGGTGCTGATGACTACATGCAGAATGTGCAGAGACCCTTAGAGACTCTGGCGGCCAGGACAACCATTAGCCATGCTAAGTACGTTAATAAGGAATAGTGCAGATAAGGCTTTCTGTTTTACTCTTGATATTTGTTTTTTTTACCAAAAAGTGATGTTGAGGGGCACCTGGGTGGCTCATTCAGTTGAGGATCCGGCTCTTGATCTCAGCTCAGGTCTTGATCTCAGGGTTGTGAGTTAAAGCCCTGCACTGAGCTCCACACTGGGCATGAAGCCTACTTAAAAAACATGACGTTGAGTAATAATCTGTTGTCAACAGAAGCTTCCTGATTTTCTTTGCTACATTAACTCTTCTAGGTCATAACTAATGACTTTCTCATGACCCTGAGTTTCCTGGATTTGTTTACTCAGGGCAACTGAACAGGTCATTTCCACATATATCTTAGAGTCTCAATAATGAAAACTGTCTCAATTGATAGCACCAAAGGTTATGAATGAAATTGATAAGGAATATAAAAAACGTGAATATATAAACACATTTCTACCATCTGTGCTACTAGATGAAGTGATGCCACAGGCAATGCTATTCAAAGTGGAATACAAATGAAATTTGAATCATATGACATTTTACAACAGATTTTCCTTCCTTAGAAATGCCTTAGTCCAATATTAAAATTAATTTGCATTCTTTAAAAACAAAGACTGGGGGGCGCCTGGGTGGCTCAGTTGGTTAAGCGACTGCCTTCGGCTCAGGTCATGATCCTGGAGTCCCGGGATCGAGTCCCGCATCGGGCTCCCTGCTCGGCAGGGAGTCTGCTTCTCCCTCTGACCCTCCTCCCTCTCATGCTCTGTGTCTCTCATTCTCTCTCAAATAAATAAATAAAATCTTTAAAAAAAAAATAAAAAATAAATAAAAAATAAAAACAAAGACTGGCATAGACAACAGCATATTATACTGGGTAAGGATAACAAATTGCCTTGGGATTCATAATTTATCTTGAATAACACACACACACACACACACACACCATCTTGTGAAAATCAAGAATTGTTATATTTCTTTTTGTTAGTTTATATATCATATATCTTAATTTCTACATTATTACATAAATCCAAACTATGAACCTTAAAACAGCCAGTTATTTTACCAGCAAAATGGGTTTATTTGGGTATAGCGGAGGAATTGCAACTGGGAACATGCAAGCTATGACAAACCATAGGCAAGTCTGGAGATCAAAG
This sequence comes from Phoca vitulina, assembly GCF_004348235.1. Lineage (NCBI taxonomy): Eukaryota > Metazoa > Chordata > Mammalia > Carnivora > Phocidae > Phoca > Phoca vitulina. The sequence goes on along the minus strand of NW_022589713.1, from coordinate 6,695,254 downwards.
GAAAGGAACATTACTTTATAGAGAAAAGGAGGAAGTTGGGAGGGCTTGCTTTAGAGAAAAAAAAGTCTACTGGAGGAAAGCAAAAGTTGAGAGTAGTGATGATTTTTCATTGGCTGAATTATGGTATTTTCTTATTGGCTGAGCTTGTTGCTGGGTAAGGAAAAATTCTTCCCTTGTCTTTCTGAAGTAATAAAGTAGGCTTCTTCTCTTTGCAAATGCAAGGTATAGTCTCTTCTTGTTGAAGTCTGCAATTCTGCAACTGATGAGGAGGAGTGGTGGAGGGCGAGTCAGGAAGACCTTTGAGGTCTTCTTTATGCAGTTTCACAGAACTAAGTCAGTTGTTACATACATTAAAAATTTCACATAGAAACCATACCAAGAGAATAGCTAGCAGTAAACCATAGACTGGGGCTCAGATTCCAGACAGAAGTTAAGTCACAATATTGAAGGAAAAATGAGGGTCAGGAAAACTAATAAGGGTCAGAAACCAAAGGCAAGCATTTTTTTATGAGTTAGGGAGCACTGTCCCTTCTGTAGACACCCTAGGAATCAGAGAATAGGCAGAGGTCAGACAGCTCCTATATAGGGTCTGAGGATGTTAACTTCAAATCCTGGTTCAGACAAATATACCTACATAGCTAGAGGCAAGTGATTAAATATATCTCAAGCTCATATTCCTCATATTAAATAGGGATCACAACACTACTTTGCAGGTCATTCTGAAAATTAACTGAGTAAATGAGTATCAAGTGCCAGACACATCATAGAAACTCAATAATTGTTATTTTCTTTAACCAGGATCAAAACAGAAGAAGCAAAATAAGTACAAATTGAGATAGTAACTTGCACTTCAGCAGTGTATCATGGGGTATTCTACAATCTCTAGACTATTCATGACCCCTTTTGTTCAACTCAAACAACTGAATTGCTCACAGTAGCTTGCATTCTGTAGGAGAAGAATTTTGATAGTGAGGCCTGGTGGAGGACGATTCCTATGAAAGGAATGGATACAGCTTGTTGATTCTATACTTTGTTTTTACTAGCTGACAGACTGTTCACAACTCCAGGAGGCAGAGCTGTTAGCCAAAGGTGAGGTTCTTTTTTTTTTTTTTAAGATTTTATTTATTTACTTGAGTGAGAGTAAGAGAGAGAGCACGCACAGAGGAGAAGCAGACTCCCCATTGAGCAAAGAGCCTGACGCAGGGCTCGATCTCAGGACCCCAAGATCATGACTGACTAAGCCACACAGACACCCAAGGGTGAGGTTCTAAGAGTAACCATCATGTTCAAAGTCAAGTCAAAGACAGAGTTGGAACTGAAAGAGTGGTTCTTAAGGCATCTCTACATAGATAACTATAAACTATGATCCATTTTAATAGAATCACAGCCCACAAAAGTTTAGAAATAAAAGTTACTGTAATAATCACTCAATTTCAAAAACAATATCAATGACATCCAAAGGCAACATGTTTGATTAAAATATAAGTTATCATTTTAAAACATAAACTTGATAACTAAAAATTATTTAGGATTTAAAAGAACTAAAGAAGCTAAGTGCCCTCTCACTACAAATATTGTTATGCCATAACTAAAGCTATCTCTTCATTTGTGTTCTCTCCTCTTGATGGATTTTATTTTATTTTTATTATTTATTATTTTTTATTATTAACATATAATGTATTATTTGTTTCAGGGGTACAGGTCTGTGATTCATCAGTCTTACACAGCACTCACCATAGCACATACTCTCCCCAAAGTCCATCACCCAGCCACCCATCCCTCCCACCCGCCACCACTCCCGCAACCTTCAGTTTGTTTCCTGAGATTAAGAGTCTCTTATGGCTTGTCTCCCTCTCTGGTTTCATCTTGTTTCATTTTTTCCTCTCTTCCCCTATGATCCTCTACCTTGTTTCTCCAATTCCACATATCAGTGTGATCATATGATAATTGTCTTTTTCTGATTGACTTATTTTGCTTAGCATAATACCCTCTAGTTCCATCCACTTTGTTGCAAATGGCAAGATTTCATTTTTGATGGCTGCATAATATTCCAGTGTGTGTGTGTGTGTGTGTGTGTGTGTGTGTGTGTGTGTGTGTGTATCACATCTTCTTTATCCATTCATCTGTCAATGGACATCTGGGCTCTTTCCATAGTTTGGCTATTGTGGACATTGCTGCTATAAACATTGGGGTGCAGGTGCCCCTTTGGAATACTACATTTGTATCTTTGGGGTAAATACCTAGGAGTGCCATTGCTGGGTCATAGAGTAGCTCTATTTTCAAATTTTTGAGGAACCTCCATAGTGTTTTCTAGAGTGGCTGCACCAGCTTGCATTCTCACCAACAGTGTAGGAAGGTTCCACTTCCTCCGCATTCTTACCAACATCATGCAGCAAAGGCAGTCCTAAGAGGGAAGTATATAGCAATACAAGCCTTTCTCAAGAAACAAGAAAGGTCTCAAATACACAACCTAACCCTACACCTAAAGGAGCTGCAGAAAAAACAGCAAATAAAGCCTAAATCCAGCAGAAGAGAAATAATAAAGATCAGAGCAGAAATCAATGAAATAGAAACCAAAAGAACAGTAGAACAGATCAACAAAACTAGGAGCAGGTTCTTTGAAAGAATTAATAAGATTGATAAACCCCTGGCCAGACTTATCAAAAAGAAAAGAGAAAGGACCCAAACAAATAAAATCATGAATGAAAGAGGAGAGATCACAACCAACACCGAAGAAATACAAACAATTACAAGAACATATTATGAGCAACCATATGCTAACAAATTAGACAATCTGGAAGAAATGGATGCATTCCTAGAGATGTATAAACTACCAAAACTGAACCAGGAAGAAATAGAAAACCTGAACAGACCCCTAACCAGCAAGGAAATTGAAGCAGTCATCAAAAATCTCCCAACAAACAAAAGTCCAGAGCCAGACGGCTTCCCAGGGGAATTCTACCAAACATTTAAAGAAGAAATAATACCTATTCTTCTGAAACTGTTCCAAAAAATAGAAATGGAAGGAAAACTTCCAAACTCATTTTATGAAGCCAGCATTACCTTGATCCCAAAACCAGACATCAAAAAGGAGAATTACAGACCAATAACCCTGATGAACATGGATGCAAAAATTCTCACCAAAATACTAGCCAATAGGATCCAACAGTATATTAAAAGGATTATTTACCATGACTAAGTGGGATTTATTCCTAGACTGCAAGGTTGGTTCAACATCCGCAAATCAATCAATGTGATACAATACATTAATAAAAGAAAGGACAAGAACCATATGATACTCTCATTAGATGTAGAAAAAGCATTTGACAAATTACAGCATCTTTTCTTGATTAAAATTCTTCACAGTGTAAGGATAGAGGGTACATACCTTAATATCATAAAAGCCATCTATGAAAAACCCACAGTGAATATCATTCTCAATGGGGAAAGACTGAGAGCTTTCCCCCTAAGGTCAGGAACGCGGCAGGGATGTCCACTATCACCACTGCTATTCAACATAGTACTAGAAGTCCTAGCCTCAGCAATCAGACAACAAAAAGAAATAAAAGGCATCCAAATTGGCAAAGAAGTCAAACTCTCACTCTTTGTAGATGATTGATGAACTTTTATTTTAATTCAGATATCAAGATTTCAGGATTTAAACAGAAGACTGAGTCTGAAAGACTTTGCTTTGCTGATGCAAAATTCATAGTCACTGAGATAAATTCAGAGACCTTGTTTGAGAGCAAGTCTAGATATGACTCCTGTTATCTACTGACTTAATCAGGAGCAAGACCTCTGCAGCTGTAACAGAAACTTCCTCTTATAGATAAAAATCTGCAGCTTCAGCCCCAGCCCTAGGTCCAGCCTCAAACCCAGAAACCCCTCAGGAAAAGACCACACCTGGGTCCCAGCCCTAGGCCAAGTCCTATATCTAGGCCCAGATCCAATCCAGAGTTAGGCATAATCCCAAACCCAGATTTAGGATTAGGCTTGTCCCAGCCTCAGCTTCAGGCCCCAAATCTAGCCTAGGACCCAGACCCATGATCCACAGGCCCACCGCAGACTTAGACCCAGGCCCAGCCATAGGCCCAGATCCTGACATGGGTTCCACAGCCTGGCTCCTGAGCTCTAATATCTTTTCTTTGCTCTATTGCCTGAGGATTCACATCTGTGCTAAGGCAAACATTGTCTCTTTTAAGATAATGGAATGATATGAAGAAGGAGAATAGTTGAGTTATATTTATTTATTTTTTAAATCCATTGAAAATCAGGCAAATTTTTAATTTTTTTGTAAATTTTGTAAGAAGGTACACCAGTGTCTTTTTGTTGTTTTTTTTTTTTGTTTGTTTGTTTCATTTTACATTTGAAAACTTCATAATTAAACTTTCCTAACAGGTGTTTTAATATTTTTATTCAATGTGCCATCTGACTCACTACATAAACTGTGGTTAGTTTTGTGAGCCTGGTCACCCAAAATATATAGTTGATATCACTCTAGTGGCACTGATTCTGTTTGGCTTTATTTATTACACAGAGCTCTAAGATCAATGGAAGTGGGGTGAAAGTTCCCACTCCCAGACACAGACAAACCTCTAAGGTCTAGTCCTATGTCCTATAAGGCTCCCTTTCCTAGTAACAGGTTGAATTTCTGTCTCCTTTGACTGAGAAAACCACCCTTAAATCATCATGCTTTCTTCCTCTGAGGATTGCTAATCTGAAAGCTTGGTGGTCTTTGCATTTTAGGAATTTGCTCCTTAAATACCCTTTATTTCTCATAACTCTGGCTCTTGTGCTAATAAGATTTATGATTTAAATTTAAAATTTATTTCTTATTTATGCAATTAGGACTTTTTTTAACCATATGTAGGAACCAACTGACAATTTGTTTTGAACTCTATCTATTCCCCTTCTATAGCAATAAATGCCCAGGATCCATTGTTGGGGCATTCAGCCCATTTGAGAAGGTGGTAGAAAGTTTCAGATATCACCCCAATATTCATTCTACTACATTTCTTCCTCTATGTCCTCTTCAAATACTATTTACTTTAGTCCATCTTGAATACTTTCTTAGAATTTGGAAACTATTGTCTTTGTTCAGAATCCATTTCTTCAAAACATCTCCATGACTAGGCAAGATTTTGTGGATCTTTGAAAGATTTCTCACCTCCATCCACTGGAGGTCACTGTGTATTTATGCAGAAAGCCTATGAATTTTTCTGTTTCTTTCCATAAGTTGTCAATTCCAGATTGTTTTCATTCCCTTCTCTTTTCTTGAGGGGATGACATAAATTATATTTTAGAAGGGATTCAGTACTCATTGGCCTACACAGGACGGTATTCTTTTGCTTACTTTCTCTCAGTCCTATCCTGGGGTTTACTGCTATTTGTTCATCAAACTTGAGCCCACTTATACCCACTATCATAGCATCCTCATCCCCCTCTACTTTCACTCTGCCATGTCTAAGGTCACTTCCCATCCTCCTTATCCCATCTGTTAAGGTCTGTTCAAATTCCCAATCAGCTTTCTTGTCCCCCTTCTCAAGGACACCAAGAACTCCTCTGCACTAATCCAAAACTGTGAAAGACTTAGGATAGGATATCTGTGGCCATCTCCGATGAAACGTCTCTGATTCTACTCTTCTATTGCTAGGCAAAGATGACTTTGGCTGGGAAGATGTACACTGAGCAGACTTAACTTTGAGCCTTGCACTCCCTCAGGCTTCATAGAAAACTTGTCTCACATCCTCCATATCCATGTTATAACTTGAAGGAAGGAAAGAATGGAGAGTACAAAAGTCTTCCTTTTTAAGAGCAAAGCAGGCATTGCTTCCAGTCCTTTCCATTGGCTAGAATTCAGTCCCACCCTCATTCTTGGCTATAAGATGAGAAATATAGTCTTTAGTTGGTAGTCAAGGGCCCAGCTAAAACTCAGGATGTTTTATCACTAAAAAAGATAAGGGGATATTTGCTGTAATGGGGCAAATAATGTTTTTGGCATCAGCTGTTGTTACTAGCAACTGAAACCCAAAGACATGCTTCCTGTTCCAGTCATCAAGAAGGGGTCTTTGATCGGATAAAACTCTAGTACAGTATTTCTCCACCTTGGCACCATTGATGGTATGGACAAGATAATTCCTTTTTGTAGAGGGGTGGGGAGTTTTGTGACCAGGCTCACAAAACTAACCACAGCTTATGTAGTGAGTCAGATGGCACATTGAATAAAAATATTAAAACAGCTGTTAGGAAAGTTTAATTATGAAGTTTTCAAATGTAAAATGAAACAAAAAACAAAACAAAAAGACACCAGTGTACCTTCTTACAAGCTGTTCTGGCATATTTAGCAGCATCTCTGCCCTCTCTACCCAGTAGATAGTAGTAGTGTCCTCCCTCACCCCCCAGTGGTGACAAACAAAAATGTCTCCAGGTATCGCTGCATGTGCTCTGGGAGCAAACTAGTTCTGACAGGAAACCACTACTCTAGCTGTACATGCTATCTCAGAGAGCCTCTTCTTTTAATGCATATTCCCCTTGTTTTCAATTGAGCTATCCCTGAGTGTCAGAATTTTCAACAGGAGTCAAGTTAATCCTATCCCTTCA